>NW_026705252.1:0-600000 GCF_029867415.1 Vicia villosa | reverse complement strand
ACAACAAGCAAAGAATCAGAAAGTACATTATAAGATTCAAAAGAATTGAAAAATAAATATCAGATACATGAAGATCCAGTACAACAAGAAGATCATATGTGAAAAAGATCAGAAGTTCTGAAAGTGCAACACAGTGACATACAAAACGCAAACAACAAAAGAGTCACTTGTGAACCAATGAAGAATCTACATCTCAGCATAAAAATTGAATAAAAATACAAAGCTTAGAATCAAATGAAAAACCGTTACAAACATCATCATTGGCAAAAACGGTTGCAACATTTAGAAGGAACAACTCCCAAGGTTGATTGAAAAAGCAAGCCACATGCAGTACGTTGGAAAGATAAGATTAACTAAAGAAACACGCCATCAACAGTAATCATCATGTAAGAGATAAGGTTCTGCCACAAACACATGCAACCAATCAAGACATAGTGTTCAAAGCCATCTTCAAACGGTTTGCAACGACTATATTCCAACGATAACATACCAAGCTCTATAAATAGATCAAACTTCAGACTTGAAGGTATGTGTCCTTGTATGCATCTGAGTATGCATCTAGAGTGAGCATCATATTATGTATCCAGGATACATCAACAGAGTGAAGAACAAGTAATATCTTAGGAGAAAATCTGTAGTGAGAAACTGAGCATGATAATATAATAGAAGAAATGTTGAAGTCATGCATCAGAAGTTACACAAGAGACAACTTACACGAAGTGTATGATGAATCTAATGTTGAAATACACATCACATGCCTACAAGAAGAAACTTAAAATATGAAGAAGAAGAAAACCTGCTGTTAAGCAGTATCCTCCAATGGAGTTAGAAGATATCCAAGAATACTTGATCATGTGGTTAAATGATCATATTGAAAGACAAAGGAAACTGAAGACACTGAGTTGTTGCTTGTAGAGTGTTTCATGTTTACTGATGTTGATCAATGTGTCATAATATGTAACAAGCTTTAAGATCAGTATTGAAGAAGCAGAAGCTGAAGATCAATATGAAGAAGCAATTCACTAGAGCTGCTGCTCTAAATCTTCTTTCAGAAGATCATTTTAAGAAGCAACTCAAAACAGAGCTGATGCTCTGAATCTTCTTGAAGAAGAAGCTGAAGATCAAATCAGAAGCAATCAACAAAAGAGTTGTTGCTCTTAATCAACTTAAGAAGATTTGAAGATGAAGATCAAGACAATAAGCAACCTTACAAGAGTTGCTGCTCTTAATCTGCTTATAGAAGGAGAAGATCTCATCCAGAAGTTGAAGAAAAGAAGACTGCAAGATATTTTGTTTCTTGTATTACATGTAAAACACATAGAGTTATTGCTCGTAGTGTGTTATATCTTAGAAACTTCTAATAAAGTGTTTAGGCTCCAGAAGTGACTTCTAGTCAGTGAGTCATAAACATATGTACTTAGAATAGGAGAAAATATGCTTGAATAAGAAGCACGCCTGTAATCTCCAGAAGAACAATTTTGAAAATAATTGGTGATGATGCCTTAAGTATCCGAGTGAAGGTCTGATGCTTAAGAAGACTGTGGTTGCGGTCATTATGGAAATTCTCTTGGAGACCAAGTGATGGTCAGAAGTCCAGGAGTCAATGGATGTTATATCTGTGGATCAGATCACTGAACAGTCCATTGCAGTTAGTCACAACAGGTAGCTGTGCAGGTTACTAGATTGATGAACGTTATTGTAATACGGTGAACTGACTTTATTTGAAATGTCGCGGTAAGCAAGAGTCGCCACCGACTTTTATTTTATCCAATTTAAAGAAAGGCTAAAAGAACAGAAAAAGACCTTTTAAAAAGATTTTGAGTTCGGGGGGTAAGTTATACAAAGGGAAGGTTTAAAGCACCCTTTGTATCCATGGTTATCCATGGGCTCTTAATTGCTTAGCTCACTTTTAAATTGTTTGAAATGTTTGAAGTGTCGTGTGTGAATAAGAAAAGATTTCGAAGAAGAACTTTAGCTTGTAAATAAGCGTAGTCTTTTTGAATTTGATTTTGAAAAGTGGGAAAAAGATTTTGAATTTAGAGCAAGCAATTAGTAGCAACTACCCTAAGTTTTGAAAGATCGTTCTTTTAGCTTTTCGGGTGAAAGGGTATATCCATACCATGAGAGGGAAGAAAGTCTTTCAATTGGATGTTTGAAGGGTCATCGAGAATAATCGTTCGCCATAAGACTGTCCCTTGCCATAAAGAGGGTAGGTAGTCTAAGGGAATGATATAATAGTCATTTTTAAGGCATCATGCGAGGATACCTTAGCAATTGGGACAATCATCTTTTATCGAGGCAACATCGAGGGACTAGATGATTTTTAATCTTTATAGGCAACCTTGCTTTAGGTATCCTCGGACTCGAGGGACTTGACTATTTAGTACAATTTAGAGGCAATAGAATCATAAGGCAAAAGGCAACAAGAGGGATTACCCTAAAGGTGTGTGGGTGCACAATCACGTGGTTAACTTCGATGATATTTATCTTGTAAATTAGTGATCTATGTTCAATTCATGGTTTATCACTCCCTAGGATTACTAACCACAGCAATTAATATTATGGAAATTAAAGGCAGAAAATAAATTCCTACGCTATTACAATAAACACCTGCGGGGATGGGGGAAATTAAAAGGCGGGAAAATAAGAGGGAACAAAAATTAGTTATAAAATCTTGGAATGCCTTGATCTTCCTCGAACCCTCGGTTGACTCTGAAAATTAAAAAAGAAAATAACAGGAGTGAGTGTAGGGGTAATTCATCAACTATTGATCCAAACCCTATTTAAATTCTTAAGGAAAAATAAAATAAAAATGTTATTAAACAAAGAAAGTAGAAAACTTATCCTTTTGGCCGGGTAAGGCGCGTGGCTGAAAGATCTTTGATTAACCCTGAAATTTGGGCATAAAGAAGAATAATGTGTTAGTGCATTAAAGCTCTCAACAATTATAACGTGGCAGATCAAAAATTAAAATAGTAATAATTGAGGCAAACAAAAAAAAGGGTAAGGCAAAAACAAACCCTGAAAGGGGACAGAAGTTAATTATGGTTTAACAGAAAAAATACGTAAAAAACCTAGACTAAGGTTAATGTACAGCACCTACCAATAACAGTGATTAGTGGTCATGATGAAAGCAACGGGTTTAAACATGAAAAGTGAATAATTTAACATATTTAAGAATTAAGAAAAATCGAAAGTTCGATTAAATAAATTAAAAAAATGTCATGAAAATATTTATTTAATAAATAAAAAACGGTTTAAGTAATTTAAATAAAAAAGGTTAGGATTTAGAAAAGAAATAAATAAATAGAAAAATAGATTATGTAATTAAAATAAATAAGTAAATTGAAAAAATACTTAGCTTTGATTCCATGTGGTTGAGCCCTGAACGTCCATGGTGGACGTGCGCTTCCAGGAGCGTCAGATTGGATGAAGGTACGATCCAACAGTCAGGCGATGGGAGTGTATGATGTGTGCCTGCGTGTGAGGTGCACCGGATCTGGAACAAGTAAAGACACAAAATTATTGCAATAATACCTGGGTTCGAACCCATGTCATTGGAGTTAACCAAACAGTCTCCATGCCAACTGTGATGTCTCTCAAATTGTTTAGTAAACCATCTAAATAAAATAAATATAAGAAAAACGAATTAATGGTTTAGTCAAAGGAAAAGTCAGAGTGGGTCCCTGGGTTTTTTGCCACAGCCAATCGTTGGCAGAGAGAGGAATGGACGGTTTTTGACTGGCCAATGTGCTTACGCCGCGTGGGATCCCCAGTATTTGGATTTAAACTGTCAAATTGAAGCGTGCCACGCATGGGTCTTCTGAGTCAGCGGCGCCGGAGTTAAACTCCGGTCGTCTTCTCCGGCGACTCCAACTTTTCCAACCTGCGAAAACAACACCAAACGAAAGAGAGAAGCGACCAGTTTCAATAAATAAATCCCTGTGAACCTATTGGTGTGGTTATCACGACCTACAAACGCCTGCATCATGAGATTCGAAGCTTCACCAAGCTTATGCCCTAGCCATGGCGTCACTTGATTCTGTCACTCTAAATCTCATGCGATCGACTCATCCTGCTCTAATACATCTCAAAAGCTTATTAGCGTGGTTAGTTCACATGAAATCATAATAAACATAGCAATACGAGATCCATGAATGTCATGCAACCGGAGTACGTGATATGTGTGATTCAGACGCGTATGGCCATGGCTATGTGTAGCAACCTGCCCTAAAAATAAATGTTTTTAGAGTCGCCACCTATTTTGAAGGGCGAATAGGAAACCCTACGCAGATATGAGATTCGGGGTAAGATTATTATAATCAGGTCGAGGGAAGGTGTTAGGCACCCTCAACCCTTTCATATGGTTTGTATCTAAGGATAAAGGTTTATGATTAAAATTGAGGTTTATAGCTAAGGAAGTGAATAGGGGAAAAATTGAGATTTTAGGGAAGGGGACTCGCCTTGGTTATCCAAGTGCCTACGTATCTCCTTAGGGAGAATCAGAGTCAACGTAGTTCGGGCACAGGATTGTACGCCTTAGAATTGATTATGAAATTGTTTGAAGTTGTTTTGAAGGCTTTTTGAATGGCCTGTCGTAGTTTTGAAATGCGAAGTTCGAAGGTATTTTGAATTACCTTATCGTAGTTTGAACATTGCAGTGTGTTTGAAGGGATGAAAATCGTAGTAACGTGGTTTAGTGTTTTTTTGAATGTTTGGGCGTACAACCCTGATTTTAATTTGTTACCATTAGTTGCAATAATCAATGGGTTTGATTACTATGGCTAACGGATTAAAGGGAGGATTGCTAACCACTATAATCGATAGATTCGATTATCACGAATAGAAAATGTGCGTATTTTAAATAATTAATTTGATTGTTACCCCTCATAATCAATAGATTTGATTACGAATAATAACGAATTTTTATAGAGGAGAAATGCTAATCATCGTAACCAATAGCTTTGGTTAAAACCATTTAGCAGAATAAATGTTATTTTAATTTGAATTTAATTAATTAGACAATTGATCATTACCCACCGCGATCAATTAATTTAATCGAAGCAAATAAAATTCTAAATTGTTTGGCTAAATACTTAGGTCGGTTGGAAAATCCTAACCCTAATACTTTGGCCACTGGCCAATGGGATTGGGCAAACCCTAACGCCTTATAAACTTTCTCTAAGGTTTTTCTGTGATTTATAATTAAATTTAATTAAATCAAATTACTCGAAATAGTCGAATAATCAAGAATACAATCGGGAAACTAATTATCATAATCTTAATCCTAATTTAATTATATTTTCCTAATCCTAATTTAAATAAATTAAATTAAACTATGATTATCATCTAATTCTAAATAATTAAACAATAATAATAAAAATTATATAAAGAACCTGGCTATGATCATATGTTGTTGGCCTTGAAGTGTCCATGGTACACATACATCTCCTGGACGTTAGATTAGGCATATAGAAGATCCAAGGGTGCATTGATGAGGGTGTACCATAGGTGTATGTGAGGGTGCGTGTACCAGATCTGCAGTCTAAATGCTCCAAAAAAGTATCTAGAGGATACCAACGTTTGTGTATTACCAACCAGGCTGCGCGCATCTTTTGTTTAACAAGTAAACAACAAATAATAAATATAATAAAACGTAGTAAATGAAAAGTAAAAAATTGAGTCACAGTGGGGCCCATAGGCGCACGAGCGTCCAATGAGAGGGAGAGAGGAGAAGTTGGAATGTTTGACCAACCACTCAATGGTTTCCACGCGTGACTAGACAGAGAGAGAGAAAAGGAAAATCTGGCTGGCCAATCACGTCGTTTCGCGTGGATATGAGCTGTTGTTCATCATCTTCTTCCTTGCTACCTATGGATTTTACTACGGATATTGCTGCGACTTTACCTGCGGATTTTTCCGCAGGTGCTTCGTCTCCCATGGCTGCAATTTGAATCCTGCAAGAACGAGTTAGAGAAAGAACATGAAGCACCCTTACCACCTAAATCAACCCTTCTGGACTCAATGGTGATCTCCGTTTGCTCCGAAAACGAATGTACATAGGGGTTCGAAGAGAAACAGAACTTGTGCCCTAATCATGGTGAATTATGTATATAGCGTTAATACCTTGCTTCAATGGTTCAAACCTGTCTTAAACACAGCCATGAACTAATACGACTCATTAGATTCAGTTAACATGCATTGAAATATCATGAACGGAAATTTAGAAGATTAAAAAAAGTATGAACAATGGAACCATCAACCTGTATGTTATGGGACTTGCTCAGTCGTTCAGAATCACTCAATCTTTCCCTGAGAAGAGATTTGAATCGTTCTTAGAGCCTGGGAAGGGTTATCTTGCGTGCCCTAAAATTCTGATCTTTTGAAAGCTTATGTTAGGGTTTGTGACTCAGATTTTCGTCCCCCCTAAAAACCTCCCCGCCTGTCTGCCCATGTTAGGATATATATATGAATCAGATTAGGGTTTCTCTTTTTGGAAAATAATCAAGTAATTGTTAACATGGAAATTGAAAGAAGATTTTGTAAAAAAATCTTTCTATTTTAGAATACCATGCTATTCCATGTATCTTTTTTCATTTAATCTTGGCCCTTGGATCATATTTGGAATTGATTTGAATTAATAAAAGGACATATCATCGTATAATAAAATTTCTTAGGATTTTATTTGATCTTTTATTTGAAATTAAATGAATAAAATAAAATAAAATAAAATAATATCACAAGCATAATTATATGAGACCAATGGACCTCTCTTGGGCTTGTTACCACGTGGACAATTCAAAATTATAGGCCCAATACTTCAAAATTGGATATTGTTCACTTAGGGTTTCATGCATATCTTGAAGATCGACCAACTTGTGCGCATTGTATCTCCCTCAATTTTAATCATATGAATGCATTCTAGGACTTTTTAGAAAGCTCAAAGAGTCCTCTAAATGACCTTTTTTGTTTCATCTCGATTGGATCTTCCATGCTCAAGTTATGAGCTTTGACCTAAAAGGTATTTCTTGTTGACTTTTGGAGGACCTATAATCTCTTGTACCCTTCAGATGAACTGAGATGGGCAAGTTTCGGGGTATGACAGCTGCCCCTGTTCAATCTTCTTAAACCTGAAGAGTCAGATAGGCACGTCTTCCTATCGTGATCTAAGGGTAGAAGATGATTGAACACTGAAAATGCCCTGAAATTTGCTTTTGTCGGGAAGAAGTTCTGTGGGAGATGGACTTACAGATGCCACCCAAGGTAAATAACATTTCTCAGGAAGTGAAGCAGATGCTTTCAAAAGGAACCACTGGCTTTAATTATAGCATAGCCTAAAGAGGCAACCTGAATTTTATGCAATGGTATGATGCATGCGATGTATGATGCAGTAAGCCTCTCAAAATAAATGAGAGCGATGTATGTATATGCATTATGTATGAATGAAGTATGTTAGTTGTATGATGCATGATTGTTAGTTATGTTAGTTGAAGTATGTTAGTAATTATGAAAAGAAAGATAAAACCTTTGCGTGTTATTGATGATGTTTTGAAAGATATCACTGCCGAGGGACTAACGTGATAAGAAACCCAATTGAGAAACCCTTTTGTAGATCCTTGTTGTAAAATCCTTTGTAAAACCCTGTTTGCCTGGAAAAGCTCCTAGAAAGGATGGAATATGTCTTAAAGAAGACTGCCTGGAAAGGCTCCTGAAAAGGATGGAATATGTCTTAAAGAAGACTGCCTGGAAAGGTTCCTGCACCATTCGGATCATTTGCCCTGGTTCGGACAAATTTCACCTGCACCATTTGGATCGTTTGCCCTGGTTCGGACAAATTTCACCTACACCATTTGGATCATTTGCCCTGGTTCGGACAAATTTCACCTGCACCATTAGGATCACTTGCCCTGGTTCGGACAAAATTCACCTACACCATTAGGAGTCACTTGCCCTTGTTCAGACAAGTTTACCTGCACCATTAAGAGTCATTTGCCCTTGTTCGGACAAGTTTACCTGCACCACGGGAATTACCTGCCATGGTTCTGACAAGCGTACCTGCATAAGAAGAGATCATTTGCTATAGTTCTAGCAAACTTACCTGTATCAAAGGAAATGCCTACCATGGTTCTGACAAGCGTACCTGCATGGACAAGATTCACCTGTTTGGAGACTCACGACTCGAGGGTCGGATAAAATAGCATGTCAAATATTCATGACTCGAGGGTCTGAAAGGGAACGATATGTTTAGAAACTCAACGACTCGAGGGTCGGAAAATACACCAATCACAACACGAGGGTTAGAAACTTACGACACATGAGTCGGAAAACACCTATCACAACACTAGGGTTGGAAACTCACGACACGTGGGTCGGGAAATACTCCTGTCACAACACGGGGGTTGGAAACTGGATTTTTGTAGTATGTGAACGTGCTAGATGATATGCGTATGCTAATGCGTATGTGTGTATGCTGATGCTGACGTCAATCCCAAGATTTTATCTCCTTATTGAATTTGTTTAAACCATATTTGCACCTACACCACGACTATGCTTATGCTGGCTTGGTAATGTTTATGTATGTGGATAATGCTTATGTTTATGTTGATTGATGCAACGAGTGGAACGAAGTAATGTCTTCTATAAGACTACCTGAAAAGGTTTCTGGAATGGATATGAAAATTTGTCTTAAAGAAGACTACCTGAAAGGTTTTTTTTTATCAAGGATGAAGAATGTCTTTAAAGACTACTACTTGAAAAGGCTGAAAGATGTCTTAGAAGGACTACCTAAAAAGGTTCTTAGCAAGGAATGAGGAATGTCTTTAAAGACGACTACCTGAAAAGGCTGAAAGATGTCTTTAAGAAGGACTACCTAAAAAGGTTCTTAGAAAGTACGATTAATGTCTTAGAAAAGACCACCCAGAAAGGTTCGTAGAATGTCTTAAAGAAGACCACCTGAAGAGGTTCTTAGAATGTCTTAAAGAAGACTACCTAAAGAGGTTTTTAGAAAGAGAATGTCTTAAAGAAGACTACCTAAAGAGGTTTTTAGAAAGAGAATGTCTTAAAGAAGACTACCTAAAGAGATTCCTAGAAAGGATCGTGGGATTTGTCTTAAAGAAGACTACCTGAAAAGGTATGGCGTAATGTATCAACCAATGTATGTAATGCATGATTTGCATGATGCTCCAAAGCGTATATAGTTCGCTGGATTTGTGGGTTTGTTTGATAAGGTGGGGTGTAATGCTAGCGCGACTTCCCAATACCCGTTTGTTTTGAATTTTGAAGATCGTAGTTAGGAGAAACATTTGTTCGAGGTTGTAAAGTATAAGAACGCCTTTATCTTATGTTGTGCGCCTTGCTCTGATTTGAACCTTTGAATTACTCTGCACCTTTGAACTTTTGAGGTTCTCCACGCCTTTTAACCTTTCGAGGTTCTCCACACCTTTAACCTTTTGAATTGTTTACCTTATGGATTTGATATCCAAGGCCCCAATGTTTAGCGGGAACAGATGCCTATGATCTCCAAGCCATGAAGGAAGTGCCCCGAGAAATAACCTAGTCATATGCTTCACAATTTAGATTGGAGGGTGTGCCCTTGATCTCCAGGATATGGAGGACCATCCATAGTGTTCTATCCTTTGTATTTGAATTCTTCCCATGTTTGACATGCCCCTGTTTGTTATTGCTTCGAGATGTGCCCCCAAGTCGATTGAACCTTAGGAAGAATGCCCCCTAGTAAATAGGATCTTTGATTGTATGCCCCTGCAATCCTTGAAAGTTTGCCCCTGTTTAGGAGAACCCCCTAGATGTGGTTCCCCCATTCCAGAGTCTTTATTAGAAAGGATCACCTTTGATTAACCCATTTCGAGATCTCCTCGATGCTAAGTGTATACTCGCAGATGACGTTGTATCCTTTGAGAAGTAACTCCAATGCGATGCGTATGCAAGTTTTGAAGTCGAAGTCCGTTATGAATTAGGACTGGGTGATTTTAGAAATGAACGCTTGAAGAAGCGCAGTGGTTAGGAATAGTTTTAACAAACTTTAGGAGTCAGTATAACAAAACCCTGCTTGATATGCTTTCATAGTTGCCCTTGCCTCAATTAGGACTTTTGAATGTTGTAACTTGGCCTGGTTCATGTTTTAAGAAACAATGGATATAAGGCTCAAAAAATTATTTATCCCATCCCTTTCTCCTTGATGTTCTCCAGATCCTCGAAATTCGCCTAATCCAATGGATGTGCTTTGTATGTAAGAGAATTGTTTCAGTTTTGATGTTAAGCAAAAGCCTTAGTAGAGATCCAAGCATTGATGAAAAGCTTTGATGATTTAACAGTCACAAGTTTATCCTTTGTATTTCGCCTTTGTCTTTATCCCTTATTTTTGCATGAACCAATTCCCTTGAATTTGATCTATCAGGATGCCCTAAATTTTGCCTAATTCATTTTTGTTTTCTCTTTATGGAATTTTTCATTTTGACTTAGCAGACGTTTTTCTTTTTTTCTTTTGAATGCTCCTTTTAATCCTTGGATTTGGAATATTGTGACTACCATGTCGACTTGGATTTGCAAGCTTCGTCTTTGATACGTCCTCGATCTTGAATGATCTATTAAGGAAGAAGATATGCTTGGACCTTTGCTTTGCTTGATCCTTTGCTTGGATTGACTGATTCTCTTGACAACCAAAATACACCATTGAATTAATTGAAATCTACCCTGCCTCTGGTTAAAATCAAGGTTTATTTGAAAAGTAGAAACAAACTCCAACTCCTGGCTCGAGGGGGTGACGAGGTATTAACATCCTTATATCTCCACTGTTTGGGAATTGAAATAATGCCTGTACATCCTCGGCTCGGTCTTACTTTGAAAGCATATGTTTAGCGAGACTTAGTTATTTGTATTCGTCATTCTCCCTTAAGTTTGTTAATAACTGAAAGTCGATATTGAAATGGAATAGAAGGGTGTGAGTGGAAAGTTGTAGTAGTGAGCGAATGAAGCGAATGAATTGATTTCAAAACATGCATGATTATTTTATTGAATTACTATTCAAAAGGTACAACGTTTTACATCAAATAACATGTTGTGATCGTAGAAGTTACAACTTGAAATGATAAACCTATTGATCCTAAGGGCAATCTCCTTTGTGACTCTGTTGACCTTATTCTACTCCTTAGCTCATGGAATTTGTAGGAGTGAAGGGTCATCTCGAATTCTCCTTGGGCACGTCAAACCTGTCGGGAATAAATTGTTAGCGGTGGGTTTTCGTCGTATCGGAACTTCATGAGTTTCCTTTGACTGAACCTCTTTTGCTTTTTCTAAGGATAGTATTACACCATTCGCAATCTTCGGAGTTCGTGGATTGATGAAGAACCTATGGCTCTTTTGCCCCTTGGCATGGAGTTAACAGATGTCGCTTTTCCTCCATCGTAGTTATGCATCTTCGTTTAGGGTATTGCCCCATTCGGACTGACCCTTGCCCCCAGGTTATCGTAGAGCGTCCTTGTAAACTTCGCTATGTTCGTAGATGAACCCCTTTAAAACTAGATACCCCTTAAGTGTATCTATGAGGGAACTTCTTTGTTGAACTGATCCTTGCTCGAAGATAATCTTGGCATAATCTTGTTGCGAAAGGGCATGGACATGTGGAAGGCATGGTGAAAGGCATTCCTTTTTTATTTGTATGACTAAGCTCATAACTCATTTATCTTCCTTTATCCATAGTTTATAATCCTCTTTATTTCTCTGAGAGTTTCGGGAAACCGGCTGGCATGGTAAGTATGGATGCGGGCGGAGATAGAAATGCAAATGTATGAATGCATGAAAATGCAAATGTGCGTGTATGCAAAGGACTCCTTTATTTTTTTGTATATTATGACTCCTTGTATGTAATGCAATGCGGACGCGTGATAGATATAGTCCTAAGGATAGCCTATGCGGATCTAGGGATGACATTAGACTCTGACGAAACGCTTGCAAGCTAGATATTACGACACGTTAATGGGAATCCCTTAGATTAAGGGGTACGCGGAAAGTAGCAGCTGATGACTGTTCAGGATAGTCACCAAGTCTCATGACCTTCGAGAGGCCGTTCGACGTGTACTTACGAAGTTGTCCCTCGTGGGAAGGTTCTCTATGCGGAACACAACCTATCTAAGGACGATATCGGATGAAGAGAAATCCCTACAGGTTAGGGGTGAAAGATGTATAAACGGAAATCCAAACCCTACAAGTTAGAGGGTGCGTGGGAACAAGCACGGGTTGACCGTTCAAGACAGTTACCAGCTCTCATGGCCATTGTGAAGCCAATTGACGTGCGTTAATGAGGATGTCCTTCAGGGGAAGGACACGTTGTTGTAGAAACATATGAACGTAAAAGAAAATCCCTACAGGCTAGGGAGTTCGTAGGAGCAAGCATAAAGTGACCGTTCGAGACAATCACTATATCTCATGGCCATCGAGAGACCAATTGACGTATGCTAACGAAGATGTCCTTCGTGCGAGGGATGCCATTTTTGAAATAGAATCCCTTATAGGCTAGGGACGAAAGATGTAAGCATGGGGTGACCGTTTAGGACAGTCACTGAATCTCATGGCCACCGAGAGGCCAATTGACGTGCGTAAATGAAGATGTCCCTCGTAGGAAGGACACGTAGTTGTAAAAGTACAAGGATATAAAAATAAAATCCCTACAGGTTAGGGAATGCATAGATGGTGATGTCCTTCGTGGGAAAGACGTAGTCTTAGGAATTAGAGTCCCTACAGGCTAGGGAATACGTAGGGATACCTGCAAAATTGAAACGCATAGATATTCGAAGTATATAAATTGCAAACATATAATGAGCACAGAAGCACAAAAGTCCTAGGTTCATAGGTTCGACGTAGCGGCTTTAGGGAGCCTACCCTTTCCATGGGAGTGTTCTAGAAGGTCTCATGGGGTCGTTCGTAGCCTCCAAGACTTTTTGTCTCTTTGGATTTTAGAACAACTCATTTTATCCATGAGGTTCGAATTTTTGGGGTAGGTTCTCAGAGAGATCAGTCAAATACCAAGTCCTGCCCTCAATAAGGTCAAGCCTCGTATTGGACATTTCCGGATATTCAACCCACTCTGAGTGGAATTATCAATAAGACTCGTAGGCGATTCAAGCCCCCTGGTATTAAAGATAACTCCCACACTTAGGTTTAACAACAATTTTATATATCCCAAAAGATGCAATAGAAATAAGAATATTCACTTAAATATTTAATTAAATTGCAATAATGAAATTGCAAAGGAAAATAAATAAATAAATAAAATTTAAATATTTAAACTAACCTCGAAATCCGGCCGCTTATAATTCAAAATGCAGTGAAAAGCAATTATTTAAATAAAAGGTATTTATTTAAACTACTATGAATAAATAGCAATGCGGTAATAGAATTGCAAAGGGAGTAAATAAATAAAATTTAAATATTTTAAAAACTAACCTTGAACTCCGGCTGCTTACAATTTAAAATGCAATACACAACAAATATTTAAATAAACAGATATTATTTAAATAAACATGTATTTACTTAATTGATGTAAAAGGTGAAATAAATAAATAAATGAATAAAAATAAAAATTAAATATTTACAAAAATAAATAAACCCTAAAATTGGCAAACTAGCCAAACCCTAAAAAATTTGCCAAAAACCTAAATGCTTCGCCAAAAACCTAAACCCTGCCAAAACCTATAGGGGCATAATAATTCACCATTATAGTGGTTCCCCAGCAGAGTCGCCAGCTGTAGCAACCTGCCCTAAAAATTAATGTTTTAAGAGTCGCCACCTATTCTGAAGGGCGAATAGAAAACCCTACGCAGATATGAGATTCGGGGTAAGATTATTATAATCAGGTCGAGGGAAAGTGTTAGGCACCCTCAACCCTTTCCTATGGTTTGTATCTAAGGATAAAGGTTTATGGCTAAAATTGAGGTTTATAGCTAAGGAAGTGAATAGGGGAAAAATTGAGATTTTAGGGAAGGGGACTCGCCTTGGTTATCCAAGTGCCTACGTATCTCCTTAGGGAGAATCAGAGTCAACGTAGTTCGGGCACAGGATTGTACGCCTTAGAATTGATTATGAAATTGTTTGAAGTTGTTTTGAAGGCCTTTTGAATGGCCTGTCGTAGTTTTGAAATGCGAAGTTCGAAGGTATTTTGAATTACCTTATCGTAGTTTGAACATTGCAGTGTGTTTGAAGGGATGAAAATTGTAGTAACGTGGTTTAGTGTTTTTTTGAGTGTTTGGGCGTACAACCCTGCTTTTAATTTGTTACCATTAGTTATAATAATCAATGGGTTTGATTACTATGGCTAACGGATTAAAGGGAGGATTGCTAACCACTATAATCGATAGATTCGATTATCACGAACAGCAAATGTGCGTATTTTAAATAATTAATTTGATTGTTACCCCTCATAATCAATAGATTTGATTACGAATAATAACAAATTTTTATAGAGGAGAAATGCTAATCATCGTAACCAATAGCTTTGGTTAAAACCATTTAGCAGAATAAATGTTATTTTAATTTGAATTTAATTAATTAGACAATTGATCATTACCCACCGCGATCAATTAATTTAATCGAAGCGAATAAAATTCTAAATTGTTTGGCTAAATACTTAGGTCGGTTGGAAAATCCTAATCCTAATACTTTGGCCACTGGCCAATGGGATTGGGCAAACCCTAACGCCTTATAAACTTTCTCTAAGGTTTTTCTGTGATTTATAATTAAATTTAATTAAATCAAATTACTCGAAATAGTCGAATAATCAGGAATACAATCGGGAAACTAATTATCATAATCTTCGTCCTAATCTAATTATATTTTCCCAATCCTAATTTAAATAAATTAAATTAAACCATAATTATCATCTAATTCTAAATAATTAAACAATAATAATAAAAATTATATAAAGAACCTGGCTATGATCATATGTTGTTGGCCTTGAAGTGTCTATGGTACACATACATCTCCTGGACGTTAGATTAGGCATATAGGAGATCCAAGGGCGCATTGATGAGGGTGTACCATAGGTGTATGTGAGGGTGCGTGTACCAGATCTGTAGTCTAAATGCTCCCAAAAAGTATCTAGAGGACACCAACGTTTGTGTATTACCAACCAGGCTGCGCGCATCTTTTGTTTAACAAGTAAACAACAAACAATAAATATAATAAAACGTAGTAAATGAAAAGTCAAAAATTGAGTCACAGTGGGGCCCATAGGCGCACGAGCGTCCAATGAGAGGGAGAGAGGAGAAGTTGGAATGTTTGACCAACCACTCAATGGTTTCCACGCGTGATTGGACAGAGAGAGAGAAAAGGAAAATCTGGCTGGCCAATCAAGTCGTTTCGCGTGGATATGAGCTGCTGTTCATCATCTTCTTCCTTGCTACCTATGGATTTTACTACGGATATTGCTGCGACTTGACCTGCGGATTTTTCCGCAGGTGCTTCGTCTCCCATGGCTGCAATTTGAATCCTGCAAGAACGGGTTAGAGAAAGAATATGAAGCACCCTTACCACCTAAATCGACCCTTCTAGACTCAATGGCGATCTCCGTTTGCTCCGAAAACGACTGTACATAGGGGTTCGAAGAGAAACAGAACTTGTTCCCTAATCATGGTGAATTATGTATATAGCGTTAATACCTTGCTTCAATGGTTCAAACCTGTCTTAAACACAGCCATGAACTAATACGAATCATTAGATTCAGTTAACATGCATTGAAATATCCTGAACGAAAATTTAGAAGATTAAAAAAAGTATGAACAATGGAACGATCAACCTGTATGTTAATGGACTTGCTCAGTCGTTCAGAATCACTCAATCTTACCCTGAGAAGAGATTTGAATCGTTCTTAGAGCCTGGGAAGGGTAATCTTGCGTGCCCTAAAATTCTGATCTTTTGAAAGCTTATGGTAGGGTTTGTGACTCAGATTTTCGCCCACCCAAAAAACCTCCCCTCCTGTCTGCCCATGTTAGGATATATATATGAATCAGATTAGGGTTTCTCTTTTTGGAAAATAATCAAGTAATTGTTAACATGGAAATTGAAAGAAGATTTTGTAAAAAAATCTTTCTATTTTAGAATACCATGCTATTCCATGTATCTTTTTTTATTTAATCTTGGCCCTTGGATCATATTTGGAATTGATTTGAATTAATAAAAGGACATATCATCATATAATAAAATTTCTTAGGATTTTATTTGATCTTTTATTTGAAATTAAATGAATAAAATAAAATAAAATAAAATAATATCACAAGCATAATTATATGAGACCAATGGACCTCTCTTGGGCTTGTTACCACGTGGACAATTCAAAATTATAGGCCCAATACTTCAAAATTGGATTTTGTTCACTTAGGGTTTCATGCGTATCTTGAAAATCGACTAACTTGTGCGCATTGTATCTCCCTCAATTTTAATCATATGAATGCATTCTAGGACTTTTTAGAAAGCTCAAAGAGCCCTCTAAATGACCTTTTTTGTTTCATCTCGATTGGATCTTCCATGCTCAAGTTATGAGCTTTGACCTAAAAGGTATTTCTTGTTGACTTTTGGAGGATCTATAATCTCTTGTACCATTCAGATGAACTGAGATGGGCAAATTTCGGGGTATGACACTATGAACCAATACTTACCCGTAGAAACCCCAGGACCAAGAATCCATCATTGAAATTGTCATACCCCAATTTTGCCCCTCATAAATAAGTTAATTTATTTACTAAATATTCACATCATCTGCATATCATAGCATGCACATGATCTCGCATAATTCCTAAAATATTAACCAGAATAAATTTTCGGATCTATAGATAGACAGGTTGAATTAATTTTCAAATATATAAATCGAGCTTGCAGACATCAATTTTATTAATCTACTGTTTGCGTAGTTTAACGTGGTGTGTCTGTTTTATTTATTTATTTTTACTCTTTTTGCGGTCATATTTTTATATGTCAGGACCTTTTAACAGGGTATTTTTATTGCAAAATTTGATCAAAACGAGTCTGTTTTCCGAAAGTATATTTCACGTTGATATTTTAGTGCATTCATTTTTATTTTTCGGGCAACTTTATGCCCGATTTTAATTCATTTTAGGTCATTTTATTTTCGCTTTCCGTCAAAATGTCCAATATAATTAAATAGAATTAACTATTTTTAGTTTAATTTTATTTTGATTATTAGAATTTGTTTGATTAATTTATTTTAATAATTTTTAAATTTTTATTGGACCAATTCAACACTCTCCAAGTCTCTCACTACTCAGTCCGTTCTACCCACCTTTCTCTCCCACGTAATTCCTTCTCTCTCATTTTGTTGACTATTTCCACTCTCTCACGCAACCCACGTATCCTCTCAACTCAAGCTTTTTCAGTCAAACAACCCTACTACTCCTAAATTCACTCACTCCTCTTCATGATTTCTAAGTCAAGTTCACTCCTAAATTTTCTGTAACTTCTCACACGTACTAAGTCACAATGCTTCGGTATATAAAGGACACAGACTTGAACCATGAGGGCTCTAAAAAAAAACTTCACACAGTCTACTTCTTTCTCAGTCGAACTCTCCATCATCATCTTGCCACCAACCTCCATAAACCGTGAGATCCTCCATGCTAAACATATCACCACCATCTTGAAACACATCACACTCCCTCCACCGTGAATCTTGTCATCACATAAACTTCAACATCCATGCCTCCATCACCATGATTCAAACCATAAAACTCCCTTCATAATTTCATTCATCAACCATACACAACATCAAAAACCACTATACCCCGCCGATTCAGCACCGTAGCAGCCTACGGAATCAGATCCAAACGTTTCAACTGTGAGAATTGTGACAAACATTCAACTCCTCACCTGAAACGCAACTATGAGCTCCCGAAATCACGCTTAGTAGCTGCCGGTCTCCATGTAACTGTCTGTCGGCGCCGGAGCTTCCCATCAATCGCATCACCATTTTCTGTGCTGTTGAATAAAAGTGGTGCAGTGAGTTCTAATTAGCATTTCGTTTATATTGTCCTTTGAGGTAAGTATCTTTATACCCTGAAAATGATGAATGAATGAATGGTTATCCTGGTTAATATAAAATGGTTATATGGTGTCATGATGCTACGTAAAGCTACTGCTTAGAATCTATAATTTTTCTTTTCTTTTTGATATGCATACTTAACTTAACATGATGAATATGTTTTGTTATTTATTTATTTATTTATTGTTTGCTTTTTGTTAATTTTATTTTATTCTTTTTATTATCGTAATGTTTCTAATACAAGGTTAATTAGATACCACAATTCAGAATTTATTCAAGATTAGCACTAAAATCATTTTTTTTAAGGATTGAAACGTTCGATCCAATGTTAAACACCATCAATCTTGTCTTATTAAAATCACTTTCATAATCAAAAACTTCAAATTTCGATCCAATGTCGGGTTGTATTTTTAAAACACTTTCACAATAAACTTGGATGTGAAAAAGGATGGTTGAGCACCACTTGTTCCTCCAACTCCGAGTATTTAGATCGTTGGTTGTTAGACCTATTGTCTAAGACTCGTCCTCCCTGTATAAAAGACCTAATAAAGTGAACCTTGTTTCACTTCACCATTTTCGTAAGATAAACTTTTGGGATGAAAGACAATTGGTTGAGCACCGTTTGCTCCTCCGATTTCTAGTAATTGGATCGTTGGTTGTTCTAGACTTGTGATCCAATACTTGTCACCCACATAAAAATAACTTAAACTCATCAAACTTCTTTTTTGCCCTTGTGCGACTCTTCGAAAACATTTTCAAAACGAATGTGTCTTAGCCATTTCGTACGAAGAACGAACACATAGACTTAGCCTCTCAGACGAGCAAACAAGTCAAAGTTCAATCGTTTCAAATGTCTAATGCATCGTTCTTCTAAAATCAACCAACAAACCCATGGTTTTTTACCCCGAACTACGGAGCTCTGACTTTCCCATTGCACGAGGGAATATGTAGGCACAAGACACGATGTCTTGGCGAGCCCAATAAACTAAAAATAAAAACTCCTTTTCTTTTTCTCACTCACTAAGTAGAAGATTGCAAATGATTCACGATAACACTCAAACACATAACTAATTAAATGGGTCCCGTTGAGTACAATGGACGTGAGGGATGCTAATACCTTCCCCTCGCGTAACCGACTCCCGAACCCGATATGGTTGCAATGACCATTCCCTTTCCTTGGTAGGTTTTATTCGACGTTTTCCCCGTTCTTTAGGAACAAATAAATATCGATGGCGACTCTGTTAATTTTTGCCGGCCGCGACAGCTGGCGACTCTGCTGGGGAGATTATCCTAAAGCGAGTCCACCCTAGTTTAGTTCTTTGTGTGTTTGAGTACTTTATTGTTTTATTTTGATTTCTTATTGGTGTTTATATTCTTACTTATTTGTGTTATTCCATTCCTTACTATCTCTTTATGCTTTATATATTATATATTGTGTTGGGAATTTTCTGGATTGTGATAAATCGTGAGAAAAGCCCACTACCCAGGCTTCGAGTAAACACCTAAGATAAGATGGTGGTTGCGTAGTAAAGATCCATTGGACTTCAATGTCTCTTGGGTCGATACGAAAACCCATCTTAGAGTTGATCCTTTTAAGGAAGTTGTTGTCTCGTATGTTAGTGCGTTGACATCAATTTCTGTAAAAAGGATCCATAACTCTAAGAGACCTTTAGAATACCCTATAATAGATGGTGACGTAGTATCGACCTGTTGGACTGCATTGTCTTGTCAGGTTGGCGCGTAAACCATCGCTCAGAGTGGACGCTTTTGAAAATATTGTCAACTCGTACGTTATTCACGTTGATGAAGATATTTTCAAAAGGGGATCAGTGACTCTGAGAACCAATTATCCAAAATCCTTAGAGCTAACCTTGTGAGTGGGTTTTATGGGTAAACAAAACATAGAAATATCCTTTATAGGAGGCCTACCCAATTAGGTTGTTTTGTTGTTACCTCGTACCATTACCTGTAACTGTGCATAAAACATTACATTGCATTTGCACTTTTGCATGCACCACCATGCATCTCATATTCTTCCACAAAAAAAAACTCATGTCACCTCTTGTCCATAACCAATTAGCTGATTCCTGACACTCGTAGCAAGCCCGTGGTAACTACAGAAGGACAATGGAGCAATTGGAACAAAATCAAGTCGTGCTGAGAGAGGACATAGATGCTATGAACCATAAGGTGGGCCAAATGTTGGAAGCTCTACTAGCTTTGTCAAAGAAAAATGTCCAACATCCTGTCATAGAGAATGTTGATCCTACATCAGGCTTTACTGTGGTGAACAATCCAATATACGATTCTCCTCCTGAAATGGATGATCCTATCCAACCTCAGACAGTGCACACCGCTGTGTCTAATCAGATCCCTACAATGCAAGAACACTCCATTATTCAAGATGCGCATATCCCACCTCCTCATGCTACTAAAATTTCTCAATGTGCACAGACAAACCCAATGATTAACATCAAAGCTCCTCAGGCTACCGAAGTTATTCAAATGTGTCGTGTCATGGAAGAACAAATAAGAGCCCTAGAAGGAAAAGACACCCAGGGTCTGGATGCTATTTACATGTGCTTAGTGTCAGACATCGTAATCCCGCCAAAGTTTAAGATGCCTAAATTTGAGAAATATAAAGGGTTTAGCTGTCCAAAAACTCATTTGACGATGTTTATTTGGAAGATGGCCGCGTATGCTCACCATGACAAGTTTCTCATCCACTGTTTTCAAGATAGTCTCAGTGGAGCGTCGTTAGAATGGTATACACAACTGAAAAGAAACGATGTACACACTTGGAAAGATTTGGCTATGGCATTCATGAAGCATTATGAATATAATACTGATATTGCTCCTAGCCGTTCACAATTACAAAGTCTCTCTCAAAAGAGTAATGAGTCTTTTAAGAAGTACACTCAAAGATGGAGAGAGTTAGCTGCTCGTGTTCGACCTCCAATACTTGATAGGGAGTTGGTTGATATGTTTTTGGGTACCCTGCAAGACCCATACTTTGAAAAGATGATCAGTTGTGCGTCATTAGGCTTCTTTGACCTAATGATAATTGGAGAACGCATCGAACGCGGTCTCAAAAGTGGAAAACTCCAAGGTGCCTTGAGTAGCCATACTAGTGAGAAGGAATGCTTTAGTGATTCCCAAAAGGATGGGGAGGAAGAAACTGATGCAATTTGGGAAGCTCTGCAAGCTCCACCTCATATATCTTATGGTCAACATCCGTATGTAGCAGATATTCAATGCCAACAACCACTGCTTCTTAGTCCTCAGTTCCAACAACCACAAGTTGTTCCTTATGTAAATCAGCAAGCCCAAGGCAGTGGGTATCAGAATCGGTGTGAGCCTCGAAATAATCTAGAAAGAAGGAATTCTCCTTTGGATCCAATTCCTATGACCTATAGTCAACTTCTGCCACATTTGGTTCGAAGCTCGTTGGTGTTTCCCAAGTTTCTTAAGCCACCAAAATCATTTCCACCTGAGTACGATTTCAATGCGCAATGTGGATATCACGCCGGAACAGTAGGACACTCAACTGAGAACTGCAATGCCTACAAAGCCAAAGTTCAAAAGTTGATCGACCAGAAGTACCTGACCCTTCAAGGGGGAAACTTGTTGATGAATGGCAACCCCATACTAAAGTGAGCACTAAGACTGCAATAACCACCTCCTGAAAGTCGGAGAATCGTGAAGGAGGGCTCATCCTCAAAGCTGATAATCCTTAGGGCAACTTTATCATTTTCATTTTCAATTTCTTTGTTTGTTAATGTACTGTTTGCTTTTAAGTTTGTTGTTCTTAAATGGTAATATTAATGAAATAGGCATGCATTTGAATCAATCCATTTGTATTCAATCTATACATATTCATTATTCATAAAACTAAAAAATGTTTTATCCCATTTCACTTTTCTTTATCAAATTTTGTTTAAGCAAAAATTAGAAGGAGAATGATGAAAACGAATACCCAAGATTGCTAAAGATATACTTTCGAATAAAACTTTGCTGATGATGTAAGGCATTGTTTCAACTTCCCAAACACTGGAGACATAAGGAAGATAATCCCTCGTCAACCCCTTTGAGCCTAGAAGTTGATGTTTCTTTCTATATAAAAACCCGTAATTTTAACCAGGGGCAGGGTAGGTGTTCAGTTAATATGACCATGCATTTGAATTTCAAAGGAAAATATCCCATCAGAGGTTCAACCGCTTCCTCTCTCCGCACACAATGTCAGAGAAGAAAATCCCAAAGCTTACAACATTTATTTCTCTTGAACCATCAAAACGTGTCAGTCACAATTCTTTCAACAAAAATCAAGTGAACAAATGTCATACAAGTTGTTCTGATAAAATCAAAGAAAAAGTCCGCTAAGTCGACACCCTTAAAAAGCGACTTAGGCAAAAATTAGGGCATCCCGCTGGATTGAAAGCTCAAAATAAACTTTCCAGGCAAAAGTTAGGGATACAAAAACAAAAATGAAAAAATAAAGATCGTTGAACAAGATTGTGTGACTTCCAAAGCTAGAATAGTGACTGCCACCTCATAGATCATTGGTTCTTAAACAATCACATCATTATCTGCAAATTCTCTTGGAAGGAGAATGTATGTGTCAACTAACTGAACATAGGAGTGGAGAATATCACGAAGAATGGGGTGGGTTAATATCAAAATTTGAGCCTATATCTCTTGTTTCGTAAACCGTGAACAAGACCACGTTACAACCTTCAAAAGACCTAATTGAAGCAAGGTTAATTTCGAAAGTATACTCAGCAAGGCCACGTTAACCTGACTCCTAAAGATATTTGCTAAACCATCTGTCTTGATTATCACTTCATCTTTCACACTTTGAAAAAACCAGTGATCCATTCACTGTTGTCTTTTCGCCTTCCTTTTAATAGTGATGTTGATTTCAAAATTTGCATAAACATTGCATTAAAATTACCATTTTTAATAAATGAATGTTAACTGCAAGTCAGCACTTAGCATCAAGGAAGTTCCAACAATGAACAATCAGCAAGGATTTCGACCATTCTTAAAGGAACCAATATGGGGCAAAGCATTTGAAGCCACTGTTATATGGAGTCAATTCTTCCAAAAAATTATGCATTCAGGGGCATCGTCCACAATATCAGTCAGTTTGGGGCAGGTTATTCTAAGGTTAAGTCAATTTGGGGCAATCACGTCGAGATACAGTAAAATCTCTTCAAGGATAAGTTAATAAGGGGCATCCTGCATTGAAATCCAAGATACTGGGGCAAGTCATCTCAATGTCTGATTACTGTACATTGTTTATAAATGTCCGTTCGAGACAAAATTCCTCAGAGACCCCGCAGATTGGGGTAAAGTACAGACAAACAAGTCTTCTCTATACCTTGAATCTGCTTAAGAGAATTTCTGTCAGACATCGGCAACCTTTGAGTTCAAAATGAGTGTATGGAATTATGCTAACACAACATCCTCTTGATGAGAAATTTGTTACAAGAACTTTTTTTCTATATTATTCAAATAGTCAAAGTATCTTCATGCATTGTCATCAATCATGCATACATTAGCATTACCCTTGCGTCATATAATGCATCACATCTTGTGCATCATGTAGTCACACATATGTAAAAATATTCAACCTTGTTTGGTACCTCAAAGTCCAGTTCCCGTCTGGCAGTCTTTTTTTTTCGAACCCAGATCTCGCTTGGAAATTAATCTTTTTACCAGTTCCTTCCAAGTAGTCAGTTCTCGTCTGATTGATAATTTAAATCGAATTCTCGCCTGGTAGTCAGTTCTCGCCTGACTATTAATTTAAATCCAGTTCTCGTCTAACTGTTACCTAAAATCCAGTTCTCGCCTGGTAGTCAGTTCTCGTCTGACTGTTAATTTAAATCCAGTTCTCGCCTGGTAGTCAGTTCTCGTTTGACTGTTAATTTAAATCCAGTTCTCTTCTGGTAGTCAGTTCTCGCCTGACTGTTAATTTAAATCCAGTTCTCGTCTGGTAGTCAGTTCTCGCCTGACTGTTAATTTAAATCCAGTTCTCGTCTGGTAGTCAGTTCTCGCCTGATTATTAATTTAAATCCATTTCTCGTCTGGTAGTCAGTTCTCGCCTGACTGTTAATTTAAATCCAGTTCTCGTCTGGTAGTCAGTTCTCGCCTGACTATTAATTTAAATCCAGTTCTCGTCTGGTAGTCAGTTCTCTCATGACTATTAATTTAAATCAAGTTCTCGTCTGGTAGTCAGTTCTCGCCTGACTGTTAATTTAAATACAGTTCTTTCTAGGTAGTCAGTTCTCTCATGACTATTAATTTAAATCAAGTTCTCGTCTGGTAGTCAGTTCTCGCCTGACTGTTAATTTAAATACAGTTCTTTCTAGATAGTCAGTTCTCGTCTGACTGTTAATTTAAACCCAGTTCTCATGGTAGTCAATTCTCGTCTGACTATTAATTTAAATCCAGTTCTTGTTTGGTAGTCAGTTCTCGTCTGACTGTTAATTTAAACCCATTTCTCATGGTAGTCAATTCTCGTCTGACTATTAATTTAAATTCAGTTCTTGTCTGGTAGTCAGTTCTCATCTAATTGTTAATTGAAATCCAATTCTTGTCTAGTATTTTTCTTTAAAGTCAGTTCTCATATGGCAGTTCACCTTTTAAAATCTAAGTCTTAGTTGACACACATCAAATAACTCGTGCATGTATTGATCAATCATTGCATAAATAATCACATAAACTGTTTTCATCATGTCACTTCACTTAAGCATATCATGCACAAAGCATATCATTCACAACCTCAGCCAAGGTTCAGTGACCTCAAGGGAGTTCAGTTGTTATCCTCAACAGGATCAGGTTTTTTAAGAATATTTCTCAAATGGAAGACTTAGTTCTTTCTCGAGTACAAGTTGAATTCTTTTTCGAAAATCAATCAGTATTGGAGTCGATTCTCAAATCAAGTTTCTTCCCCAGCAAGGTGATTGATATTCTCTTAGTGAACTCTTGTGTCAACAGAACATTTGCTTGAGTTTCCCCAGTGATATTTCCCCACAAAGTTTCTTTTGAAGTTTTCTCCAGTGAAGCTTTAATTGCTCTCCAAGTGAACCTATTTCAATAGGATTACCAAAGCGGTGTCCTCAGCATTGTTATTCTCAACAAGATCTTTTCAGAATCTTTCAGACAACAATCTCTCCAGCAAGTCTTAGTGGCAAGAGCCCTCTATAGATCATATTTCTTGAGTTGTTCTCAGTTAATCCCCAGCAAACCTCTGGTGTGTTTATTTCCCCAATGGGTTTCTCACTTCAACAAAATCTATCTCTGCCAAAGGATGTCTATATGATTTCAATCGAAAGACATTACCTTCAACAAAGTTTTCTCCAGTGAAGCTCTTTACATGTCTGTTGTGATCTACTGTTAGCAGATGCCGACAGGGCAAGGATTTATCAACATTAATTTCGTTGCAATCCACTGTTATCTAAATTTCTAACAGGGCGAGGATTTGTCAACCTTTATTCGCTTTTATTGCATTCCACTTCTGCAATTCGTTAGAGGGGCGAGGAATTGGCAACAACAAAGCTTATGTTAACATGTTTTACATGTTTGTTGCGATCCACTGTTAGTTGATGCTAGCAGGGCGAGGATCTGTCAACCTTTATTTGCTCTTTGTTGGAATTCACTTCTGCAATTCGTCAGATGGGCGAGGATTTACCAACATCGAAGACTGCTTTTGTTGCATTCCACTTTTGCAATTCGTCAGAGAGGCAAGGTTTGTCAACATCAAAGCTTATATTAGCATGTTTTACATGTTTGTGGTGATCCACTGCTAGTCGATGCTAGTAGGGCGAGGATCTGCCAACATTTATCTGTTGTATGTTGAAATTCACTTCTGCAATTCGTCAGATGGGCGAGGATTTACCAACATCAAAGACTGCTTTTGTTGCATTCCACTTTTGCAATTCGTCAGAGGCGCGAGAGGGGCGAGGATTTATCAACATCAAAGACTATTTTTTGTGCATTCCACTTCTGCAATTCGTCAGAGAGGCGAGGATTTGTCAACATTAAATCTATTTTAACATGTCGTCACATGTTTGATACAGTCCACTGTTGATTGATTACCAACAGGGCGAGGATCTGTTACTCTTTATCTGTTTTGTGTGTTGGAATTCACTTCTGCAATTCTTCAGAGGGGCGAGAATCCACCACCATTTAAGCTTGTTTTGTTATAATCTACTGTCTCTAATTCACGACGGGGCGAAGATTTGTCAACATTAAAAGATATCTATGTCAGTCAAGAGCACTGAACATAATTTTTCTATCCCCAGTAGAGATATTTTCATGTTTGTTGCAATTTGCCGTCTACAATACACGGTAGGGAGATGATCTGTCAACTTTGGAAAAATTCATGCTAGTCAAGAGCGATTGAATCTTGGTTCCCCAGCATTTTGCATAGCGTCTTCATACTCATTGCATCTGAGGGCAAAATTTGGGTATGTTAGTATTTAAACTATCTTTCACCCGACGATTCGAAGACAGTTTTCTTCAAATCGCCCAGTTAAAGATGTTTAAATAGGGGCAGCTGTCATACCCCAATTTTGCCCCTCATAAATAAGTTAATTTATTTACTAAATATTCACATCATCTGCATATCATAGCATGCACATGATCTCGCATAATTCCTAAAATATTAACCAGAATAAATTTTCGGATCTATAGATAGACAGGTTGAATTAATTTTCAAATATATAAATCGAGCTTGCAGACATCAATTTTATTAATCTACTGTTTGCGTAGTTTAACGTGGTGTGTCTGTTTTATTTATTTATTTTTACTCTTTTTGCGGTCATATTTTTATATGTCAGGACCTTTTAACAGGGTATTTTTATTGCAAAATTTGATCAAAACGAGTCTGTTTTCCGAAAGTATATTTCACGTTGATATTTTAGTGCATTCATTTTTATTTTTCGGGCAACTTTATGCCCGATTTTAATTCATTTTAGGTCATTTTATTTTCGCTTTCCGTCAAAATGTCCAATATAATTAAATAGAATTAACTATTTTTAGTTTAATTTTATTTTGATTATTAGAATTTGTTTGATTAATTTATTTTAATAATTTTTAAATTTTTATTGGACCAATTCAACACTCTCCAAGTCTCTCACTACTCAGTCCGTTCTACCCACCTTTCTCTCCCACGTAATTCCTTCTCTCTCATTTTGTTGACTATTTCCACTCTCTCACGCAACCCACGTATCCTCTCAACTCAAGCTTTTTCAGTCAAACAACCCTACTACTCCTAAATTCACTCACTCCTCTTCATGATTTCTAAGTCAAGTTCACTCCTAAATTTTCTGTAACTTCTCACACGTACTAAGTCACAATGCTTCGGTATATAAAGGACACAGACTTGAACCATGAGGGCTCTAAAAAAAAACTTCACACAGTCTACTTCTTTCTCAGTCGAACTCTCCATCATCATCTTGCCACCAACCTCCATAAACCGTGAGATCCTCCATGCTAAACATATCACCACCATCTTGAAACACATCACACTCCCTCCACCGTGAATCTTGTCATCACATAAACTTCAACATCCATGCCTCCATCACCATGATTCAAACCATAAAACTCCCTTCATAATTTCATTCATCAACCATACACAACATCAAAAACCACTATACCCCGCCGATTCAGCACCGTAGCAGCCTACGGAATCAGATCCAAACGTTTCAACTGTGAGAATTGTGACAAACATTCAACTCCTCACCTGAAACGCAACTATGAGCTCCCGAAATCACGCTTAGTAGCTGCCGGTCTCCATGTAACTGTCTGTCGGCGCCGGAGCTTCCCATCAATCGCATCACCATTTTCTGTGCTGTTGAATAAAAGTGGTGCAGTGAGTTCTAATTAGCATTTCGTTTATATTGTCCTTTGAGGTAAGTATCTTTATACCCTGAAAATGATGAATGAATGAATGGTTATCCTGGTTAATATAAAATGGTTATATGGTGTCATGATGCTACGTAAAGCTACTGCTTAGAATCTATAATTTTTCTTTTCTTTTTGATATGCATACTTAACTTAACATGATGAATATGTTTTGTTATTTATTTATTTATTTATTGTTTGCTTTTTGTTAATTTTATTTTATTCTTTTTATTATCGTAATGTTTCTAATACAAGGTTAATTAGATACCACAATTCAGAATTTATTCAAGATTAGCACTAAAATCATTTTTTTTAAGGATTGAAACGTTCGATCCAATGTTAAACACCATCAATCTTGTCTTATTAAAATCACTTTCATAATCAAAAACTTCAAATTTCGATCCAATGTCGGGTTGTATTTTTAAAACACTTTCACAATAAACTTGGATGTGAAAAAGGATGGTTGAGCACCACTTGTTCCTCCAACTCCGAGTATTTAGATCGTTGGTTGTTAGACCTATTGTCTAAGACTCGTCCTCCCTGTATAAAAGACCTAATAAAGTGAACCTTGTTTCACTTCACCATTTTCGTAAGATAAACTTTTGGGATGAAAGACAATTGGTTGAGCACCGTTTGCTCCTCCGATTTCTAGTAATTGGATCGTTGGTTGTTCTAGACTTGTGATCCAATACTTGTCACCCACATAAAAATAACTTAAACTCATCAAACTTCTTTTTTGCCCTTGTGCGACTCTTCGAAAACATTTTCAAAACGAATGTGTCTTAGCCATTTCGTACGAAGAACGAACACATAGACTTAGCCTCTCAGACGAGCAAACAAGTCAAAGTTCAATCGTTTCAAATGTCTAATGCATCGTTCTTCTAAAATCAACCAACAAACCCATGGTTTTTTACCCCGAACTACGGAGCTCTGACTTTCCCATTGCACGAGGGAATATGTAGGCACAAGACACGATGTCTTGGCGAGCCCAATAAACTAAAAATAAAAACTCCTTTTCTTTTTCTCACTCACTAAGTAGAAGATTGCAAATGATTCACGATAACACTCAAACACATAACTAATTAAATGGGTCCCGTTGAGTACAATGGACGTGAGGGATGCTAATACCTTCCCCTCGCGTAACCGACTCCCGAACCCGATATGGTTGCAATGACCATTCCCTTTCCTTGGTAGGTTTTATTCGACGTTTTCCCCGTTCTTTAGGAACAAATAAATATCGATGGCGACTCTGTTATTTTTGCCGGCCGCGACAGAAATTGTGTGAGAGTGGCTGCAAACGAGATTTCGATGGTGCAACTTCACTTGACAATTTTTGAGATTTTTAGAATCCTATTCTCTTGTCTTACAACGTCCAATCCCCTTTTTTTCTTCTTTTGAAGGCTTGCTATCTTGTGTTTATATATGGGATCAATTTAGGTCAACCTCTTTGCCAAGAATCAAATCAAATCCAATTTTGTTTTATGAGAAAATTTGATTAGAAATTTCAATAGTTTCCTTCTTATTTTGGAAAAAATCTTCCCCTAACTTGTAGCCACGAAATTTCCTTGATTTGTATCTGAATATATGCCTAAGATTGATTAAAAATATAAGACTATGCATATCTTTCATATTTCTTATTATTTATTTAATCAAATTTTGAATTTAGTTAAATAAATTTCAAAATAAAATTAATAAAAAATAATAGAAATAAATAATGGCATTATGGGCCTTGGATAAGCTCATGATCATGTTTAAAACCAAAACTTAGGCCCATTGGTCAAAAACATCAAATTTGTTCAAATTGACTTCACACACTTTCTCTAAAATTGGTCAACTTCGTCAATGCATAACTCTCTCCATTTTTATGGTATGTAAGTGTTCTAGGACTTTTTGAAAAGCTCAAAGAGTCCTTTAAAAACTCCTTTTGGTTTCATCTTCATTGAAGTTTCCATGTTCATGTACACTTCTTTGCAAAAAGATGACTTTTTATTGACTTTTTAGAAGGACCTGTAATGTATTGGCTCATACCTCTCAAATGAAGCATTTTTAGACTTGCCATGTGATAGACAAAGTTGTAGATAATTCAATTTCCTTCAAAATGAGCTTTGGATGGGAAATTTCTGATGTTCCATGTGAAAGTTATGGCTCGTCAAAGTTCAGTTGACTTTCTCCTATGAAGACCCTAATTTAGAAACTTTTGAATTTGTTGATTTCTGATCTTTTATTGATGAACCATGATCAATCCCTGATCAAATGGTTAATGATACTTCATAATGAGGATGTGGCTAAAAATTAGAAGTTTTGACTGTGGTTTGACCATAGTTTGACTTTTAAGTCAAACTAGTCGACTGTTGACCATTTGAACTTTTGACTGAGCAGTCCTATGAATCAGAGCTTGCAATTTGGCATGAGGATCCTTTGGGGCATATGAGAGACCAAGGGTCATTTGAGGTCTTGTAACTTGATTTTACTTTTGCAGAGATCAAAACCCTAGTTTGAGGGTTGTTGTTTTAAGAGAGTGTACAGTCAGTCAAGTCTTGAGCTTCTGATATTTAGATGAGCTTGAGTATAAAATATGGTGGGAAGATTTTGGGGTATGACAGCTGCCCCTATTCAATCTTCTTAGACCTGAAGATGTAGATTGGCTTGTGTGCCTGTCGGTATCTGAAGGTGGAAGAGGATTGAACACTAGAATACCCAGGAAATTTGCCCTTGCCGAGATAGAGACTTTAGTCAGAGATGGGCTTAAAGATGCCATCCAAGCAGAGTATTGTCGGAGATAGGCTTAAAGATGCCATCCGAATGTTGAGAGACTTGATTGATATGGGCTTAAAGATGCCATCCTGTTTGATAGACTTGAGAGTCAGACTACGTCGTACGTTAGATCGTATCTGAAGGATATGCTTAGGATGAGTCGTACGTTAGACTGGAGGATGTACTTAGGATGAGTCGTACGTTAGACTGAAGGATGGGTCGTGCGTTAGACCGGATCTAATTCGCATCGGTAGATGTCTAAAAAGCCGTGCGTCAGGCTGGAGGATGGGTCGTGCGTTAGACCGGATCCAATTTGCATTCGATAAATGTCTGGAAAGCCATGCGTTAGGCTGAAGGACGGGTCGTGCGTTAGACCGGATCCAATTTGTTTGTTAGAATACCCCGTATGTCAGGTTGTATCTTAGGATGAGTCGTACGCTAGACTGGATCCTTTGTATTGAGAAGTATTTGTTGGAGATGAGCTTAAAGATGCCATCTATTTTTGGATTGACGTGCTTCGGACTGAGTCGTACATTAGACCGTATCTGCGGCGTCAGAATTAAGTTGTTGGCTCGATGGCCCTGAGCGTCTGGATCATATGAGTGAATTGATTGTCGTGACTCTATCGTCGTAACTCCATCGTCGTGACTTCATTGTCATGATTGTTTCTGAACTGAATACCGGGATTAGATATGTGATTTAATCTTCGTGACTCTATTGTCGTGAGTTTATTGTCGTGATTCCATTATGGTGACTCAGTTGTCGTGATTCCATTATCGTGACTCAGTTGTCTTGATTCCATTATCGTGACTCAGTTGTCGTGATTCCATTATCGTGACTCAGTTGTCGTTATTCCATTATCGTGACTCAGTTGTCGTGATTCCATTATCGTGACTCAATTATCTTGATTCCATTATCGTGACTCAGTTGTCGTGATTCCATTATCGTGACTCAATTGTCGTGATTCCATTATCGTGACTCAGTTATCTTTTCTGAATTGAGTGTCATGATTAAGTCTGTCTCTTTCTTTGATTGTGTCAGCACCGTTCGTGGTACCTGAATTAGATTGATAGAATTAGATCTTTGAAGGTTGATCGTGTCAGCACCATTCGTAGTAACTGAATTAGATCTTGAAGGTTGATCGTGTCCACACCTTTCGTGATGATGGAATTAGATCCTTGAGAGTCGACCGTGTCAGTACCGTTTGTAGTAACTGAATTAGATCTTGGAGAGATGATCGTGTCTACACCGTTCGTGATGATAGAATTAGATCCTTAAAGGTTGATCGTGCCAGTACCGTTCGTAGCAACTGAATTAGATCTTGGAAAGATGGTCGTGTCTACACCGTTCGTGATGATAGAATTAGATCTCTTGTCGTGTCAGCACCGTTCGTAGTAACTGAAATAGACTTTGGGAGGTTGATCGTGTCCACACCGTTCGTGATGATGGAATTAGATCTTTGAGAGTTGACCGTGTCAGTACCGTTCGTAGTAACTGAATTAGATCAGAGATATGATCGTGTCTACACCGTTCGTGATGATAGAATTAGATCTTTGAAAATTTGGAGATATTGTTTATCTGCTTGTACCTATATCCTGAAAAAGGTAAAGTTAGTCTTTATGCAATGTCATGATGCATGTATTATGTGACGAGTCTCTCAAAATAAATGAGAAACTTGCATGTTATGTATGAATTTATTATGAGGTAATGTATGCAATGTATGAATAGGTACGTGATGTATATGGAGTATATTAGTGATTTTTCTTGATTGAGAAAATAAATCTCCATATCGTTGTGATTTTGATGTCTGATCTTGTTTTGAAGATGCTCAGCTGGGGATTTATGATTTCTGCTTGGGGATAGCCATTTAAATTATTGATCTTGATGTACCCTGACTAGGGATAAGAGAGACGAATAACCCCGTTTGGAGAAGAGAAAAGTGTCGGGGAACCGGCAGTATCGAAGATGTAAACTCCGTTGAGGAACTAGGTCTTTGTTGGGACGAGAACAATTGAAGATATCTTCTTAATGATTACTCTGTAGGGATATGATCCTACGAAACCTGCTTTGTGGGAATGCATGAATGCCTTGAATATTGCCCCCAGTGATTTATAGCTCTTGCTATTCCTGGACTTATATTGATTGGGACACACCACTGAGTATTGATCAAGATGTCAAACTGGACTTGCACAGATTTGCCCCCGCTAGTAGGGACTTTTGGAAAGATTCGCCTCGCGAGGACTTTATGAGATGTGCACTATGGGCGACATGCCCCCAGTAATCATAGATTTAGGATGATGCCCCATGTTGATTGGGAAGTAGATGCAGATCCACTTGGGTGTATGCCCCTGATTGTTTAGAATCTTAAGAGATTCTTGGAATCTTGACCTGATTGCCCCAGATTGATTGGGCAAAACATGCCATGCCCCTTGTATATGTGGGAGACATTGCTTCTTGGAGTAATCTTTGTTGGTCGGGATAACTTTGAGTCATTAGTCATACCCTGTGCAAATTCTTTCTGTTGATTAACATTTGAAATTATGTAGCAGAATATGTTTAATAATGAATTCATGAGATGCAATACATACGCCTGTCGTGAGTTTTTGAAAAAACATTAAAACAGGAGATGTAAAAAGCGTGATATTTGTAAAAACGTGATGTTTGTAAGGATGAAATATCGACTCAGCCTTTGTAGTAAGCCTTAAGGAGTCAGGATACCTTTGTTGTGACAGTATGCTTTCGAACTAACCATGCTTCAGTTAGGACTTTCAAAGGTTGTAACGTGGCTTGGTTCACGGTTTAAGAAACAAAGGATAATGGCTCAAAAATTTATTTATACCCATCCCAATCTTCGTGATGTTCTTAGATCCTATGCTCAGTTAACATTGCGTTTCAGCTTTAGAAAAGCTTGAAGTGTTAACATTGATATTTGATGATGGTTGAAGCATCAGAAGTTTAATTTGGACAGGCACTCATCCTTTTTTGTAATACTTTCTTTTTGTCGAGGATTTGCAGTGACCTCTTTTGAAATGTCTTCTTTTGTCGAGGATTTTTAGCAACCTCCTTTTTGACTTTGTTATCCCTAACTTTTGCCTGAACTGTTTATTTTTGAGATTACAGTCAGCGGGATGTTTGATTTTTGATAAGTCTCCTTCGTAGGTTTTGACTTAACAGTTTTTCTTTCTTTTTTTATTTGACTGCCTGACTTGAGAATTAAGGAAATCCATCATCACTTGTGTAAACGACAGCCAGTATAATTGAGTTAACTGAATAACTACCCTGCCCTAGGTTGTAATTAAGGGTTTAATTTTTATGAGAAAGAAACTTCTACTTCTTAGGCTCAAAGGGGTTGGAGAGGGATTAACATCCTTATATCTCCACTGTTTGGGAATTGAAACAATGCCTGTACATCGTCAGCATAGCCTGTTCAAAAGCATACTGTATGAGGTTGCGATATCATTTTCGTCATCCTCCCTCGAAAGGCTTATAGCTTAGCAGGAGTTGAATAAACACAAAACATATGCAAAGTAAATACACAGTTTAAAATGAGTGATAGAGAAATAATTTATTCAAGACAAACATATGCAATGCACTGATGATGATTATTAAAACAGATAATGTCTATCATGAGTCAAATGTTTAAACAAACAGGAAAGAAATTGCAAATGGAAGTAGAACTAATGATCCCAAAGTGCATCCTTCTAGACGTTAATTAGTCTTGTCATGACTAGGCGTGGAAACGGTGATCACCACAAGAGTCTTAGGAAGATTGAACTCAACTCAACAACATCGATCATGTCTTGGATCTTATTCTTCAGTGTCCAACAGTTATTAGTGTCATGTCCAGGACTATTAGAGTGATATGCACACCTTGCATTAGGATTATAACGAGAAGAGGAAGTACCGGGATTCCTCGGAGGGTCCTTCAAAGTAATCAATTCTAACTTCAACAAGTGTCACAATGCCTGAGCCAATGACATATTGATCTGGGTGAATTAACGCTTAGGAGTGTCTGACTTCCTTTTTTGTTGTGGAACTGCCCCAGGAGATAGGTTGCGTTCATTACGACCTTTCTGGTTATGCGCAACATCAGTCATATGAGGTCCCTTAGGTGAATTGAAATCAATGATCTTGTCATTGATTAAATCTTGGATCTTATACTTCGATGGTCCACAATCCTCTGTATCATGACCGGGGCTATTCGACTGGTAAGCACGTCTTGCGTTGTACTTGTACCCAGGAGTAAGATTGGTAGGAACTGAATATGGAGGTAATAGAGTTATCAAGTTCTGATTGAGCAGTTGTTGCAGAACTTGAGACAGCGGCATGTGCGATGGAGTAAATGACCGCTTAGGTTTGGATTTCCGACTATCTTTACTACCTTGATGCTTATGTTGATTCTTATCCTTCTCAATCAGAAGTGCCTTCAATTCTTCTTGCCCCTTTTCCAAGTTAAGGATCATCTCTCGAAACTGGTTGTTCTGACCCTGAAGATTTTTGACTGATTGCTCGAGATCCATGATGCTGAAATAGACAACGAGGAAGGATGAGAGACCTATTATAAGAAACCTGCTATGCGATGTTATGAATGCAAATGCAATATTCTCAAGGATCTATAGGAATTTAGTTGGCAACGTTAGAAAATGATTGAGTCGCGTCTTTGTTCGAAGAACTCTGATTCTTGGATGCTCTTTTAGGGGAATCAAGCTCACCATATCCAGTGGGTCATAGCCTCTGATTCGGGATACCTCTGAATTTGAAATTATATGGCTAGAGGAAAATAAATCCTCTTGCCCCTTGATAGGTACGGTGTCTTTGATTTGGAAGACAAATGGCCAGAGGAAGGTAAATCCTCTTGCCCCTAGATAGGAATTCAGTCCTTGATAAGAGTACCTGAAATCGTGCGCCCTAAATCCCTAAGATCCTTGAAAGGGTTAGTTAACATGAAATGTTATGATGTCACGATGTCATGATGTCATGATGTTATGTGACTGCAATGCATCAGACAAAACGTAAGGTAATAAGGACAAACAAGTCCTACAAGGAAATCATGCAAAGAAACCAACGGGTTAGTAACACACACAAGCAAGTCACACAAGTGTCCTTAGGTTTAAGGGCTTGCATGAAGTTCGTAGGTAAGTACCCTCCCCACTGATGTTTAGTTGGTTCAACCTGTCCTAGAAGAGTAACCGGGTTCTATGGTGCTCAAATCCCTGATCTTTCTCGCGGGCATTGTCTCAACATGGAACTCGATCGGCCAGCCAAAAGCATCCCTAAAGTCCAATCTCAATGAGTGTAGCATCGAGTATCAACCGACTTCAGTCAGGAATCCAAAGCCAGCTATCTCGCTACTTCCTATAGGCTAAAGTCAAGTTCAACTAAGGTTCTAAGGGCGAATTAGTGCTTATGACACCACGCGGTAGCCAAATGTCTCCTCGATCATATTCAAGGGCCATCAGGACCAACCAAAGCGTCGCACTAACGGTGGCCACCAGTTCAACCATAACGATACATGTCGTACAGCCTCCCTGGTCTCTTGCCACATACCTAAGGTACACTAGATCCGAGTGTAGGATCTTTCACACGGCAGAATACCCAAAACAGCCTTTAAAGATAAAGCAAACAAATCAAACAATTTTAAAGTGAATCCTAGCTCTAAGGTAACCCCTCTTTTAATCGAAAAATCCCTAGCAGAGTCGCCAGTTTTGTAATACCGTGAACTGACTTTATTTGAAATGCCGCGGTAAGCAAGAGTCGCCACCGACTTTTATTTTATCCAATTTAAAGAAAGGCTAAAAGAACAGAAAAAGACTTTTTAAAAAGATTTTGAGTTCGGGGGGTAAGTTATACAAAGGGAAGGTTTAAAGCATCCTTTGTATCCATGGTTATCCATGGTCTCTTAATTGCTTAGCTCCCTTTTAAATTGTTTGAAATGTTTGAAGTGTCGTGTGTGAATAAGAAAAGATTTCGAAGAAGAACTTTAGCTTGTAAATAAGCGTAGTCTTTTTGAATTTGATTTTGAAAAGAGTGGGAAAAATATTTTGAATTTAGAGCAAGCAATTAGTAGCAACTACCCTAAGTTTTGAAAGATCGTTCTTTTAGCTTTTCGGGCGAAAGGGTCTATCCATACCATGAGAGGGCAGGAAGTCTTTCAATTGGATGTTTGAAGGGTCATCGAGAATAATCGTTCGCCATAAGACTGTCCCTTGCCATAAAGAGGGCAGGTAGTCTAAGGGAAGGATATAATAGTCATTTTTAAGGCATCATGCGAGGATACCTTAGCAATTGGGACAATCATCTTTTACCGAGGCAACATCGAGGGACTAGATGATTTTTAATCTTTATAGGTAACTTTGCTTTACGTATCCTCGGACTCGAGGGACTTGACTATTTAGTACAATTTAGAGGCAACAGAATCATAAGGCAAAAGGCAACAAGAGGGATTACCCAAAAGGTGTGTGGGTGCACAATCACGTGGTTAACTTTGATGATATTTATCTTGTAAATTAGTGATCTATGTTCAATTCATGGTTGATCACTCCCTAGGATTACTAACCACAGCAATTAATATTACGGAAATTAAAGGCAGAAAATAAATTCCTACGCTATTACAATAAACACCTGCGGGGATGGGGGAAATTAAAAGGTGGGAAAATAAGAGGGAACAAAAATAAGTTTTAAAATCTTGGAATGCCTTGATCTTCTTCGAACCCTCGGTTGACTCTGAAAATTAAAAAAGAAAATAACAGGAGTGAGTGTAGGGGTAATTCATCTACTATTGGTCAAAACCCTATTTAAATTCTTAAGGCAAAATAAAATAAAAATGTTATTAAACAAAGAAAGTAGAAAACTTAGCCTTTTGGTCGGGTAAGGCGCGTGGCTGAAAGATCTTTGATTAACCCTGAAAATTAGGCATAAAGAAGAAAAATGCGTTAATGCATTAAAGCTCTAAACAATTATAACGTGGCAGATCAAAAATTAAAACAGTAATAATTGAGGCAAACAAAAAAAGGGTAAGGCAAAAACAAACCCTAAAAGGGGACAGAAGTTAATTATGGTTTAACAGAAAAAATATGTAAAAAACCTAGACTAAGGTTAATGTACAACACCTACCAATAGCAGTGATTAGTGGTCATGATGAAAGCAACGAGTTTAAACATGAAAAGTGAATAATTTAACATATTTGAGAATTAAGAAAAATCGAAAGTTCGATTAAATAAATTAAAAAAAGTCATGAAAATATTTATTTAATAAATAAAAAACGGTTTAAGTAATTTAAATAAAAAATGTTAGGATTTAGAAAAGAAATAAATAAATAGCAAAATAGATTATGTAATTAAAATAAATAAGTAAATTGAAAAAAATACTTAGCTTTGATTCCATGTGGTTGAGCCCTGAACGTCCATGGTGGACGTGCGCTTCCAGGACCGTCAGATTGGATGAGGGTACGATCCAACAGTCAGGCGATGGGAGTGTATGATGTGTGCCTGCGTGTGAGGTGCACCGGATCTGGAACAAGTAAAGACACAAAATTATTGCCATAATACCTGGGTTCGAACCCAGGTCATTGGAGTTTACCAAACAGTCTCCATGCCAACTGTGTTGTCTCTCGAATTGTTTAGTAAACCATCTAAATAAAATAAATATAATAAAAACGAATTAATGGTGTAGTCAAAGGAAAAGTCAGAGTGGGTCCCTGGGATTTTTGCCACAGCCAATCGTTGGCAGAGAGAGGAATGGACGGTTTTTGACTGGCCAATGTGCTTACGCCGCGTGGGATCCCCAGTATTTGGATTTAAACTGTCAAATTGAAGCGCGCCATGCATGGGTCTTCTGAGTCAGCGACACCGGAGTTAAACTCCGGTCGTCTTCTTCGGTGACTCCAACCTTCCCAACCTGCGAAAACAACACCAAACGAAAGAGAGAAGCGACCAGTTTCAATAAATAAATCCCTGCGAACCTATTGGTGTGGTTATCACGACCTACAAACGCCTGCATCATGAGATTCGAAGCTTCACCAAGCTTATGCCCTAGCCATGGCGTCACTTGATTCTATCACTCTAAATCTCATGCGATCGACTCATCCTGCTATAATACATCTCAAAAGCTCATTAGCGTGGTTAGTTCACATGAAATCATAATAAACATAGCAATACGAGATCCATGAATGTCATGCAACCGGAGTACGTGATATGTGTGATTCAGACGCGTATGGCCATGGCTATGAACCAATACTTACCCGTAGAAACCCCAGGACTAAGAATCCATCATTGAAATTGTGTGAGAGTGGCTGCAAACGAGATTTCGATGGTGCAACTTCACTTGACAATTTTTGAGATTTTTAGAATCCTATTCTCTTGGCTTCCAACGTCCAATCCCCTTTTTTTCTTCTTTTGAAGGCTTGCTATCTTGTGTTTATATATGGGATCAATTTAGGTCAACCTCTTTGCCAAGAATCAAATCAAATCCAATTTTGTTTTATGAGAAAATTTGATTGGAAATTTCAATAGTTTCCTTCTTATTTTGGAAAAAATCTTCCCCTAAATTGTAGCCACGAAATTGCCTTGATTTGTATCTGAATATATGCCTAAGATTGATTAAAAATATAAGACTATGCATATCTTTCATATTTCTTATTATTTATTTAATCAAATTTTGAATTTAGTTAAATAAATTTCAAAATAAAATTAATAAAAAATAATAGAAATAAAGAATGACATTATGGGCTTTGGATAAGCTCATGATCATGTTTCAAAACCAAAACTTAGGCCCATTGGTCAAAAACATCAAATTTGTTCAAATTGATTTCACACACTTTCTCCAAAATTGGTCAACTTCGTCAACGCATAACTCTCTCCATTTTTATGGTATGTAAGTGTTCTAGGACTTTTTGGTAAGCTCAAAGAGTCCTTTAAACACTCCTTTTGGTTTCATCTTCATTGAAGTTTCCATGTTCATGTACACTTCTTTGCAAAAAGATGACTTTTTGTTGACTTTTTAGAAGGACCTGTAATGTATTGGCGCATACCTCTCAAATGAAGCATTTTTAGACTTGGCATGTGAGAGACAAAGTTGTAGAGAATTCAATTTCCCTAAAAATGAGCTTTGGATGGGAAATTTATGATGTTCCATGTGAAAGTTATAGCTGGTCAAAATTCAGTTGACTTTCTCCTATGAAAACCCTAATTTAGAAACTTTTGAATTTGTTGATTTCTGATCTTTTCTTGATGAACCATGATCAATCCTTGATCAAATGGTTAATGATACTTCATATTGAGGATGTGGCTCAAAAATCAGAAGTTTTGACTGTGGTTTGACCATAGTTTGACTTTTAAGTCAAACTAGTCGACTGTTGACCATTTGAACTTTTGACTGAGCAATCCTATGAATCAGAGCTTGCAATTTGGCATGAGGATCCTTTGGGGCATATGAGAGACCAAGGGTTCCATTTGAGGTCTTGTAACTTGATTTTACTTTTGCAGAGGTTTGAGGGTTGTTGTTTTAAGAGATTGTACAGTCAGTCAAGTCTTGAGCTTCAGATATTCAGATGAGCTTGAGTATAAAATATGGTGGGCAAATTTTGGGGTATGACAGTTATATCCAGATGGGATCACTGAACGATTCAGTCATATAGGGGTTAGTCACTCGCGCGTAGCTTGTGCAGAGTTAGTCACAGCAGCTGGCTATGCAGGATTGTTAGTCACGATAGAGGATCGTGCAGATTTAATCAAATTTGATTATAGTGGATTAAGGGCTCGTTTGGCCCGACTTTTTTAAGTTTTAAAAGTTACTTTAAAGTTAAAGTTAAAAATAAGAGCTTTTAAAATTAAGTTAGAGTTGTTTGGTTATAATTATTTTTTAAACTTTAAAGTTATTTTTAATTTTTTTTTCATTAAAGTTATATATACATATATAATTAATGTGTATTTATTAATTGTTGTATTAACATCTACAATATAGTGTATAGTATGAGAAATTAATAAGATTATTATTGAAAATCATTATACTATAAAATAAAATATAATATACAAAACGAATAAAAAGTTGGACAAAAGTAGTATCTACAAAAATGATGATGTAAACAGAAGGAGAAAAAAATAAAATAAAACACAACTCTAGATGTTATGAACCGTAGAAAAAATTAAAAAAACTGTCGTTTACTGCACTAGCGCAATTTTTTTTAAAGAAAATGCTTTCGTTGGGATTCGAACCGCGACCACATGTTTTAAGCTCTGAACAAGTTAGTTTCAACGCCTTTTTTACAAGCTCCTTTTATTTAATTTTTTGTCTTGAAAAAAAAACTACTTTTTTTATAAGAGCTTTATAAAAAATGTGTTTGGCCCTCCATCTCCTTATAAGGAGAAGAAAAGTAGATAAAAAGTTGGGCCAAACACTACCTAAGACCTCTGTTGAGAGGAAAATCACCTGAAGAAGGTGGACTGGAGGTAGCCTTATTCAGAAGGTGAACCAGGATAAAAATAAACATGTCTTTTACTTTTTGCACAATTCATTTTAACTTATAACCTTCACGTAGAAATCTTCAGAACTGAACTAAGACAAGTTAGAAGTTCTGATGATGCAAAGAAGTTAATAATGAACATCTCATTGGTTATGCAACTCCATTCAAACATGCTTCCGCAACGCAAAAAGCATATCCAGAAGATGAAATACTAAAAGAAGGAAAAGTTTATTAAGAAAGGGAAATTTTAATTGATAAAAAACACAATTCAATCCCCTCTCTTTCTTGTGTTTTTCTCATAGTTAGGGAAATGGGGAGCTAGAGGATTGGATTACAACCATGGCCAAAAATTCATCATTGCATAAATGAAATATTCCACAGCTTATTCACTAAGTTATTCAACATCAAGCTCATTTTCTCTCAAGACTACTTCACTTCATTTGCCTATAAATAGAGAGCTCATCCTCATTCAAAATTACACCAAAGCAACTCCAATTCTTGATTTCTATAATTTCTCCTTCTTTCCTCATTTTTCGAGTTTCTCATGGCATTAAGAAGTGAGTTCTTCAAACCAGAGGAAATCCCTTAAAAGTGAGCATTCCTACACTTCATACACATCATGTGGAAGTGATCCAAGCTCTTGTCGGACTTTTGTAACATCAGAATCATCATTTCCATCTTCAATTTGAAGCTTATGCAATTGAGGTCGAGCAGAGCTATCCAGGAGGTTTCAAATCAATTTGAGCATTCAAACACCTTCTAACATCATCATAGAAGCTTCCTAGATCATAATCTTTCAACAGGAACATCCATATCAAGATTTATAATTTCTACTTTGAAGGTAAGCCTCAAACTTTTAACTCCATGATCCATGCAATTTAAATGTTAAAATGAGTTACCATCATGTTTCTGCACTTAAAAGGACCATTAACCCTCAATCAATTGAACCAAATCATGCATATACACGATTTCATATTGAAAATTCAGAATTAGGGTTCTTCATGTTCATACAAAAATTATTAAGCTACACTAAAAATAAATGAATTCTAACAAATCCATCATGTTCCTTATTAAAAATCGAGTGAAAACCATGTTTGGATCGTTGCATTTGGTTGAGAATTGAGGGAGATAGAAATTTGAATTTTTGAGGGAGCTTGAGGTTGAAGATGACGATGACGCTAGTTTTGAATTTCTGAAACGTTATTAAAATATAATTAACTGGAGTCATGTGTTAAACAAGCTGAGTGCGTGGCTCAGTTGGCTAGGTTTTGCGTTGAGAACCTCAATGGCGTGGGTTCAAGCCCTTACAAGACCAAACCTAATTTTTGTCACCATTTTCTTTCATTTTTTTCTCAAACTTCACATAATTAATTAACCTATCAAAATTAATTATTTTCAAATAATTTTTCATACACTATTCATATATCACATATATTTTATGATCATGCAAAAAAAGACAAAATATTATTTATTTGATATATTTTTATTGGGTTTAAAAGTGATACTTTTCTAGTATTTTTAATATACTTAAAAAATAAGTTTCCCTTTGATTTTCAAAAACCAATCAATTTCAAATAATCTTGTGAATAAAACCTAATAATATAGATCTTAATTAAGTGTAGATAATATTTCTTACCTTAATTAGTTTGTCTTTGTCATTCAAAACTGTTTTACAAAACTCTCGATTATATAGACGCTCAGGGTTTTCAGTCAACAAAACCTTTCAAATCTTCAAAAATCAAAATACTTTCATTCATTCAAATTTAAGTGGGCTTCTCCTTGAGTATAAGTTCAATCCTTTTTCCTTCATTCATTTTCAAAAACATTCAACTATTTTAAAACATTTCTCAACTGTTTTTCATAAATAGTTCATCATGGGCCTCTCCTTGAGTTGTAAGTCCCAAACTTTTTCTGTAAATATTTTCATTTGTTTTCAAAACATCTTTCAAAAACATCCTTCAACTATTTTTTTATAAATAGTTATTCCTGGGCCTCAGTCAAAAAGTAAGACCCAACACCTCTTCTTTTCTTTCATAATTCATAAAAAAAACATCTAAAAACAGACAGTTGTGGCATCTATCCCAATGTACCCCTTATTGGAACTAAGGGAGGAATCAACTACAATCCAGTTTTATCCCGTCGTCAACATGGCTACACCATGAAAGATATACCGAGCGGTATTTCGTTGGAAGGTATCTTCTTCGAGACTGGTGACAACAACAGTAAAACGCTTAGAAAAGAAATTATACAAGCGTGACGACATGTTCACAAGAAAAGAACATAATTTTTAGGAAATTCTGACATTAACTGGTGATATCGCATCAACGTTGGAATCAAAATAATCGACAGTTGTGGCAGCTATCCCAACGCACCCCTTATTGGAACTAAGGATGGAATCAACTACAATCTGGGTTCTCTTCTATTTGGACAGTGGAAGTTCCTTTAAAAGTGAGAGCATTTGGTTGGAGATGCTTTCTTGATAGGATTCCTACGAAGGATTTGTTGGTTCGTAGAGGTATTCTTTCTAATACTTCTTTAAATCTCGACTGTGTCTTTTGCGTAGAGTATCCAGAATCCATGAGTCATTCTTTTGAGTTGTTGTATGGTTGAGGTGATTTGGAAAGAAATGGCCGAGTGGTAGCTAGGGTTTGAGTTTCGATAAGGCGATAGATTTTAAAGAGAGTTTTGTGAAGTGGTGCTCTTCTTGTCGTAGATTGAATATTAAAAAAGGTAGAGAGTATTTAGTTGGAAATTGTTTGGAGCCTTTGGTTGTGTAGGAATGAGATTATTTTTAACAATAATGTTTGGAATGTTAGAGACGTGGTATGGGGTTGTAAAGCGTTAATTTTGAGGTGTTCCTTCATAGAGAAAATTACTCTATCCAATTGTAACTTCTATAAATTTAGCAAAAACTCTTTGCTACATTTAAGTTAGGTTTCATTTGGTTTGTAATTTTCTTTTCTTTTGGCCTGTGGCAGCCTTCTTTTGTAATCGGTTCATGGACTTTTGTTCCTTTCAATATATCTTGATTAAAAAAAAATCAATCAATTTGAAAATCACAAAGCTACATATCTATAAATTTGAACATAACTATTTTATGTGAAATTTAATTTTTTAATAGTAACATTAATGTATATTTTATAATTAAATTTTGCTTTTTAAAATAAAAAAAAAACAATTTTTTTCAGATTCTGCTATTAAATATTATACATTAAAATCTTGCGATTATTATAGAAATCTTATGTTGTGTTAATATATTCTTTACATGCTCATCATAAAATATTATAGTTTTTTCTTAGCAATTATTGAGACAAATTAAATTTATATTAGTTATTATACCAATTATTATTATTATTAGAGTTTGTTTATAATAAAGAGTTTTCCTTGATTTATGAGTTGTTTGAGATGTCATTGTGAACTCTAAAAGTAATATCTGCTCTTGACTCTATTTGCAAAGATTAATTTGAAGTTCTATAAGGTTAGTCATAATTTATTTTTAATCTTCTATGACTAATATAATTACATATAAGGAGAAACTATTTTTAATATTATCTACTCCTTTTGAAAAATATAAAAAGTGTATTTATATAAAATTATTAATTTTGCAGAAAATTTTGAATTAAAAACTCCTTATTTATTGTTATAAATTATTTTTTGTTATATATTTTAAACAAATAGTTTTATGAGTATATTAGAAATCTTATTATTTGGAGAGTTTTATTCTGAAAAATTATGTAATTACTATTAATTTGTATAATTGTAATCTCACCTATCGTGGATACAATTATATAAGATTTTTTAGTTTTTATAAAATATAAACATTCTTAATTCGTATTATTGTAACTCACCTATCGTGAATAGGTTATACAAATTTTGTTTAATAAAATAATAAAATTGTTTTAATTATAATAAATATTATATTAATAATAGTTATGCCCTATCGGTTTATTATTATTAATATAATTATATTTTACAATGTACTTATGATTTATTATTATGCAAATTATGGTTCAAATATCTTATCGGAATTAGAATTTTTTTGACATAATATTTGTAATTGTTATTAAGTTTCTAATTTATTTCTATTAATACTATTATTTGAGATCATAATAAATAAGAAATTATTTTTAAGGCGCGTAATAATTTATGAAATCCATTAACTATTTTCAATATATTTTAATGGATTTCAATTCTTCTTGTATTATGTAAATGTTGGACATATCCTATTGGTATCATGTTGCTTGACATGATAATTGTGTGATATATAAAACAGTTGAATATATGTTTAAAGTATTTTCTATTTTTTTAGTTAATAATTCAACTATTATTATTGATCAAGGGGAAGAATTTAACATGTCAATTATATTAGAAAGGAGAAACAAATATTATTTATTTAAATATAATATTATTTTATGAAGACTTATATTGAGGATAGTATAGTCAATTATGTTATTAATTAAATTAAAGTCTCATATTTTTTTGTTGTTGCGTATAACATAACATGTTTCTCAAATGTGTGTAATTATATTTGTAGCACTTGAGTTTTGAGTGAGTTATTAAGATGTTGTTTATAATCCTATATTCAAAATTATAGGGATTTGATGACACTCAAATGATGGTAAACCTTTTCTATGACCATCATACTGTTTCATGTGAAATTATATCTATAATGATATATTATGTTTATATGCAAAATATGTGGTTGATGGAACATAACGGAGCGGAGCGAAATAGAATATAACATAACAGAGTGGAACAGAGCAGAACGGAATAAAGATCTCACTCCGTTGTTTGGTTATTTTATTTAAAATTTCTTATCCCATCACATACACCCCAAATTGGAAGGAACAAAAAATGAGGAATTGGATGGAATGGATTCCATCATGTTCCATTCCATTCCATCCATTATTTATACATCCAAACGATGGAATCTCATTAATTACCATTCCATCTCATACCACTAATCCAAACATAGCCTAAGGATAATATATTGTACAACAACTTCTCTATGTAGTTTTGCACTAAAAATTAAATTATTACCTCATTGTATAGTTAGAGTATTTAAGACTAGTGGACTCTGATAAGTGTATATCCTATTTTTTTTATGTTGTATCAGTAGGAGTCCATGTGTACATAAAATAATACAATATGAAAAATAAACTTAGATTATTATTCTCATATTGTCATATATTCTCTCGTGCACTATAAAATATGCCTATTCGAAGAAGACTTTCAAATATTTACTAATTTTAAGAAGTCTTATTCTATTATACTGAGATATATATTATTCTCTTAATATCGAAAATCGTCTTAATTTGATGTTTAGGTCGATACTGAAAAGACACAATAACATTTTAGCATTCATTAATATTGTGTTATTCTATCTTCAATATCCCACCTTTGTCATGTCACAATATAAAAGTACAGGTAAATATCAATATTCCTATCGAGTAAGATATTGTGTTATGAAGGTACTTACGATTAAATGTAATTACTTTTGTAATAGGATTCACCTGTGGAAGTTTATCAGTAGCATTTTTATATGCTTCGGCCATTCTTTATAACATATTTTTATCAACTTAAACTAGTAAAACTCGTGCTATCGCACGGGCCCCGTCTGACTTCACATCACATGTCTACCAAACTATCATTTGTAAAGTTTGAATTTATTATTTAATTGATTAACATTTACATAGTTACAAATATAGGCTACTAATATGCATTAATTTTTAAGCATGGATCCGTACTTACAGTAAACCGTAAAGCTGATTATCTAACTAATTATATAAAACAACTACAACAAAAAGATTTTAAAGATTATAGACATTAAAATGATCAGTCTACCAGTGGTATCTATGTCTGTAAGGACTTTCAGTATAATGAATAATCTATAGCTGTTATATTGAAAAATAAAATGAGAAATAAAACTAACTCTTAGATTAATATATTTGACCAAGAGAGTATTAAGTCTTATAAGTAAACATTTTGATATTTCCTTACGAAATTCTTCTAAGTCTTGTCAACTACGAATTGCTAAAAATAGAATGTAGATCAAATTATACTACATAACAACAATGTTATAGTCATTAAAATGATCAATCAATAGTTGGTATCTCAGATACATTCACATCTACCCGTCAATTCAGATGAGTTAACAAATATCTCTGATACGTTCCTATCTATCCGTCAATTCAAATGAGTTAACAAACCTCAGTTGAATCCAAATGAGTTAATTCTAAAAATTTATTAAACCTATTTTAGTTATAATTTTAATTAGTAGTTCTTCTATCATTATATATTTTTGATAAACTGAAATTTTAATATAATTTATTATATTTTAATAGTAATTTTAATTATAGTTAATATATTACTAAATTTTATTTTAAAAACTTAAATAAAACTTTAGTAAATGTCTAAAATATTTATTTAGTGATAAAATATATGTACAAACATTATAAACAGATTGATTTGCATAAAAAGCATAACGTATGAGATTTAATTTATTGTACCATCATAAAATCATAATATGATTTAATTTTGTACCATCATAAATCATAACATGATTTAGTTTCCAATTTAATAATAATGATTTAATACATTGGTATTCCAATATCCAATTGATTAGGGCTTAATGTACCTTTCTCTAATTATGAAATAAAAATATAGTTTAATTGAAGCAAAAATTATTGGCAGATTTTTATTTTAATTGAAGCAAAAATTATTGGCACATGCAAATTTAAAATAAACACTATCATTTAATTTAATGTGCTATTTATAAATATTATTTTTTTGTTGATATTTATACATACATTCGGTTAACATGTTTACACAAATTCTAAATCTAAAGTTACACTATTTTAACTTTTTTTTTCATTAAGGTGGTTTGGAGGGGTATAGACACCCCATTACGGAACTGATATGTTCTGAGTTTTTCTGCAATAATGATGGTCCGCTAAGCGGACTACGGTCGCTTAGCGGATGTTGTTGTAATTCTGCAGATTATCGCGAGTCCGCTAAGCGGACGGGCGAAGGCCGCCCAGCGGATATTCCAGAAGTAAATGTTGTCGCGAGCCCGCTAAGCGGACGTGAGGCCGCTAAGCGGAAGATGCTGATTGCAGAATTCTGTTTTCTTACTCTTGAGTGCAGTTCTGGTTTCAATCGTAACCAAACTCCTCCTTAACCATTAGTATACATATGTACGTTTAATGTGTGACGTTTTATGACACGCATTGCCTTTATTTCCGTTCGACTGCTTACGTGGAATGTTATGCGTAATATTGAATATGTTTATTCTATAGTTCTTGTCTATTCAATTGTGATTGATTCTGAATACTATGATGAGAACAAGTATGGAAATATGTTGATATCCAAATGTTTTGGTTAAACATTCGGATTGGTTTGGTTTATGACCTTACGCTTGTTGTATGTACGTATGCTTGAATCGAAGTGGCCGGTGGCTAGATTGGGATATACCTCTTACTATGAAGTCAAGGTATTTTCCTGGACCTTGGAGTCCGTAGAATAGTCCGATGATGTGATCAAAGGTTGCGCACCTGAGCTACCGTTGCAGTGTGCTCGTGAGTTTCCGTACGGGGTTTTACTCACTTGGCGTTAACACACTTGCGTGCTCGGTATGGTGGGATTATGTGGCCACGTAGGCCAATACATTTTCGGTAACTCACCTCTAGTGAAGTCATGTAGACTACTACTAGGCTTTCGTCCGGTGGGCTCATGTGTCAAGATGGCGGTTCAGTACTTGGTGTGAACACACATGCGTACGGGTAGTTACCGGGACAATGACGCCATTTAGGCTAATTTCATCTCGCGGCCAAATAGGCTTGTGCGAACCCGCTTAACTACTCTTGCAGTGTGCTTGTACGAGTCTCTTGACATTAGGCATGGGTGAATCCATCGAGGGTGCGTTCATTCTATAATCTAGCCGAGGGTTGTGACACTTCTGGATTCCCCATACATGGGTATGGGTTTTGGCATACTTGTTTGTGGTTATACTTGTGATATGATGAGTCCTATGGTGGACGATTCCTTGTTTTCTCCGTGCTTGTACCGGATGTGAGGATAAACCCCGAATCAATGGTGGATTCGGTTTTGATGCATGTACCCTGTAGATCCGAGTGGACCCATAGGATAGGAGGACTCACTGAGATTTAGTAATCTCACCCCAATCAACTTATATTTTTCAGGTGCAGTTTAGTAGCTTTTGACAGATAGCAATTTCGGATTGATGGCTTGAAGTGGTGTTGGCTCGAAGACCTCGTCAGATCTCTCTTTCCGCTGTGCAGATCCATTGAAGACAGATGTTTTGTAATTCTTGTTAGAATTTCATGTTGTATTGTATTATGAATCTTTCTATATCTATAGCTTTTGTATGTACTCAATATCAATTTTAACGTTTCATGCATAATATACTAGTCAATTATGTATGGGGTGTTACAAGTATTATTACAATTGTCAATAACATATTACCGTTTATAAGGACTTTGAACCTGTGTGACAATTTATAAAGCAATTTTTAATTAATTCTTGTTAAAAATAATTGTTTTAATACTTCTCAGTAGATACATTAAAAGACTTTCCAAAAGATATTTATTTCTTTTATAAATTCTAACATTACTTTATTTATTCTTTATTATTTTAATTTTTTCAATTAATATTTCTCAATCTTTTTGAAACTTTAGAATGCAAATCATCTAAAAAAAATTATTTACAAAAAAAATATTCTTTTTGACTTCCAAAATATGAAATTAAGAAATAAATAATAATTATGAAAAAAATATTCTTTCTAACATCATTTAATTTATTCTTTATTCTTTTATTTTTTTTTTCAATTATTATTTCTCAGTTTCTTTTGAAACTTTAAAATACAAATCTTTTAAAGAAATTATTTTTAAAAAATAGGCTTTTGACTCCAAAATTATGAAATTAAGAAATATATAATAATTATAAGGTATTATTTAGTTTTCAATTCAATAATTATTGTAATTAACATTTAATTACCTTTAAGATCTAAGAAAATAAAAAATTTGAAAGCTCAAAAAATTGGATTTCCATTATATGGATTAAAACATTTTCCATCTCCCAGTGTGACCTAACCTTTCACATTAATTACATTGAACACTAAAAAATTGAATCTATCATCTAACATTTTCTCATCATTTGGGTTGTCCACATCAGCATCTCCCCTCTAGTTAATCCACGTCAGCCTCCTCCATTTGGTGTGCTACCACAGTTTTTGAATTGAAGTGCTACGGCAGTTTTGGAGTTTGTAACGTCCTCCCAATTGTGATGTTGCAGTTACAGATTGTTTCATCTGTTTCTTTTCTTATTTATGAACCATATTCATTCTTCATCCTTAATGTTTCATTCGCTTTCATTTGTATACAACATTTGTAACTTCTGCGGTTATACTTCAGTTCTTATTGTATTATTGATCGATCGTTACACATTGTTTTATGTATTATGAATTTCTCTCATGCTTCCTTCGATTCATCAATTATATCGTTTAAGTTGTGTTTTTGGTTTACGACTATGAATTGTTCAATTTTTGATGTCGGCACTGCGGGATCTATCTGCTATTTTTTGTTTTTCAATTGGTTTATTTGATCGTTGTTGTTGTGATTTGTTGATGCTAATTTGATTGATAATTTGAATGTGATAAATCGTCTTATGTTGAATTTTGCGGAATGAACAGGGATCTGGACCTGTCGTGGTGCCAAATGGTATGAATGGGTACACGTATTTGACAACGAATAACCAATCTTGCTTAATGTAGGATACTGCTTAATAATTTAGGTGTAGACTAAGTTGGTGACCAAGGTATTGCTGTTTCTGCTAAGGTATACTTTGAATTTTCGGTATTTGTGCTCTTCGATCTGTATGATTTCAGTAATTTGATTCATTTTGGTGATCTGTTAGATGAATGTGAAAGAATTTCAATGAAGCTGGTGCTGCTTTTGATAGAGAGTGAATTATGGTGTTTTTGTGGAGGGATTGAAGCTGTAGTAGTGATTGTTATAATACCTAAATCGAGGAAAACTATGTTTTATAAAATACAATTGAAAAGCTATCTAAAAAAATGGATTTGTAAATTGATTGTTAGCATTTTTTATTGAAGAGAAAGGCATTGCAAATGAAAATGGAGAACAAACACTTTACAGTGTGATGTTTACCGGCGATATGTTTGTTTTATTTTCTTTTGTCACTGTTATTGATAGCTGCTTGAATTTATTTGGTTTGATGAAACAATGTAATGATCTATTGAATACAGTGTCTTGAATTTGTTATGTATAGTAGATTCGAAGTGGCTTTGTTAAGCTATTGTATGGAAGTAAATATGTCAGCTATGTGACGGCCTTGGAAAGGTAAATCAAAACATACATACTTTCATATTTCTTTAACTTTCATGTTCTAAATCTCTCTATTGTTTCTTTTAATGGAGTAAAACTGGTATTTGACAAGACAAAGCTGTGTTAAAATTATTGATTTTGTAACTCAGGATTAAATATCAGTTCAATGGATCTGGCTTTGGCTTTGCTCTGCCAGAAGGTTAGACTATAATTAGTATAATGATCAAAATAGAATTGCTATGTTATGTAATAATGAATGTGAACTTGGTCACCTTACAGGACTGCCAAATGAAGATTACACATGCTGCTGTGAAATAGCTACCAAACAGACTACTCAATCCTATTTGAAGAACTAGGTTAGAACCTAGAAGGCAGGGCTTGATAGAGCATGACAAAACATGTGTTAATCTGGCATAAATCATTTTGCAAATTGATGCAAAGAATACATTTTTCTGTTGATTTCAAAATAAGCGCTTTTCTAACAAATCTCCCATTTATTTCTCAAATATTCTATTTTCCTCTTTTCCTAATTTATTGCATTTATTAGTTTTTTCTTCACGACCCATAATATTTTTTTTTTATGAATACTGTAATTGAAAATAATTTCAAAAAAATGGTTTCTGAATTCTATAAAAAAAACTAAACTCAATTTTTTATGCACTTATATGTTATCATATGAGTTCATACAAAAATATTTGAAAAGGAATTATTTTGAAAGAACCAACAAAAATGCATACATAATTATTTTAAATTAATGATTTAATTTTATGTTTTAATGTTTTTTATTTGAGTTTTAAATATTATAAATAAGTTATTTATCGAATTAATTTTTTTAATTTATTGATATTTAATGTCAAATTGTTATTTTTTTATTAATCGAAGATAATGATAAACTAAATTGTTAGTAATTTAAAAAATAAATCTTGATGATGATACGTAGTGCACCAATAATGTTACATATATATGTGTTAAATTCAATCATTAAACGGTTAGTAATTAGAAATAAATGGAGAGACAATATACTTTTTGATTCTATGAAAGTAAATAAATAAAATAAAATAATTATACAAATATTAAATTATGTGCTACAATTTGCAAATCTCATTGTCAATTAAAATACGGAAGTTGAAAAAAAAAATAGGACGCACATGTCTTTTTTTTCAAACCACATTTAAATATATGTTGCATCACGGTCAAAATTTTATAATTCAAGTAACAATTAGAATAATATTTTAAAATATGATTTTATTTTAAAAAATAATAAATTTTTTTGGTTAAATAACTTCTAGGTTAAATAAAATGTAATTTATTTATGACCAAAAATTAAACAATATATTTTTTTTAAAGAATCGTTTCAATCATTAAATGGTCATTTATAACTATTAAATTAAAATAATGTCATAGATTAAAAAAAGTATAATTTATTGGTGCAATTTAATCTCTCCTCAAAAAAAAATTAAACTACACAAATATATGATATTAATAGTTACAGTCTTAACCTTTGATACTATAAATTTTAATCTAATTATTATAAATGATTTATTAATAGACACAATCCATATTAAAAATATTTGGCACACTTTTCGTAATAAATAAATTTTAAATTATTAAATAAATTTTTTTTCTAACTTTTTTCTAAAAACTCACATAACTAATATGTTTTTTTATAAATTTTTCTTAAAAAAACTTATAAAAAAAACATATTTTTAACAACAACCCAATAACATAAAGAACTATTACCAATGCGAGGTCTATTATGCCTCATTTAACATTTACCGTTTAAATAATATTATGATATAAATAATATTATTGAAAGATTAATAAATAAATAACTAATAATTTCAATAATATTATGATATAAATAATACTATTGAAAAATTAATAAATAAATTAAAACTATTGATATTACGAGTGATTATAATAAAATAAAAGAGTACATATTTTATCCTATATTAAAAATTAGTATTTTATTTAAGAGGAGAAATATATAATTTTCAAAAAATATTAATTTACACGGGATAAACTTATTATCACACTAATGTAAAATATTAATTTTAGTGAAAATACTAATTTTCCTCTTAAATAAAATACTAATTTTCACGATTATAAACTTATTATTTAAGAGTACATATTTTCGGAAATTAGTATTTTATTAAAAGTAGTTACACATTTTCACAATTATCCTAATTTTATGTGTGCAATTAATATCCTATTTTTATGTTTGCAATTGATATTATTTTTATATCATATTTTCACATTTATGAAATAAATGTTTATAATGATAAAAATAAATAAAAAAACTCAAATTTTAAAGGGTTAGGTTCATCATCTATATAATAAAATGATTAAAATATTAAAAGTTAAAAATTTAACTTATCAAATTCATTTCACATGTTTTATTATGTATTCAATATTTTATGCCTTATTTTGAAGTCTAAAAATAAATATACTTAAACGTAACACGGGAAAAGTGTATTATTTTTTAATTATTTACGCTACTACTAGAGAAATAAATTAGACAAATATTTATAAGTAAAAAGATACTAAAAAAACATAAGTAATGTATGAATTAAATGACATTAAAAATATATGCTAATATAAAAAATTCATAATTATTTTATGATCACCAAAACTAAATTATTATATAAATATAAATATAAAATTTAATTACGGGTACCTTAGGTTCCACCCCGCCTCATACCCGCATAATGTATATATATATATATATATATATATATATATATATATATATATATATATATATATATATATATATATATATATATATATATATATATATATATATATATATATATAGAGGGCATATCATATGAGAATGCCATATTTATATGAGAATGTGAGAATGAATCTGAACCATTGGATTTTAAAATAAATGGTGGAGATTATGAGTGAATCTCTTTTTTCTCTCTCCAGTATCTTGAAATAAATGAAGTAGGAGAGAGAGAAAAAAATATTCACTCATAATCTCCACCATTTATTTTAAAATCCAATGGTTCGGATTCATTCTCATGTTCTCATATAAATATGTCATTCTCATATGATATGCCCTATATATATATATATATATATATATATATATATATATATATATATATATATATATATATATATATATATATATATATATATATATATATATTTAAATTATTATATATACATATATGCATATCAATTTTATTAAATAAATCACTTGTACTCAATTTAATTCAAGCCTTTGCTAATTTTTTAACTCAACAATAACGTCTTTAATTTTTTTATTTATGTTGTTAAAAAAAATTAAAATCACATGATAAATTATAATTGTTTATCAATTTTTATTAGAAATGCTAGTAAATAGTATGGGTATCAGTACTTAGATACCTCTATAGGGCACGGGAACAGGCTCAAACATTGGTGTCCACGTGGATATGGCCTCAAGTACGGAGATTTTTCAAACTGCAGGTATGAGAACAAGTACTATAGTACCCTATCCATACCCATGTAATTTGTTATGTGATTATCTTTCTTTTGTTAAAAAGAATATTTAAATCTTTTCAATGTATTTAGTATAAAGAGATATAAATCACAATTAATATTATTAATAAATTATATATGACATTAGACTACAACTATCTATAACAACATGATTGTGTTTTCTATTATTTATATAATTAATACATATAAAGTTTTTCTCTGACTCATAATAGTTAGAACATCAAAATACTTACAAATTTTATATATACAAAAATTATAAACACCAATTTATTATCGTTTTTAAAAATAATAAAAAAATTTGGTTAAATAAATTTGACTTTCTTTATTACATTTTGAAAACAAATGCGCGTATCAATCTTCCTTCATATCTTCATATTTATCTTTTCATATAATTTTTATTCAACTATCCTATTTTATTTTCTATACAAAGTAAACCATCTAAAATAATTATATGATTGATTCAAATATTTTTATATATGGAATAATATATTTGATTTGTAAATTTATTTTAATCAAGTAATATTCAATATTTTCATTGAATATTAACGGGAATATGAAATTACTGATCAAAATATTGAATATTAACGGGAACATGAAGTTACAGGTCAAAATATTAAATAATAACGAAAACATGAATTTAATAATAGGAACATGAAGTTACTGATAAAAATATTGAATATTAATAAGAACATGAAGTTACTGATCAAAATATTAATATTAGCGGAAACATGAAGTTACTAATCAAAATATTGAATATTAACTGGAACATGAAGTTACTGATAAAAATATTGAATATTAACATGAATATGAAGTTACTGATCAAAATATTAATATTAACGGGATCATGAAGTTACTAATCAAAATATTTAATAATAACGCAATCATGAATTTACAAAAAAAGGAACGTGAACTTACTCATCAAAATATTAATATTAGAAAAAATATGAAGTTATTAATCAAAATATTGAATATTAATGGGAGCATAAAGTTACTGATAAAAATATTTAATATTAACATAAATATGAAGTTACTGATCAAAATATTAATATTAACGGGAGCATGGAGTTATTAACGAGAACATGAAGTTACACATCAAAATATTGAATCTTAACGAAAACGGAAAGTGATGTTAATATGTTGAAACAATGTAGGGTTCTGTTCTTATTCGGCCTTCACTTATATGGGTCTTTCAAGAAATAGTCCATTTATTTTATGGATTATAATACATTCTTTTTCTTTACACCTATTATTTTTCAATGCAACCTCTACATTTCTTAAATGCACTCTTAATTATATTGTTCAATTTACAACAATATCAATATTATTTTCTTTATTACTTTTTGTTTTTACTATTTGATTTTTTTTACATTATTATTTTTCTAACTTTTCTTCTAAATCAATTTTTTTTATTAATACCTTTTATTTAGCTCATTCCAAATGCGCGAAACAGACGGGTACCCGTGCGAACACACGGGTATCACACTAGTTTGCATTAAAAAGTGAAAAAAGAGTTTTAATACTTATAGTAATTTGCATTTTTATTGTTTCAAACATTTTATTTATTAATATAGGATAATTAAAATTTATAGAAAACGAATAAAGTTATATTATTACATGAAAATAATTTTTTTTGAATCAAGGATAAAACTTTATTAATGATTCAAAGCAGTTACAAACAAGTGACCAAAAGAGGTCCAACAGCCAAGCTTAAGCACTAAGCAACCAGCAAAGAGCAAAACAAAACTAAGGCAACATCACACGACTGATAGCCCCACGTAGCTTTGTTCTATCCCAACATCTATAAGTAACCGAATCCATGATTCTATCGATAACATATTGTTCGTCCGATTTAACTTCAAAACAAGCCTTGTTTCTATAATTCCAACATTCATACACTGTTTCTGCAAAGGCACATTGGATGATTCTGGCTTTTGGCCCCTTCTTTTTACATTGTGCGCTCATCCAGGCAATTTCCAGATTCCATTCAAGCGGGCAGTGCTTAACCTCGATCCATGACAGGATGCGTTTCCAAATACCATGGGTACCTGCACAGAGAAACAAGAGATGATCCATGGATTCCACCTCCTTGCAAAACACACACGTCTGATCTGCTAACAGACCCAGCCTATAGAGTCGTGCTTTAGTGGGCAGTCTTTGGTGGCAAGCCAGCCACAACACCTGAACTGCTCTTGATCTCGCAATATTTCCTTCTATGATATGCTTCCAGCTCACGTCAGAACCATGGTTACTCAGTAAGCCATAAATTCTCTTGGTGGAAAACTTATGCTCAGCCCTCATGTTCTCCCAAACCTGCGTATTATTGACTTTCTCTCTCAGTTTGAGAATGTTCTTCAGAATCCACGAAGTGGATTGTTTCACTTGGGCACACATTACATCCGTCCCTTTCATAAAGTAAGTGTGGACCCAGAGAATCCAAAGGCTATCTACTTTTGTTTGAAGATTCCACAGGTTTTTAGCCATGCTCACTTTACTCCAGATTTGTAAGTTCAGGATATTCAAACCTCCTTTCCTGCTAGGGGAACATACTTTCTGCCAGGCCACTGGAGATTTCCGAGTCACTTCAGCCGTCCCTACCCACATGAAAGTTCTTCAAATAAACTCAATTTTCTTTATCACACTTTTTGGAATCGGTATACATTGGAGCCAGAAGTTGCTGATGGCAAACAGCACACTCTTGATTAGTTGGATTCTCCCAGCCATGCTCAATAATCTTGCACTCTAATGCTGAATCCTGCAAACAGTTTTATCCACCAATACCAGACAATTATTAACAGTGATCTTTTTATTACTCAGGGGGATTCCCAAGTACCTAAAAGGCAAAGATCCCTCTTCAAAACCCGTGGTTTGCAAAATGTCCATCTTTGTCATCTCATCCACACTCCCAAAGTAAGCATTGCACTTACTAGGATTTACCTGCAGCCCCGTAGACTGAGCAAACTCCATCATTGCTTTCATGGCCAAGCTCACAGAAATCTTATCACCCCTAGTGAAAACAAGCAAGTCAGCTGCAAAACTAAGGTTTATAATCTTTAAAGATTCACACTTAGCATGGTACCTAAAAGCAGTGTTTTGTCCCATCTTAGCTAGCACTCTATGAAGATATTCCATTACAATAACAAAGAGAAGTGGGGACAGGGGATCACCCTGTCTCAGCCCTCTCTTAGCCTCAATAATATCAGTGACATTATAATTTATTCTGTACCTATAGGAAACAGTTCTTACCATTGTCATGATCCAGCCAATGCATTTATTTGGGAATCCCAGCTCAGCAAGAATGTCCTCCAAAGCTTGCCAATCAACACTATCATAAGCCTTTTGAATATCCATCTATATCATGCATTTTGGGGCCCCTCCTTTTGCACCATAACCTCTAATAAGTTCATAAGCAAGGAGCACATGATCTTGGATATGCTGGTCTGGAATGAAAGCAGTCTGACTTTGATCAACAATACTTCCAATCATACTACCAATTCTGGTGGTGAGGACCTTAGATATAAGTTTATACACAATTGTGCAACAGGAAATAGGCCTGAAATCCTTTACCTCACAAGCATTAGCCTTCTTTGGAATAATGGTCACTAAGGTACAATTAATGGCCTTGTACATTCTACCATTCTCAAAGAAATCTTGGACAACCTCTACTACATCTTTCTTTATGATACTCCAGCACGTTTTATAGAATTTTGCTCCAAAGCCATCAATACCTGGGGCAGTGAGGTCATTGATTCTTTTAAGGGCACTATAAATTTCTGCTTCAGTAACAGGAGCTATCAGCATATTGCAATGATCATTGCTCACCTGTTTCCCACTCCTAAGCACTTCAATGTCAACTTTTTGCTTCATATTTTTTGCTTCTCCCACAAGATTCCTATAGAAGTCCATGACTTCCTTCTCAATTTCATCTTGAGTAGTAAGCTTCCTCCCATTAGAATCCTTCAGCTCAGTAATAGTGGTTTGAGAAAACTTGCTCTTTAGGATAGCAAAGAAGTAAGCATTGTTACTATCCCCTAATTTAATCCAGTCAACTTTGGCCCTTTGTCTGAGGAGGTTCTCTTCCATACTAGTCAAGTCAAGTACCTGCTGCCTTTTCTCTTTAACCAACTCAATACGATTGAGAGACATTCTATCATTTAAAAGGTTTGCCTGTGCATCTGCCAGCTCTGCTCTAGCACTGGCAATTTGCTTAGCCATCCCCTTCAAAGGCTTCATGCTCACTTTGGTCACCTGTTGAATTCTTTTCAATTTACCCCACAGCCTGAACATAGGCCTACCTTCAATCTCAATGCCCCAGTTCTCCTTTACTGAGTTCATAAAACCCTCCACTTGGAGAAGGACATTAGGGAACCTAAAGCTCCTATGCACAGGTTGATTATTCACTCGACAATCCAGGCACAGTAAAGCATGGCCAGACACCCCATGATCCATAATCAGCAGTCTAGAATCAGCATACTGTTGTTTCCACATCACATTCCCTAGCACTCTATCAATCTTGGAGTAGATGATGCCATTTGCTTGATTGTTTGACCAGGTAAAATGATCCCCATTACTATCTTTCTCAAACAAACCAGCTGAAGCCATCATGTCCCTTAAGTCTCTAAATTCATGCTCAAGGACAGGATTGCCACCAATCCTATCATGGACAGTCAAAACATTGTTAAAATCTCCCATAACGAACCACGGCCCCTGGGAACTCAGAGCTAAATTTGCAATATCATCCCACAAAGCTCTTCTTTTATCCAGAGTATTATGAGCATATATGGCTGTCCCCCACATCTGAAAATCACCATTAGGTTTGTGAACACTAAAATGGATATATTGGTCAGAGCATTTGATTGCCTCAATGCTTACTTTATTCTGGTTCCAGAAAATCCATAACCTACCATTGTCATGGGCATGGTAATTGTCAATAAAAGACCAATGGGCACCCAGCTTATTACGGATACTATCTTTCTTAGCAGACTTAACTCGTGTTTCTATCAAAATACCAAAATCAGGGCTGAGTTTTTTGAGACGGGCTGCAATCTCTCTACACTTCCCTGCTTTATTCAACCCTCGTACGTTCCATGAAATTATCATGGGACACGCTCTGAGCCCTCTATGGGGTCTTTCCCAATTACCAATGGATGGAAAACATTTCTACAGGGGATCTCCAACTCATCTTGAAGGACAACTTTTCCTTTCAATCTTCTAGTGGAAACCTGAGTCCAGTCATCATGCGTACTAATAGGATTATCAGGCGTGCTAACCTCAATCAGATTCTGTGGAGCCTCCTCAGCTTTCTGTTGGATCTCAGGTCTAGTTATTACATGAAAATAATTAATACAAACTTATATGCTAAATATAAAGTTAACAAACTAAATGTAGAAATAATTATTAAAAAAACATGAAAAGGAATATTTTTTTATATTTTAAATTTCAAATCTATACATTAAAAAGCAATCATGTAGTATCAATTTGTTTATATTTGAGTCACTGATTTTCTTATTTTTTTTATATACATTAAAAAGCAATCATGTAGGATCAATTTGTTTATATTTGAGTCACTGATTTTCTACCTTGAGTTAATTTTTGGTGAATGGTGACACACTTAATTGTATCTTATATCTTATGTTCATCTTCTCGTGATTCTTGTACACCTATGGTGTCTGTTAAGAAGACTCAAATATCATTTGAATTTGAATATGTGATGTTGCTTTATAGGTTTAGAAGCACATTCAAATACATATGACATCATGTTCTTTCACTCAAATTTTAAAAGACAATAATTAATAGATAGATTTTGATTTAAATACATATGACATAAATGCATATCTGAGCATTGATTTTAAATCGTATAGCTATTATTAAAAGTTTTCGGTTCTCATAATAACCAAAGTTCTCATATATATATATATATATATATATATATATATATATATATATATATATATATATAGGGGACGACTCAAGTGAGAACACTTGGTTATTATGAGAAATGAGAACAATGAATCACGACCATTAGATTTGATTTTAATGGACTGGATTGGTTTCTCTTTCCATGATCCTTAATATTTATTTTAAATCAACACCGAAAGAGAAACTAATCCAGTCCATTAAAATCAAATCTAATGGTCGTGATTCATTGTTCTCATTTCTCATAATAACCAAGTGTTCTCACTTGAGTCGTCCCCATATATATATATATATATATATATATATATATATATATATATATATATATATATATATATATATATATATATATAGGAAAATAGGGTTATGCACCGACAGTGTAAAATAGTTTTACACTGTCAACCAATGAAGATCATGAATCAGAACAAGTCAGACTGAAAATTTGAAAAAACTTGTATGACATGGCATAACGTTATATTCTAATTGGATAACAGTGTAAAACATTTTTACACTGTCAGTGCATAACCATTAAACTCATATATATATATATATATATATATATATATATATATATATATATATATATATATATATATATATATATATATATATATATATATATATATATATATATATATATATATATATATATATATATATATATATATATATATATATATATATATAGAAAACAACCAATAAAATAAATATATCAGAATCAACCAATAAAATTTAGATAAGACATTTATATTAGAATCATTCAAAATTAAAAACAGAATCTTCATTTAACATATTTGAAAAACAAAACATATCAGAATCAAATTTGTAGCTTCCAGAGCAATAACATATCAAATCGAAAAATAATTAGCTATCAGAATCGGTGGACAATGATTTAACCGATGACAAAAGCTTCAAATTTGGAGTGAGAAAAAGCGTCAATGACTTTTGAATCATCAATGATGATGCACTTCATTAACTTTCTTCCTGATAGAGTTCTCTTCCACCGCATTCCTCGCATGAGAGGAAGAACAAAAGCTTAATACTTGGTCTACTTTATTCCATCTTCCTCTACATCCACTTCCTGCAAAAGGTGCAGCCTAACCCTCCCGTCTTCCTATGCTTCAACTTCTAGTAAATGGTGTAGCCTGAACCTTTCAGATTCGAAATTTTGTTCAGATCTAATGGTTGTTGTTCGACATGTGTTGATGGTGAGTAGCGGATCTGGTTGTAAGTTAGAAGCGGTGAAGATGGAGTTGTAAGCTGGTGTGTTTTGGGTGTTGGAGTAGTGATTTTGTGCATGGTTTTAAATTGCGGATGCGGCTGCGGATGCGGTTGCGGATGTTGCGATTGCGGTCATTGCGCTTGTTGCGATGCGCATTGCGGCCGTTGCGGCGTGAATTTTCAAAAGGAAGTGTGAAATATTATATTGAAAAATACTTAATGTAATGTTTCTTCATTATATAAGAAATAAATTGAGTTTTAGAATTCTAATATATTGATTTTTGATGAAAATACTTAAAAAAACATGATTAAAATTGTCCGATGGGGTTTCTAATGCATCTGAAAGCGAGACTTTAAAATCACACCGCAATTGCAGTCCGATGCAGTTGCGGAGACAACCGCATCCGCAATATTGCAGGTGCAATTGCGGTTTTGGACCGCAATTTAAAACCATGGTTTTGTGTTTCTTTTACGTAAATGTGCATAAGTTGTGTTCACAGTGACTTGGTTGTTGTGGGTTGTTGTAATATGGTGGTTGGGAGAAGATTTGTGGTGGTTTGAAGATGGATGATAATAGAACAAAATTGTGAAGGATTATGATGATTAAAGAGAGAGTAAATTTGAAAGAGGTATTATGTTTTCATTTTCCCGTTTGACTTTGCAGTGCCCAAGTAAATGATTTTGAATTTACAAGGTGACTATTCATTTTCCATCTTTATGCATGTAGTGAAAGAATTGTGTTGTGTTTAGGTTCCAAGAATTCAAAATGATCATTTATTTAGCTTGTGGTATAATAATTACAATGTGTATTTAGTGATTAAAATAAAAATTGTAACAAATTGTGATGTGACGACACATCAGATTTAATAAATGTCAAAACAATGTGGTGAGAGTAGTTGTTGCAAAAGTCTAATTTACCTTTGTAACTAGTTTAAGTGTTAATTTTGATTAGAGGGCATTACTTGGATTTCGAGGTACTTACTTTTTTATAGATAGATAAAGATAAAGATAATAGATATGTTACTTTCAATTCATCATTCTTTATATAAAATGTAATTCTTTAATATCTATATGATTTATTTTCCCTATCAGATACAATTTATGCAACATTGAAACTTACTTATTCTTTGACTGATTAATGTTTTGACCGTTATTAATATTCTAATATTAAAATCAATATTTTTAATAATTGTTTATTGTAATTCAAGTGGAAGATTGTTAGGTTAATTATTTAATTAATCAAAAGGATTGACATAATCAGATATTAATTAATTATAGTATGTTTAATTGTTATTAAACACTAATTATTGATAAATTATTTATTTGGACTTTGTGCCTGAATGGACCGTAATGAGTTGGATCATTCAGTTAAGATCAATCAAAGGTCCATGCCCTCAGCCGTCTAGTCATTTAAGGGTCTGTTTGGTTCAAATGAGGGGGATGAATTTTAATAGAGGGAAGGGAAGAGGAGGGATTTTTTATAATTATATACTCCCTCCGTCCCAAAATATAAGAGAAAAAAAATGCATTTTTCTTGTCCTAAAATATAAGAGAAGAAATCATCTTTCATTTCTTTCAAGGTAAAATTAAATGCAAATTGCATTTAACTTACATTCTCTCTCATCATTTCTATAACCAACAACCAATTAGAATTTTTTTTACATTTTTCAAAACACTTTATTTCAAAGAAACCATAAATTAAATATTTGTGTTTTTACTTTTCTTAATAAACGTGATTTTGTTTTTTTCTCTTATAATTTGGGACGGAGGGAGTATATGTTTGGTTCAAACGAGGGGAGGGGAGGGAAGAGATTTCATTTAAAAATATGTTTGGTTCACGAGGGGAAGGGAGGGATTTTAATTAGGGGTGGCAAAACGGGCCGTGGTCCGCGGGGCCGGCCCGCCACCCGCCAAAAAATGGCGGGTTGGGTAGGAATTTTAGGCCCGCCGCTCGCCAAAACTCGCCCCGCAAAAACCCGCCGCCCGTCATACCCGCCCCGCCAAAGCCCGCCGCCCGCCAAAACCCGCCTCTCCTCCAAAACTCACTCTTTTTTTAGTTAATTCTAGTAATTTTAATTCTTGATGGTTTATTTTATACATTTATTTATAAATATATGTAATATTTTTTTAAGTAAATTTGTTAAAAAGTTACTTTTATAAAAAATTGTTTTAAAAAATAAGTGAAAAGTTTAATTAAAAGGTAAAAAAAACCTATTAATCTATTAAAAAAATATAAATAAAAATAGGCGGGTAAGCCCGCCGCCCGCCAACCCGCCATCTTGGCGGGGCGGGCATGACTTTTATGCCCATTTTACTTGGCGGGCATGCCCGCCCCGCTCGTTTTTTGGCGGGCATAAGGCGGGGCAGGCGGCGGGCGGGGCGGGCGGCCCGTTTTGCCACCCCTAATTTTAATAATAATTTACAATTTTATCCTTGTAATTTTATATAAGTGATATGATATTCAATTGTAAAAATTTCATAAATATTTTCTTGGAAATAATATTTGTATAACTGAGTGATTAAAAAGTCATAACTTATCGTATAATATTAAAAAAAATTGAGAATATTTGATTTGTATTATAACTCTCAACACAAAATAAACTATGCGTTAATAACAACTTTTGAATACATAAAATAAATTATAATAAAAATCAAAAAAGTATAGTAGTTATAATTTTTATTAAATAAAAAAAATTGAAGGTGAAGAATAGTTATAATAAGTTGATGGAAGCAATAGATAAAAAATCACAAAAAGAGAAGTAGAAACATGAAAGAAAAAATCATTTTTAAAATAATAAAATAAAATTGAGGATATTTTAGTAAATATTTTAATTTAATTAATATTAAAACTTGGATCCCCTCCCCTCCTCTCCGAATCCCTCCGATTCGGGGGAACGCAAAAAGTGTCATTTGGAGGGATTTTGCTCCCCTCCCCTCCTAAAAGTTGAACCAAACACATTTCATTTTAAATATTCCCTCCCCTCCCCTCCCCTCGCTCCACCTCGAACCAAACACACCCTAAGCGTTTCCCCATTATACGATTAATATATTCTGGAAACCCTATACTGCAACAAGGGTAGTAATTCTCTAATACTTACTCTCTCTGAGTGCAATCACTTTAATCCTAAAAAGCATGATGTTCTAATTTATGTCAATATGCTATAGTTTGTGTCTATGCGATTCTTTTAAATCTATAAGTTTTTTCTATCCGTGATTTTTTTAATTTATTAATTAATAGATATATAATTAATCAAATTATAAAAAATAATACATAGAATCATGGAGTTTGGTTATTGGCGGTTAAGATAATGAGAACGTGGGAATGGGTTCGTGAACTTTTTTAAAATTATTTATTATTTATTTGTTAATAACGTTTATTTAATTATTATTATAAAATTTGGCGCAAATTATGACAAAATTTTTAAAAAATAATAGGAAAAAAAATAAAAGTGGAAAAAACGAAATACAAAATAGGAGAAAAACGAATAATATAACGAATCGATAAAATAGAAAGAAAAAAAGGTAATAATATACTTGAAAAAACAAAAAAAAAAAAGAAATAATTTTTTAAATAATACAAGAAATTGATAAAATAGAAAAGTAACATAATAATAGACAAAAATATGATACCTCCAAATTCATAGACAAGACTATGTACTTGAAAGAAACAAAATCAAAATGAAAAAAAAAACAATAAATGTGTTTGGGACAAAATTTGTTTACAAAAAAAAAAATAACTTCAAATTTGAACTTTTCAATAATATCTTTACAAACATAATGGGTTTTGTGATTTCAAACTCTATAACTATAAATAAATTACATTATTGAAAATAAAAAAATACAACAAAATTTAAAAATAAATAATAGAAAATATGAAAATCAAAGGCAAGACCTAAAACTATAGTAGAAAAGACGATATAAAAAAAGTGAAATAGAATATAGAACGAATATCTTTACCAATGACATGAGTAAGAAATAAATGTTTTGTCATATTTTCGTAGGACACACGACACCATAGAAATGAATGAGTTGTTTACCTTAAAAATAATGGAGAAACTACCTTCGTTATCAATTGCTAAACTAAAGAAAGTTCAATTGTATATAAATAGGGCTACAAAGCTTAAATCAACAAAACTAGGAATAATAAAAGTCTCTTTCGGCATTGCAAAAAATAGAATAATATTAACTCATAAAATTTGGACAAGCTTCACGGCTGTTGGCAATATTTCATTTGCATACTCCAATTTCATGATTCTCATAGTAATTCAAGTAAAATTAAGTAATTATCTAGTCTTAAAAATTGTAAAACTCATGGTAATATTTTTTTAAACTAAAGCTCGATACTCAAATGTCTGTTATGTTAGTATGAAGCAAGACAAAATGAAACCCCCTCCGTCAGAATTAACAAAAACACCGAATATTGTTGTGAAGTATATATTTACAGTTTAGCTAATCATGAACCAACCACTCATAGGATGTCATAAAAAAATGTTTGAATTCTGTCATGAACCTACTTGTGTTTGTTCAACATTACCAAAACTCATTCAAAACAATTGTCAATAATAGATATTTGTATCATTTAATTATTGGTTTTTGATTATTAATGCATGTGCATATATATATATATATATATATATATATATATATATATATATATATATATATATATATATATATATATATATATATATATATATTTATATATATATTTATGTAATGATACAGAAATAAACCGTGGCAAATAACTGGTTTAGAATGCATAACATATAACAACGGTTTTAAATAGGTGGTCATAACCAAACCGTGGCTATATCTTGAACTAATACTGTGTCGTAAACGTTAAAATGAAACCGTGGCTTTACCATATAGCCACAATTTTTAAGTCATGGCAAGTACAAACCGCGGCCTTAATCAAGCTACCTAAACCGTGGCCTAAAAAAGCCACGGTTGTAAAAAAGGCGTGGTCTATACCAAAAAACCGTGGACTTTACTTTAGGCCACGGCCGTATACTCCACAGTTGGATTTCCGTGGCCAAACCGTGGCCTAAGCGTTACGCCACGGTTATTTTGCATATAGCCTCGGTTTTCTGGGCGTGGCAGGAGGCCTTTTTTCCTGTAGTGCATATAGCGGCAGTAGCGAAGGGGTTTTTTTTTATAACAGTCCGGTTCAAGAGGGGGAGGAATTTGTGGACAACATTCATTCTGCAGGGGCGGACAGCAGTCTTTGTGAGACTGCCACTGCTGGGTTTTTGGTGTCTCAGCCGGTTCTGGTTCGGGCTGGTACGGCTGCCAGCAGGGTTGCTGTAGGAGCGGACAGCTCTGCTGTCACGGATCAAGGTAATAGTTAGACCTGGGCTGTTTCTTTAAAGCGTTTGGAGGCTATTTTGCAGCGCACGGAGGTGCATGTTTTAAAGGAGGATTCTTTTTCTTGGAAGTTGACATCGAATGGTAGCTTTTCGGTGAAGTCATGCTATGATCATTTTTTGGCAATTCTTTCCGGAAATCCTATGGAGGCTAATAAGGTTAAGGTCTTATCTTATCTTTGGAAGAGTTTTGCTCCTTCTAGAGTTTTACTTTTTGGTTGGAGATATATTCTCACTACGCCAAATGTTACATTCAGCAGCGCAGCTACGACAGCGCTTTGAGAGAAAGCGCTGCTATAGCTTTCACTAAAGACAAAAATATAAAACAAGGGGAATAAAGCGCTGGTATATGGGGGACCTACGAAAGCGCTTTTAAAAAGCGCTGGTATAGGCTGGGCTACGAAAGCGCTTTGTAGAAGCGCTGGTATAGGATGGGATACAAAAGCGCTTCCAAAAGCGCTGTTATAGTCGTAGTTATTTTAAAATTAAATTAATTAAACTAATTAAAAAAAACACGTTTTGCCCCATTCTCTCTTCTTCTCCTCGCGTCTGAAGCCCTAATCCCCTTCATCCACAGTTGTCCGACCGTCTCTCTGCCACAGCCTTCATCTTCAATTGCAGCTACGGCCGTCACTTCATCACTACCTTCATCCACAGTTCTCCGACCGTCCCTCCGATCGGCCTCTCTCACTGAACATCAACAAAGCTTTCTCTCTCGGTCAAAAGAAAACAAGCTCTGTATCACAACAATAGAACTTTCGGCTTCTCTCTGCTCTTATCTTTCTAATCGCTACCTCTCTATCTCTCACCCCCAAAAGTTCAAGAAAAACTTCAACGATATCATTCGATTTTTAGAAAGCCCCAATACGAACCCTAAAAGCTCCCACAATACGAACCCTAAAAGCTTCAAATGCGAATTAGACGGTACATATCAACGCAAATAACATGGGGGCTTGAGCAAGAGGTGTATCAGGGTATTAAAAAAATCAAAAGAGAAATGAGAAGACTTACAAACAGAGTAAGTCCGATGATCGCAGGTTCGGCGAAGGGGCGTGGTGAGTTTGATTTTTTCTTCCTCTATGTTTTGATTCCCTCTCCTTCTTTGATTTCCCATGTTTTTGTTGTAACACCTGTAGGCATGGACTCGTCAGTTTGCAGCTGCTGCTTCAGCGTGCAGTATTGAGTTGAAGTTGTGGATTGTTGCGTTGTTTCTGTCGAATGCGTATTATGGTGCGTTGCTGAAGCGTTTCCCTTCTTGTTGCTGTTGTGATTTTTGTTGCAGATTCGGTTTATGGAAATTGATGCTGGGAGGGACTGATTTTGGTAAGGTTTTGTGTTGGATTTTTCAGGTTGTGTGTATGTATTTTGCTATTTTGCTATGTTGGTAAGAATGCGACGCAGAGGAAGCAGTTCACGGCAGAAGAAGAAGCCATCTTCAGGTTGTTAGTTTCTTTCCATTCCCATTTTTATCTATTCTCTTTCTTATGCATATAAACCGAAGTGTTACCTTTTTTTTTTACTTTCCCCTTTTTGATTTTGAATCGTTAATGTTTCATCAAACCTTATAGTTAACCTCTCAAATGATAGAACTTTTTGTTTCTATTTTTCTTATTATGATTATTGGTTTTCACTTTTCAGTATATGTTTTGTTTGGGCATGTAAATTCTAATGCTCGTTATTGTTTTTGGGTATTTTGCTGTTAAATTTGCAGAAGATGAAACCAAATCCCAACACAATGCTGAAGGTGGAAACAAATTTCAATCACCTAGTGTTAATGGTTTTGATTATATTATGCGCAACGACAAGGTCAGTTGTTAGAGTTGGCTTTGGTGTCAATAAAGTTTAGCCAGGTACTAAATTATTTTTCTTTTTGAATTCTTTAGGAATTGGCTGAACTTGTGCACAAAGTTCATTTGCTTTGTTTACTTGCTCGGGGAAGATTAATAGACCGTGCTTGTGATGATGTTTTAATTCAGGTGAACTATTACTGACATTTTTAGGCAGATGAAAAGTTCTTCTAAATGAAAAAGCAGAAAAAAAATCAGCGTTGCTTTGCTATTATGCGTAATATCATTTTGTCATCATTCATGTGCTTCCCTAACATTCCTATTTTTGTGATAATCAATAGCTCAATTCTTTACTCTGATTTTTTCACTGCGTTTTAAAATCAGTTGTTAATGTAGGGCTTTCCAAATGATATTTTCATTTTTGTGTATACTCTCTGTTTTAACGTTTTTTCAGCCCAGAGAAATGGGAGTTAAGTTGTGCATTTCTTGATATGGCAGGCTTCTCTGCTTTCTCTACTTCCAGCGGACTTGCTCCACCTATCAAAAGACACAAAACTCACTTCAAAAGCTCTACATCCTTTAATCTCATGGGTATGTTTTGATTTAACTAGTGTACTGTATACTTATTATTTTGTTTCATTTACTGGCTGGTCTTGGTCCTTGGGTGGGTTTGTGCTATATCACTTGTTATATATTGTTTGATTCCTTGTGTGTAACACTTGCAGTTCCATGACAATTTTCATGTTAAAAACTATACAAATGGAGAAAAGTCACCACACTTTGCTTTGGCATCTGCTTTAGAATTACGTGAATGTAATTCTGAAGAGGTAGATCTCTTTTAATAGAAGCTTTGTTGTTTTTGTATTTACTGCATGATATATACTTTGCTGGAGTCCTAGTTTTTCTTTTAGTAAGGTTTTGATAGGTTTGATAGATGAGGAAGTTAGAATAACTTAGTTGGTAGTTGGGGGCCCACAGATAAAATAGTTATATACTTAGAGCTGTTGGGCTGGGATGATTAGAGAAATAAGTCATGTTGCTCATAAATAACAAAAGGGATGAGAGTTAGAGGTATCTTGTCATTTGAAATACTTGGTGCATTTGAGCATAGGAGATGCAGACCCCCGAATTTTTGTAATCTATACTGTATTGAAAGGAATTCTTCCCTAATTCTTCTAAATTATAATTGAGATACTAGTTCCTATCAGTTTCGTATTCGTTGCTATAAGTTTAGCCAGGCGTTAAATGGTTGAAAGTGCAGGTTCTGTTCCTTATTCTGTTCCTTGTTCTGTTCCATATATAGTAAAGTGTTGTGGATGATTTCAACATGAAGGACGCGAAAGTTAGGACCAATCCCTTTTCGTTTTTTGAGATATTTGATGTGAGATCTTTGTGTAATGAGGGACTGTTTTTGCTAGATTTGTTGGAAGTTTAGAATCAAAATATTATGTCTTATGGTTTGAATTGGCATGAATGGATGTAATTGTTAACTCGGCGGTAAGAGTTTGACATTATAAGTGTAGTCTCGAGACAAAGTTCAAATCCGCTCGGGGTAGATTGTAAAATTGTCATTAGTGCCATTTGAATTAATAGTAATTTCTCCCTTCCCCGTTTTTTTAAATTTTAAAATGATGATTTCTAATGTGGCATCACAATTTGATAGTTTATAGAATAAGTTTAACGCATATGTTAGATTTCTAATGTTTTTGAATGAGATTTAATACAAAAGCGCTGCCAAAGATTAATAAAAAAGCAAAAAAAATAAAAAAAAAGCAACATACTAAAGCGCTTTTGTAAAAGCGCTCTTATAGGGTGGGCTTTAAGAGCGCTTTTCCTGGAAAAGTGCTCTTAAAGCCCACCCTATAAGAGCGCTTTTCCAAAAGCGCTTTAGTATGTTACGTTTTTTTTTTATTTTTTACTCTCACAGGGGGGCCTATCACAGCGCTTTTCTGGAAAAAGCGCACTTAAAGGGGGGCCTACCAGAGCGCTTTTTCCAGAAAAGCGCTCTTAAAGGGGGGCCTATAAGAGCGCTTTTCTGGAAAAAGCGCTCTTATAGGGGGGGCCTACCAGAGCGCTTTCAGAAGCGCTTTTGTTAGCTACGCCAGCGCCAGCTTTCACAGCGCTTTTAAGCGCTTTTAAAGGCTATAAAAAGCGCTTTCGTAGGTCTTTTATGGCGTAGTGTCTTGATAGAATACCGACAAGGGATCAATTGGTGAGAAGGGGTATCTTGAGAGAAGGTGTTGATTCTTTGTGTGCTCTTTGTTTATTGGAGGAGGAATCTATAGAGCATTTATCTTTTTCTTGTAGGGTTGCTTCTAACATTTGGAGAAGGGTTTATATGTGGCTAGAGTTGGTCGAATTTATGTCTCTTGAGGACTTTGTGACCTTCTTCTATAATTGTGATAAGATTTCTTGTTTGAATAAGAGGGCGATTGTGGCTATAGTTTGGCTCGCTACGGTTTGGTCTATTTGGCTAAAACGTAATGCGGTGATTTTTAAGCTAGAATCTTTTAGTTTCTCCGAATGTATGTCGGAGTTAGTCTTCAACTCATGGTGTTGGCTTTGTAACTCTTCTAAGAAGGTGAAATTGTAACTTTTACTATTGGAATATTCTACCTCTTGAGTGTTTTGAGAGGTAGGAGCTTTCCGTTTTGTTTCGGGTAGGAGCATTCCTTTTGCTCCTTTTAATTCCATTGCTTATTTAAAAAAAATATATTATGGAAACCCTATACTGCAACAAGGGTAGTAATTCTCTCATACTTACTCTCTCTGAGTGCAATCACTTTAATCCTAAAAAGCACACGGTTCTAATTTGTGTCAATATGCTATAATTTGTGTCTATGCGATTCTTTTAAATCTATAAGTTTTTTCTATCCGTGATTCTTTTAAATCTATAAGTTTTTTCTATCCGTGATTTTGGTTATTGGCGGTTAAGATAATGAGAACGTGAGAATGGGTTGGTGAACTTTTTAAAAATTATTTATTATTTATTTGTTAATAACGTTTATTTAATTATTATTATAAAATTTGGTGCAAATTATGACAAATTTTTTAATAAATAATAGAAAAAAAAGTAAAAGTGGAAAAACGAAATACAAAATAGGAGAAAAAAGAATAATATAATGAATTGATAAAATACAAAGAAAAAAAAGTAATAATATACTTGAAAAAACAAAAAAAAAGAAATAATTTTTAAATAATACCAGAAATTGATAAAATAGAAAGGTAACATAATAATAGACAAAAATATGATACCTCCAAATTCATAGCCAAGACTATGTACTTGAAAGAAACAAAATCAAAATGAAAAAAAAAAACAATAAATATGTTTGGGACAAAATTTGTTTACAAAAAAATAACTTAAAATTTGAACTTTTCAATAATATCTTTACAAACATAATGGGTTTTGTGATTTCAAACTCTATAACTATAAATAAATTACATTATTGAAAATTAAAAAATGACAACCAAATTTAAAAATAAATAACAGAAAATATGAAAATCAAAGGCAAGACCTAACAATAGTAGAAAAAATGATATAAAAAAGTGAAATAGAATATAGAACAAATATCTTTACCAATGACATGAGGTAAGAAATAAATGTTTTGTCATATTTTCGTAGGACACACGACACTATAGAAATGAATGAGTTGTTTACCCTAAAAATAATAGAGAGACTACCTTTGTTATCAATTGCTAAACTAAAGAAAGTTCAATTGTATATAAATAAGGCTACAAAGCTTCAATCAACAAAACTAGGAATAATAAGAGTCTCTTTCGGCTTTGCAAATAAACAGAATAATACTAACTCATAAAGTTTGGACAAGCTTCACGGCTGTTGGCAATATTTCATTTGCATACTCCAAATTTCATGATTCTCATAGAAATTCAAGTAAAATTAATTAATTAGCTAGTCTTAAAAATTGTAAAACTCATGGTAATATTTTTTAAAACTAAAACTTGATATTCAAATGTTTGTTATGTTAGTATAAAACAAGACAAAATGAAATCCCCTCCGTCAGAATTAAAATCAATGGTGAACATTGTTGTTTTGATCAATATTATAGTCATAACAGTTTTCTACATACTATATGGTTGAGTCGATTTAGATTTATATAATCCTTTCTAGCTATACTCCATATAACCAATCAACCACTGGTTGACTGTATCGAGTAGGACGGAAAAGTTATAGAAAGTGAAATTAAAATAACAACATAGCAGATAGAAAACTTGTGATTATACCACCGACCAAAATAGCCGTTTTCAGCATTATTTTTTATTATGACGGGGGATTTTATTTTGTCTTATTTCATAATTGCTTAAACACATGAGTATCGGACATTAATTTAAGCATATATTAACAATGTGAGCTTCACAAGTTTTTTTAAGATTAATTAATTTTATCTGAATTTCTACGAAGATGTATGAATATGCAAAGACAAGGTTGCCAACCGCAGTGAATATTGTCCAAAGTTTATGGACATGTGTTACTTTTTTTTAGAGCCCAAAAATGATTTTATTATTCGTGCTTTTGTTTGTTAAGGCTTCATAGTCCTATTTTATATATAGACAATTGACAATAAATATTGATTAGCAACACAACTTCCCCACTTTTTTTTTTAGATAAACAACTCATTCAGTCCTAAGGTGTTTGTGATCCATCCAAACCCAACTGACTCTCTCTATTTCTCTCTTCTATTGCTAATGAAACAAGAATCAAGCAATGAATGAATACAATGGCTTCTAAGCAGATTTTATTACCTGTACGATTGAAATATAAAGAACTAATACAGTGTTACTATATACTAGTGAAGCAAACTACTTGATAAAAATAATTTAAGGGAAATATTAATTATGACCTAACAATTTAAATGAGGAAATACTACTCTTATAGTTAGTAATAAATAGCATAAATTCTTCATACTTTAAGTTTTTTTTTTTTTTTTTAACAAATGCTGAATTTATAAAACTCTAGCCATACGAGTTAAAGTAGAATTGTAGTTAGCTTCTAGTAGTATAATGCATAGAGAAAAGAATATGTCTAGACATTAGAGGAAATAAAATTCTTACCAGTGCTAAAGTGCTGTCTTTCAATTTTTAATTTCATTTGGATCTGATCCTTTCTTCAGCAATTCATGCAACATCCTTGGTTAGCTGCAAATATTAAATTTATTGGCAATTCCATTTTTCCTCTTGCCAGCAATGTCTCTATTTCAGCCATAACTCCTTCCAAGATTCCATATTTTGATTTTTGCACATTCTGCAATTAGGTAGAAAACATCAATATATGCTTTCTTGCGAAATCAATTCTAGAAGAAAATATATTCATTAATTAATCTATTCAAAAGTGTCTTAATTTTCTTGTTTTAAACATATACTCACTCATATACCCTTTTAACCAAAAAGAGTCAAATAAAAACAAATACTGCCACAATTATAATATACTAGAATAAGGTATTTTTCTTAATTATGGATCAAACGTTTCAAATTGATACCTACCGTTATAATACTTGATACATAATTGAGCGAGGACAATATACTATACTAGAAGTGTCATAGAAATAAGTGTCATAGAAATCAAAACAACAACAGCAGAATCAAATAGCTACCTGATAGTAATTGTTATCTTTCTTGTATCAATCAAGCTCTTCCATTATCAAATCCACACATTCATCCCTCTATGATAAGAGTGGTAGCATATGATGTGATAGAAAAGTTGATTGGAACACATCATTTAAATTGTGAAAGTCAAAATTTTCGGTTCCGCATTTCCATCTATTTCGGCCTGTTCAATGACAAACTAATAAACCTGCGCAAGTCTCTCTCTCTCACGTACAGAGCTGTTTCTCTCTCCAAATGTTTTGATGGGGAAAGGATTTATAAACTAATTTTAGAAGGAGGATATTGGGTCAGACCATTAGTTAAGTATTCCAAAGAAATTTTTATTAGTCATTCTCCACACTTATATGTTTGACATCCTATAATTTTCTTAATACTCATTTACTCTTGTAAAAGTTTTCTAAAAAAAGAATGCATAAAAAATTATGTAGTAGTATAAGTTAAAAATCTGATATGAATAAAAAAATTGATAGTGCTTTCAAAAAATTTGGTATGTATTTTTGTCGATTTGTTTTTGAAAAATTTGTGGGTGAAAAATTTACAGATTTTGAAAAAAACTTGTGTATAGAATTTTTATCCAAAACGTTGATAAATCCGATAGTATAAAATTCAATGATTGAGATTTTGCCGACAAGTTTGTACGACTCTAATTACACCGACAATTATGTGTGATCTAGAACCAATCCAAACATGTATAAATGGGGATCATGTGTTGCTAAAAAAGCATCTTAGAATGTCTTATTATTCGTGTATGGCAGTTTTGTACTTCAATGGCACGAAACCTCCTGTTGATACATAGTGTGTAATTTGTGTTTTATTGATACACTAACTATGATATTGTACCGCACTAAAACCCCACCACACCATTTTGATACCCCCAATTTTGTTACTACTTTCACACTTTTTCACTAATAATCTTGAATTTGTCAAACTTCTCAAGGTAATGGTTATTATGTTTTATGAGAATTTGTGTTCTAAAATATGTCTATACATTTTCTACTAAATTTGTGTTTGAGATATCTTTCTAATACATGGGAAGTGTAATTTAAGTTGGTAGGTAAATGTGTTATTTTGGTTATTTGTTGTGATTGAATTAATATAAGTGGTTGTTTTAGGTTGTTTCTTCAACTTAAATGCTAACACACTAGGTTGTTGGATGACTTTTTGGATGGTTGGTTTCCATTATGTGTCACACATTTTTTTATGCAAGATATATTGAAAGGAGAATTAAGAGTTCACAATCCTGATTACAAAAAATATTGTGTTAAGATTCGACAAAAAGAAAGATGACCATCCAATTGAAACTTAAGATAAATAAAACAAAAGGTTTTTGCTAAATTCATAAAAGTTACATTTTGGACAAGTAATTTTTTCGAGAGAATTTCTTTAGCCACCTCCTAACCTTCTTGCCCACCCCTAGTGAATTTACCACACTACCCCTTGTTTCGGAAGTTCATTTCCGAAACGGTACTTTTTTTTTGCAAAAAAGGTGTTTTCGGAAATGAACTTCCGAAAAAGTGTTTTTTTTAATATAAAATATTGATTTCGGAGATGCATCTCCGAAATAAAGTTAAATTTTCAGAAAATGTGGTGTTTCGGAAGTTCATCTCCGAGCGCACCCCCCATGATGGAATTCGGAAATGCACTTCCGAAGTTATGTCTAGACAGAAGCAAAATGAAAAATAACAACGATTCGCTTTATTTATTCGGGTGAAGATTACAACGATAATATTACTGAAAATCAAAGTTACATATTGTTGAACACGGGTAGGTGGGGATGAGTCAACATTTTGATAACGTCGTCCGCCGATCTTTGAAGTTTGGCGTCCAACTCGATCGGGCCTTTCGAAGAAAATCGGTCGAACGTTGTCCACATAACCGCTAAGTCTTCGTCGTTCTTGATCTCAAAAGGTGTGAACTTAATGTCTCCCTCGTCGTTAAGCGATGGAGAGCGGTACTCGAGCTTGACAACCTTTCGATTCTCGGGATAGCGCAAAAGCGTGTTGAGCGACGGTATCAATTCCGCAAACGGCGTGTCGCGCGAGAAGCGAAATTGGAACGGCATCGGGTAGCCGGTTTCAAAGTAGACGAATGCTAGGTGAGGGTAGGTTTGTGTCATTTGTGTTTTGTGGTGTGAAGAGGATGAAGAAGAGTGTGTGGTATTTATAGACTTATTGGAGCATTGATGGCCCAACAAACCTTATCCTGCCTCAGGGGACATTTCGGAAATGAACTTCCGAAAATAGGCTCCAGACATGTATATTTCGGAAGTTCATTTCCGAATTATGCAGAAAACAGACTTAAATTTTGCATTTTGTTGATTGCTTAGTGTTTTGTGTAAACAATACCAAAGGAATTCAAAATAGACATAAATTAGACATTGATGACATAAAACATACTTATATTATATATGTATTGAATCGGTCCGATTTTACATGATAAACAACAATACATACAAAAAATGATCGTTACAAACAAAAAACGATCCGGAACGAACTAAAATTCACCGAACCAATCGGTGGATCCTAAGTCCAAAATAGGCACGTTCTTCGAACGCTCTCTATTTTGCTCGCGCTCCTTGCTCATCATTTCTTCAAACTCCGCCATCCTCGCAACGAACGGATCCGGCCAAGTCTCCGCCTCATTTGAACGATGTGCCGTCCATTGACAAGAAGTAGCCGGTATAGGACAACCCGGTTTCAAAAACACTTGAACGAAGTGTCGCGATCGTAGATACCCGATGCATATGACGCGGCCCGATGCGTCCAACGGCGGTCGACTATGAAGTGGAAAGAAAGTCTCACATAATCCGAACCTCGTCAAATCGACGCACACCATATCATATGCACTTGCTATTAGATGACCCATCTCGGGGAATGACATCCACTTCGAAACCGGAGCGATACCGGTAAGTGATGGAACAAGTGCATCATGAATTTTTGCAAACTTTTCTTGATTTTCATATAGTCGGCCGTAGATATCCCGATACGAAGTCAACTCCGCAATGAGCTCCCGTCGGACTAACGTGTGATTATTTTCCCCTTTACCGAGCAAACCCGCAACGGCCCGATATCCACAATTACCGTCGCCTCCAACATCAACGATGTTATCGATATATTTGTGCATGAAAAGTGGCATCTCATCAATGTAGACAATCGGTGATTTTTTGATCGGCGGTGTGCGAGGTGGCTTCGAAATACGGGCTCCTTTGTTACCACTACACGTGGACTTCGGTGTCTCTTGAATTTCCGGCAACGATGAATCAACATGTTCAAAGTAGGAAGGAGATCGTTTTGTTGAATTGTCATCTTGTGTAATTTTTGACTTTTTCGGTGCACCTTTCGTCTTAACCGGTTGAGATGGCGGTTTCAAATCGGTGGTCTCCGGAAACGCGATCTTTCGCAATTGTTCTTTTATGTGCAATTTTGTTGTGTCGTCCGCCTTAGCAAACTTCTCCATTATCACTTCCAACTCGTCGGAGATGGTGATTTTGGAGTCATTTTCCTTCGGCGGGTCAAAATCATCAAAACGAAGTTTCTTCCAATGGTCGGCTACCTCATCCATGCGTATTGGTGAATTCAACTCCTTCTTTTTTGAAATTATACAAGCACACGGAAGGCCGTATGTAGTTCTAATGGTGCACCCACATAAAGAACTATCCGCCCCCGTGGTCTCCGACCGCTTAGCTTCATGAAACAAAAAATTCAAACCCGTTCGAGATATGTTGTAAATCAATTGGGATAATAGAATTTGGCCCTTATACCAGTGTTCCATGACCGTCTTGCTCCGACCGAACGATGTTTGAATTTCATTGTGTTGATTTTCAAGCATTTGATTCACGGTGTCCCACCCGCGACACAAATCTCCCTTACTATCACCCAACCACCTCTTGAAGACCGCATGTGCGGATTCAACTCGGTTAGTCGTGGTGCAACCAAGATGTCTAACCCGATTTGTCCAAGCGCACACGACTTTTTCTCTAACTTTGTCAAGAATGGTGGATTCGACGTAATGACAAAATGTCCTAATGGAACCACACAAAGACCTAAAGTGTACCAATTTCTCGGTATTATCCTCTTCGGAGTATGCATCCAAAATTCCCCTCCATGCCGCCATTATCCTATCAACCACAACACCGGCTTTGACAAATTTACCATTTTCATCCAACCTATCTTTTGTCCCAACCGCGGGTTTCAACTTGCTTCTCACGTTGCAAGTTATGTGATACCGGCAAAGTAAAGCGGTAGATGTCGGGAAGACGGTATCGACCGCATTCATCAAAGCATTGTCCCGATCGGTGACAACGACGTTTGGCATAACCTCTTGATCAACTAACAAAGACTTGCAAATTCCCAAGGCCCACGTAAAGTTTTCTTCTTTTTCACACTCCAAAAAAGCAAACCCCACCGAATAAGTCTTGTCCATCGAGGTCACACTGACGATCTCTAGAAGAGGAAGCCTATACTTGTTTGTCTTGTACGTCGAATCCATGACTAGAACGGTTGGAAATGTGTTGAACAATTTGATACTTTCGGGATGAGTCCAAAAAATATCACGCACGGTAACTTTGTCCTCGGAGGTTCGGAAGCTTGAAACGTAATTGTTATCGCCTAGAAGTTTCAAAAGTTGTTGCATTTCCGACCGAGGGCCCATATTCAAAACCTTGAGATTGTACCGTTCATTGTAAACTTGCTTGATATTTGAAACGCTATCCGGTTTCTTACGCTTCAAATCGGCAAGTATGTTGAACCCTGTAAATTTTTTTTTTTAGTAAAATCAACCTTGCCTGTCATATTTCAGAGGGTTTAAAATGACATAATCTACAAGATTATAGGGTTTAAAATGACTTAATCTTCAAATGGCAAGGTTGGTTTTAAAAACAAAATTTTTACAAGGTTTAAAACGAGAGAATCTTTAAATATTAGGGGAATTCTCGCAACTTTTTTTTGGCAGGGGGGTTTTTCAAACCAACCCCATATGACAGGGGTGAAAATAGGTATTAACCCTTAAAAGAAATATGGCTTGAAACTAAATAAATGGCTTGGTTGTACCTTTATTAAAAAGGCTTACTAGTTGATGAACAACAAGAATGATAATGGGCCTTGGCAATCTTTTGGACATGGAATTTTGAGACCTCACTTCTATTTTGCACCTATCAACATAAAATAAAAAGAAAAACCAAAAGCAATAACAACCAAATAATATGATAAAAAGAAATGATTTTATTAACTCTAATTTAAAATTCAACTTAATTTAAATTAAATTAAAAATTAGAATCATAAAATCGTAAAAGATTAGAAAACACAAAGTATAATCTGATGAAATGCAATGATGCGAATGAGATGGAATCATTGGGTAAAAATCAGGGTGCAACACCCATGTCATGCTTGGGGAGAACATTTGTTTAAATCATTAGAAGAAATAAGAGGTAGTTATGCAAAGTGTGATGAAGAGACAATGGTGAGATCTAGGATGGATGAGGCAAGGGTTTTATAAGAGCTGGGGAAAGAGAAAGTGGATGTTATAGTTAAGGTTTTAGTATATGGGGTTCCGTTTACTGTTTGCATGGAAGAAGAACCATCGTTTATTATTTCTATGTCCCAAGGAAGGAGAGGCTGGGGAGAAAATGATACGAATTCCTATGCTCACACGGAGGAGGAAGGTTATGAAGCGGAGGTCGATTTTTTGGGGGTGACGGAGGAGATAGGAAAGGTGGACGTCGATGACTATGATGGGACTGGTGGAGAGAAGTTTCATGCTGAGGAAGATACTTTTTGTGGCAATCTAAATCTTTCACAGAAAAAGGAGGTTTTTCCGTCCAAGGAGAAAAAGGTAATTATTGACTTACATGAAAATATAGACATGTCGGAAGATGAGGCGTTATAGCAAAATGCATTTAATGAATTAAATGATGGAGGGGACAACATAGAGCTTAGACGTGTGGGGGATTCAGGAGGCTGTGGTATTCCAACAGTCGTTAACCAAGTGGATAGTGGGTCAAGTGGATCTATTGGGCCGGGGGAGAAAATGGGCCATCAGGTTGGCCCTTTGTATTTTGATCAGGCTTGTAGAAACGTTTGCCCATTAACCAGCTGAAGAAAAACAAAAATAGGATCTGTCAAACTAAGCAGCAGAAGAAAAACAAAAACTCAGTCGGTGATTTAGGGAAGAACGTCAAAATCTCATCATCATATTACACGTGCATCGCTCCAATGATGGAAAATTTGAAGAGCACTGGGAACAAGTTGTTAGAACAAAGTTTGGTTCTACATCTTTGAAATAGTTTTGATAATAACAAACACATAATTTTAATAAGAAAATATATGCTCCCTAATCATTTATTTATGTTACAGAAGTTGTGATGCTTACCCAGATATAAGAAACAAATTCTGAAAGAAGCAAAAGAACAAGAAGTATTTGCAGCTTGATCTCCATTCTAAGAAGATCATGTTCAGAAATTCACTACAACAAGCTCTCTAAGATTAAAGTAGTGAGGTTGTCGATTTCCCAGGTTTTGACTGTGATTTCTCAGAAGCAAGAGTTCTGATCAAGCTCTGATAAGAAAAATGCTTCTTGCACTAAACACTGACGTAATGCTCTGATACATAATATTCTGATACTTAGTTCCGTCACAAGTCATTTAATTCAAGATCTTCTAGTAACGACTGGAACTTTAATTCTTGTGATCCAGCATTCAAATAACAAGAATTTCTGGTTAAGATAAAGTATCCTTAGTCCTAGGTGATAATTATTATCCTATGTTTTTACTCAGATCAATGAACAATTGCAGTCCAGCTTAAATTATTCATACAAATTCGATATGAAAACAAATTGTTATTGCATCAAAGAAATAAAGTCATTACATTCAGAATCAGGGTCACCCCCTAGCAATGGGGGGTTTAGCTACTCATAAAAATAATAAAAAACATAGCTTAAATTGTAGACATTACAGATAAACGAAAGGATCAGATCTTCAATGGCAAAAGCTCATAGGAATCTTCAATCCTTGCATAAAATATGAGTTCTCCAGCCTTCTATAGTGTATTTTTGCACCCCAATCCGTCCAACCCTTGTGCCAACGCGTTTTCCTAATTTTATTTATGCCTTTCTAGGCTTTTTAGACAATCCAGCCCAAAATAGCACGCACAAACGCGTATGGGGACGCGTCTGGCCCAACGACACACATGTGAGGAAGCGTCTTGGCAGGGGGAGATGTTTCCTTCGCAATTCTGTACTTCTAGACACGTTTGGGCACTCGTGTTGACTAGTGACACGCGTCTGGTGACGCGTGTGGGCAGAGGGGATAATTTATGGCTCCTTCTCTTGCCTGAGATGCGTCTGGGGACGCGTTTGATTAGTCTACTGTATTTGCCTTGGTCCACAGGCGTCTGGGGACGCGTCCTCCCAGCAGACATGACTTTTTCCAACTTAAAACGCGTCTGGGGACGCGTTTAGCTAGTTTATGCGCTTTTCTTCAGTTTTGCACTTTTTCGCACTGATTTCTCCCACTTCGTTCATCTGAGTCTACAAACACTATAACAAACAACCAAAGCATAAAATTTGGAATAAAGAGATAAAATATTAATTAAAATACTTCAAAGGAAACTAAAATTAATTGCAAAAACATGTGTGTTATACGGTGGGAGAACTGACTTTCTGAAATGTTGCGGATAGCAAGAGTCGCCACCGACTTTTATTTTATCCAATTGGAAAGGAAAAAAGAACAGGAAAGACCTTTTGAAAGACTTTGAGTTCGAGGGGGTAGGTTATACAAAGGGAAGGTGTAAGCACCCTTTGTATCCATGGTTATCCATGGGCTCTTAATTGCATAGCTCACTTGTTTGTTTGAAATGTTTGAAAAGTGTCGTGTGTGTTTAGAAAAGATTTGAAAAAGGACTTTAGCTTGTAAATAAGCATAGTCTTTTTGAATTTGATTTGAAAAAGGGGTGTGAAAAGTAATTTGAAAGTTTGAATGTGTGAGCAAGCATTTAAGAGCACCTACCCTAAGATTGTCTTTCTTGTTCTTTAAGATTTCGTTTGAAAGGGTTGTCCGTACCATAAAGAGGGCATGTAGTCCTTTCATTTGATTTGAAAAGGGTCATCGAGGCTTATCGTTCGCCATAAGACTGTCTCTACCATAAAGAGGGCAGGAAGTCTTAGGGAAGGATATAATAGTCATTCTAGATAACTAATGAGGATACCTTAGCAATTGGGACAATCATCATTTAACCGAGGCAACATCGAGGGACAAGATCATTTTTTGTTAAGGCAACATCAAAGGAACTATGATCTTATGATGATTTATGAACTTAGAGCGACATTTGCTTAGGTATCCTCGTATTCGAGGGACTTGACTATTTTTGAATCGAAAGGCAACATGCAACAAAAGAAGTCTTAGGGAAGGATATAATAGTCATTCTAGACAACTAATGAGGATACCTTAGCAATTGGGACAATCATCATTTAACCGAGGCAACATCGAGGGACAAGATCATTTTTTGTTAAGGCAACATAAAAGGAACTATGATCTTATGATGATTTATGAACTTAGAGCGACATTTGCTTAGGTATCCTCGTATTCGAGGGACTTGACTATTTTTGAATCGAAAGGCGACATGCAACAAAAGAGGTTACCCTAAAGGTGTGTGTGTGTGCAATCAATCATGTGGTTAATTCAGATATTTTATCTTGTAAGTTAGTGAGATAAATCCATTTTAACAAGGCTTGCACTCCCTAGGATTACTAACAACAGCAGAAAATAAAACATAAATAAATATCCTACGCTATTACAATAAACACCTGTAGGGCAGAAAAATAAAGGCAGGAAAGTAAACCTAAACTATTACAATAAAACCTTGTGCCCTATACATAGTTTCTAGAATTTAAATGGCAGAAATTAAAATAAATAAAAATAAAGGCAAATAATTTAAATAAAATAAATTAAAATAAAGGCAAATAATTTAAATAAAAAAACGAAATTTAAATAAAATAGATAATTAAAATTAAAGGCACGCGACAATCAAGGAAGTATGAGGTGAGAAGAGAATTGCGCTTGAAAAAATTCAATGTTTGATTACAAAAGGCGAACCTAAACCTTAAAGGTTAGTGGGCAACACCTACCTTAAGGTTTCATGGGTTATTATGGTTTGTGAAATTTAAGGCTAAACCTAATTGTAAACCTAAAATTAAAATCTAAACCTATTTAAAAATTAATTTTAATTATTTAACCTAAAAAATTATTACTAAATTAATTAAAGTAATTAAATCCTAAAATTAAAAGCTAATTCTAATTTATTTAAAATTACTAACTAAAAATAATTAACTAAATTATCTAATTTAAAATAAAATAAAAAATAATTAAGAAAACAAAATTATAATTAACCATGATGTCAATCCTAATTTCTAGATGATTATTCTAATTAACCTAAATACATTAACCTAATTATATAATAATTATTGGCTAATTAATTAAATGGTTAGTTTAGATAACAAAGAAAATAAAACAAAACATAAATAAATAATAATAATAAAAATTGAAAATAAAAGGAGAAGAAGGAAAGACAAAACACTGATAAGGGGCGCTGGATCTGGTGTTGTTTGAGCCTTGAGGGTGTATGGTGTGCCTTGCATCAGGTGCATTGGATTTGATTTGGCCACGATCCAATGGTGGAAGCGTGAAGTTGCGTCGTAGTCATGCATGGGTGTGCTACGCTGGATCCGTGGACAAATGTGAACAAACAAAAGAGGAATAAATAAATTGCAGGACGCTGGGATCGAGCCCAGGTCCTCATGGTGACGGGTTGTTTCACATTACCAACCAGGTTGCCTGCATTAGTTGTTAGTTCATCATATGGAATTAATTAAATATAAAAACGAGTATTTAATGGGAAAAGTCAAAGAGTCAGAGTTGGGTCCCATGTCCCCACGCGTAACCTAATGAAAAAGAGGAGAGAGGTTCGTTATTGTTGACCAGCGAACCAGATCGCACCACGCGTGGTCAATTGGTCATAGGTACCATTCATCTTCTTCCCCATATTACCTGCAGATTTTCTTGTGGAAGTTGCTGCGGAATTTCCTGCGGATTTTCCATGGTAATTCTGCAATCTTTAAAAACCTGCGAAACATGACATGAACAAAAACAAGGGCTACCTAGACACCCTATTTAAGGTGTTCTGAATTCAGTGGTGCACTTAGTTTGGCCTAGAAACAAACGTACACAGCAATATGAGGCTATATTAGCTTGATGCCCTAATAATGGTGAATCTTGATTTAGGTACTAAAGCTTCGGTTTGATGGTCCAATCTTGTTCTAAAACATGCCAGGGACTCAATCAAAAGGTTAGATTCAATTAAAACACGATGAAATATAATAGAAGAAACTCAAAGTATGAATGGAACATTTTTTAACATAATACCATGGCCATGCGTGTTATGGGGCTTGATTAAGAGTGTATTCTCACTCTATGTTACCTTAGGAAGAGAAGTGGACGATTGGTTTGCTCTACAAATGGCTGGAATGAAGAATATGATTTTTCTCCTATTCTTTGAACTTTGTAACTTTCAAACCCTAGCTTTGCCTCTCCAAAATTTTTCTTCCCCTTATGCTCTGATCTTGTTGTCTATATATAGGAGCATATATTAGGTCAACAAATATGAATCAAATCTTGTTGATTGAGAAGATTGGAATTTGAATGAATCTTGAAATTTAATTTTTCTATTTTTGCACCAAATTTCTCTTTCATTCACTTGCCACGCTTTGGATCAAATATTTAGGATATATTGAATGATTAAAGTTGATTTAAAAACCAAACTTTGATTTAAAATAAATTATTTTGTATTTTATTTAATTTATTAATATTCAAGTGAATAAATCTTCAAGTAAATAAAATAAATATCATAAAATAAAATAATTGGTCTAAGAGTCTCCAAATGGCCCATGGACAAGTTGGAAATCCATATCTTAAGCCCATTGGTTCAAAAATAAAAATTCACCACTTTGCACTAAGTGTATTTTCTCAAAATCGACCAACTTGTGCAAGCCATAACTCATTCAATATTTCTCATATGGAGATGATCCAGGACTTTTTGGAAAGCCCAAGATGTCCTTTAAAATCCACTTTTGAACATATTTTTCATTTGGAGATTTTATCTTGATGATATTGCTCCTGACAAAAAACAACTTTTTGCGAACTTCTAGAAGGACCTATAATGTTTTGGCTCATATCTCTCAAATGATGCATTTTTGGCCTTGTCTTTAGAGAGGAAAAGTTGTATAGAATTAAATTTCCTTCAAGATAGGCTTTGGTTGGGAAATTTCTGATGTTCCATGTGAAAGTTATGGCTGGTCAAAGTTCAGTTGACTTTTAGGTCAAAAACCCTAATTTAGAAACTTTGGGTTTTGTTGATTTCTGAACTTTCCTTGATGAATCATCATCAACCCTTGATCAAATGATGAATTTTACCTCAAAATATTGTTGTTGACCAAAAATCAGAAGTTTTGACTGTGATTTGATCATAGTTAACTTATAGGTCAAATTAGTCGACTATTGATTATTTGAGCAATTGACTGAGCAATCTTATGAATCAGAGCTTGAAAATTGATATGGGGATTCTTTGAAACATATAAGAAGCCATGAGGTCCACTTAAGGTGTCAGAAATCTCATTTCCTTGAAAAGAAGCCAAACCCTAGTTGAGGACCTATTTCTTAGGAGAAGTGTGAGCATGCCCAATTCTTGTGTAACCTGGAGTATCTGAAGATCCTATGAGCTAGAATATCTTGAAATATGATGGGAAAATTTTGGGGTATGACAATGTGTAAAAACCACTGAATCACCCGCTCAGAAGGAGTTGAGGGGCATTCCTGTCTTTACGCAGCCCAAGGAACCTCTATAAATATAAACTTCATTTCATTTTTGTTTTCATCCAAGCTTAGTTACTACTTAAGCCATATACCATCAGTATCTGTAAAGTGACAATCCCATCACATTGAAGAGTTGTCACAGTGTAGATTGAGTCTGTAATCAGGTTTGGAGCACTTTGGTTGAAGTTCATCATATCGCCATTTACATTTCCTCGCCATTTACTTTCCACTTGTACCAGATTTAAAGGCTCTGATTGGAGCAGGTTTTATTTAATTGCTTTATTTTGTTTCCTTGCTTTACTTTATTTACTTCCCGCTCTTACCATGCCTACACGTTTTTATAGGCTCACCTAATTGCTATATTTTATTGCCTTGCTTTACTTTATTTACTTACCGCTCTTACCACGCCTACACATTTTTATAGGCTCGTCTAAAGACAGTCTATCCCCGTATGAAGGGACCAAGAAGGTTCAGATCGGGAACATTCCCACGTAGGTCACGTATCTGTGAGCCAAACTGGAACTCGTGGAGGAAGCTGAAATAGTAAGAGTCCTGCACGAAAACAATGACCTTTTCGCCTGAAAACCTTTAGACATGCCCGAAATCGATCCCAACATCATGTGCCACCATCTGGAACTCGATCCAGAGAAGAAGCCCGTGCCCCAGAGAAAACGTAAGGTCAGCGAAAAGAAGAGAAAGGTTGTAACCGAGAAGGTCACGAAGCTGCTGGACGCGAACTTCATTAAAGAATTCAAATATCCGACATGGCTCTCCAATGTTGTAATGGTAAAGAAGAAGACCAGTAAGTGGAGGATGTGCGTCGATTTCACTATTTGAATAAATCATGCCCAAAGGATCCATACCCTCTGCCCCTAATAGATCGTCTAATCGACGAGTCTTCCGGTTACCGTCTCCTCAGCTTCATGGACGCCTACTCCAGATACATTCAGATACGCATGAGCCCGGCGGATGCCGGCTTCACCTCTTTCATGACCGATTGAAGTAACTACTACTATGAGGTAATGCCCTTTGGCCTCAAAAACACAGGGGCTACTTATCACAGGCTAATGGACAAGGTTTTCGCCACTCAAATTGGAAGGAACCTTGAGGTGTACGTGGATGATATGGTGATTAAGACTTTGGCCTCAAAGCGCCACATCGAGGACTTAGTCGAAACTTTCAAGTCTGTCTGGAATTTTTATATGAGACTGAACCCGGAGAAGTGTACTTTTGGGGTACAAGCCGGGAAACCCCTCAGACTTATGTTGACGAGCCAGGGCATTGAAGCGAATCCGGACAAGTGTTGAGCCATACTAGACATGAGAAGTCCCACTTCCAAAACCAAAGTCTAACAATTAACGGGAAGGTTAGCAGCATTGTCTCGATTCTTATCCTGTGCAGGTGACAAAGCCATTCACTTCTTTGCAGCGATTCAAAAGGCTAAAGCGTTCGAGTGGACGCCGGCCTGTGACGAGGCATTCCTCGCTGTCAAGGAATTCTTGTCATCTCCACCAATCCTGACCAGACCCAAGGAGAAGTCACCCTTGGTGCTATATCTCGCTGTGACCGACAATGCCATGAGCTCGGTCCTAATACAAGATGGTGCAGAGGGGGAAAGACCATTTTATTGTCAGCAAATTTTTAAAGGGTGCGGAACTAAGGTATCAAAAAATCGAGAGATTGGCTCTTGCTCTAGTGATTACGGCCAGGAAGCTAAGGCATTATTTCCAGGGTCACCAAGTCATAGTCAAGACTAATTATCCTATAAAGCAGATCCTTATGAAGCCATACCTGGCCGGAAGAATGGTGACTTGGGCAGTCAAATTATCAGAATATGACATCCAGTTCACACTAAGAACCAGTATCAAGTCTCGGGCTCTAGCCGATTTCTTGGTGGAGTTCAGTACTTCGTGTTCGAACGAAGACATTCCAGGTTGGACCTTCCACGTTGACGGTTCGTCAACCCTCAAAGGTAGTGGAGCCGGTATAGTACTTGAAGGACCTGGTGGCTTCATCTTGGAGTACTCATTGTGTTTCAAGTTCAGAGCCAACAACAATCAGGCAGAATATGAAGCCCTCATTGTCGGGATGAAACTTGCCGAAGAAGTAGGGGTAACACGCCTAACCGTAAAAACATAATCTCAACTGGAAGGCGAATACCAAGCTAAAGACGACTCACTTCAGAAGTACCTAGCGAAGACCCACGAGTTGGCAAATAAATTCTTCGAGTTCACAATTATTCATATTCCTCGCGAAGAGAACATCCGGGCAGATGTGCTAGCCCGACTCGCCAGCACCAAAGGACTCGACTTGAACAAAAATGTAATTCAAGAAACAATCGAGAAGTCGAGTATCAAACTGAATGAAGTCATGCCCGCAGAGCAACAGGAAAGTTGGATGTCTCCCATCATCCAATACCTGATTTCCGACAGCCTACCCGATGACTCCAGCAAGGCACAAAGGATCAGGAAGATTGTTATCAGGTACATTATGGTTAACGGCAAGCTCTACAGGAAAGGGCACTCTGCCCCAATGTTAAGATGTGTAGCAGAAGATGATGCCAATATAATTATGATGGAAATACATGAAGGCGCATGTGGTTCTCACATAGTATGAAGAGCCCTAGCAGGAAAGATCCTTCCAGCCGGGTGTCATACCCCAAATTTGTCCTACCCTTATTTATCTGGCTTATAATTCATATGCATACCTCATTTAAGTCATAGCCCAATTCATGCATTCATATCATGGTTACTGTTCCAAAAGTTGACAAGAAAGAGGGCTCCTAGCACAAATAATTTCTGCTTAAATATAAAGATCTGAGGTCTGGTCCAGTGGCATTATTCTTCTGAGGGCACTCTTGAATCAAGGTTTCCTCACCTTCAAGTCAGAGCATTGGTTGGAAAGTACAAGCTTACTATTCATCTGATTATCCCAAATTAGGGTTTCTCGACCAAAGTCAACACAGTTGACTCTTTGGTCAAAACACTGATCAATAGCTGATTTTATGAGGAGAGATGGTATGGTGACTATGTGGAGGCATTCAGTCGATTTCCATGGTTTAGAAACTGATTAATCGAGGATTTCAATAAGATCGGAGAAAAATCAGAACAGTTGACTTTTGAGTCAAAATCAGGTCTACCACTCAAAAATTGACTTCTTGTAGAAAACCGGTCAAGAAAAGTCAAAGAATGGATAAAATCGGGAGTTTGACAAAAATTGCCAAAAATAGAAAAATATCAAAAAAGGAAAGTTTCATACGTAGGAAAAAATTTTGGTTCTTAAAAAGTTTAATGAGCAGTCAACTTCATCACCAATTTACACGTGGCAAATGGCATTTTTTGAAACAATTTCCAAAATCAAAGTCGTTCCCCTCATGGAAGAGAACAACTTTGTAGTTGTAAACTTTTTCATTTGAAGCTTGGTTGAAGAGCTATTGAGGTTTGAAGTTGAGGTTTTTCATTTGAATCAAGTCATAAGGCTGGGCAGATTTCTGGGCATACGTGAAGCATTTCATCAGACACGTGATGTGCCACATTTGAAGCCAATTCTAGGGCAATTCAGGAACCTTACAAATGCAAACTTGGTATGAATCCACTCTTTGCCATGTCCTCTACACAGTGAAACAAAAATAAATCCATTTGGGTGAGTATTGAATCAATAACGAAGCTCCAAAATGACACTCTCGCACTGGTCAAAACTATGCATCTGGCTGGGCAGAATTCTAGGTCACTCGTGGGCATTTCATCAAACATGTGGCATGCTGAATTAAAAGTTAAATTTAGAGATGCACAAGCATTATGGGAAGTCATGCCCCGACGAAGTTGCGTTTTGACGACGACATAGGCCGAAATTAAGCTGCGCGCGCGTGTGACTTTATGCAGCACCAACATGAGTTTGAGGCCCTTATACTAATACTTCCAAGCATTGCTTCCAAAGATCCCCAACATCAATATTATTCCTTGTCATGCCCTCTTTGCAATGATTCAAAGAGTGGGTCAAGTGGTGGCTTAGAATGTGAAATGCATGAGTTCAAAGAGGGCACCATGAGTGGAGTACAAGAAGCAGTCACGAGCCTTGAATTATCCAACTGCAGTATGTTATACGTATATGGAATCACCAACCATTTCCTCATATCACCATGCAAAAGGCTGTACACGGGAAAGACAAGAAGAATATACTGAAAATACATAAACTTGTGTATTAAATTTGGAGTAAAAGGTTATGATACAACATCCCCACCATAAGGTACCATACACTACCTCCATATATAAACTCTAGCCTTTACCATTTTATTCCACACACTTCATTTTTTCTCATTTTTCTCCTCTTTCTCTCTTTCTCCACCCCTCACTTCTCTCTCTCTCTCTCTCTCTCTCTCTCTCTAGCAATCATCATAACAGAATCTACAACAACCTCTAACCGTTTCCGATTGCCATAACCAACCACCAGCTACCTCCATCTCCACCACAACACCACCCTCATCTTCATCATATAACCAACTCCGGCCACCATCATAAACTCCCAATCATCTTCATACCTGTGCTCATTTCACGAAGAAGCATCATCATCCTCCATAACTGTCGTTCATCTTCGTCTTTCACGAGCTTCCTCACGTCATCATCATCATCGCCAATTTTTAGCTTAAAGCTTCAGCTCCTTCATCATTCAGCGGACTCGTGAGTTTATTTCTCAGGAATGGAACTTGCTTAGAGGCTTTTCAAGGATAGAAGTTCTCTGAAGTTTCGTTCAAGACTATCCAGGTAAATCCCAAGCATCTCCTTCATATACTTCCGTGCATTCATTCTCTTGCAAAAGCATTTATGAAATTTCTTGTGTTCTTGGTGATCTTAATTCGTTCCCCATAAAATGTTCATATAGTGGATGCATCTGAGTACCGAATGTGATTATGAATGTGATGACGTTTTTAGGATGAAGTTTGATACGAGTCTTGGAAGTCAGTTTTTTTTTCGTTTCGTTTAGGACGATAGAAGTGGAAGTAAGGGAATCTAAGGTTGGATTCGGATTCGGGGTGAAATTTCGAGAGGAGAGGTGATCCTGATTCTCGTTTGCGGAGTGTGGCCGTTACCGGCGCCGTCGTGAGCTAACCGGGGAAGACGATGAATAGTAGGCGAGCTACTGTTCACGTGAGGTGCATGAGAATTTTTCTTTTTCTGAAAACAGTAACCCTGGGCATGGGACGTTCCTATTGGCTCATGCCATTTACCATTTATCAATCAAACCAATTTCTCATTGATTATGCCTGCAACTATTTGTTATTTAGGACAATGATTTGCGTAGGTGGCAAGGGAGGATTGGATCTTGGATTATTTTCGTCATGTAGTGACTTAAGTGATAGTGTGCCTGATTGATTTTTTTCCACATGCCTAATGTCACGTTACATACTGAATAATGCAAGTGAAATAAATGAAAAAATGGAATAAGATGATGCTTGGGCCACATGCGCGCTTGGGCCCAACTGATTTCTGAACACCACACTCCCTATTTGCCAATACACCACATGATGATGGATTGGGCCTGCACGCCCTTACTTTCCCCACCCCCTGAACATGCCCAGTTTGCTTTTAACACAATTTTAGTTCATAGAAAATTGTTGATGCACCCCCCTGCAGTTTAGACTTTAGTTTTTATTTTAATTTTCGTTTTCTTTTAACTTTTGACTCATAAATCCTTTTTAAATCAAATATAAAAGATACATAAAAATTGTTTAATACCTTTAATAAATCTTTTTCTTTACAATATGTTTGAATTTCTTTGTTTTAATACTCCCTTGTAAATAATTCTTTGATAGACTTAGGAATCAATTTTGGTCTCGATTTTTTTTCCATAGATTTAATTGATATATGTGTGTTTGTGAATACATTTACTTGTCATAGGTGGATACCATCGAGTACGATGGGCGCGAGGGGTGCTAATACCTTCCCCTTGCGTAACCGACTCCCGTACCTAGATTCTCTGGTCGCAAGACCTTGTTCTTACCCTTTGTTAGGTTTTCTGATATTCCTTTCCCTTATGGGATAAATATATTGGTGGCGACTCTGTTCATTTTTCGCGACCGTGCGACAGCTGGCGACTCTGTTGGGGATGTTAGACCTATTGCGGGTTCGTACTTAGCAAGTCGATCCTAGTCTTTGTTTGTTCCTTTTATTGGGTGTTTCTTTGTTTTATTTATATGTTTGCATCATTTGTATATATATGCTTGCATATCATGTTTATTTTTCGCGCGCATATCATGTTTACTTTCCGCATGCATCTGGACTATATTATGGGTCCCCGTGGGGACCACATATTTTCTTTGTTTGCAGGTTGGGTGGGATGATTCTGTGAGGTAAAAGGTCCATTACCCAGACCGAGTATACACTTAGTTTAGCGTGGATAGTTATGTTGGCTCTCGTGGCGCCTGGCACGTAGAGTTGGCATAACATACCACAACCAGGAGAGGACTCGGTGAGGCGATCTCTGTCCGGCATGCTTATTGCGTAGGCAGGCGCTCTCATTGTTTGTTCGAAATTCCTGGCGACCATTAGGGACCACTTGTTCGTGTCTAGATTCACCTTTGAGTGGGGAGGGGTATACATGACAGGTACCGTTGGTGACTATTCTGTTCTGTTGGTGACTATTGTTCTTATGGCTGTGTGGTACCTATGCCGGACCTTTGATCTCATAACATATGACCTATATCAGTTATTTAGAGGATTGTACAGTGGTTACTAAGATTGTGTGGACCGTTGACCCCATGTTGTTGCATTGCATAACATCATTGCTTTATCCACATCATTTATGGGGGATCCTAAAGTCTATTTAAAAAAAAAATAGAGAAAAAGGAAATAGAAAAGCAAAAAAAAAAAAAGAAGAAGAAAAAAAAAAGAGAAAAGATATTATATAAAAAATAAAGCCTTGATTTGAAAAGAACAAAAAAGGAGAAAATAAAAGTGTGTGAAAAGACTTTAGGATCTCTCATAAATGAAACATGCATTCATACTATCATGCATTTCATGGTTCTTCCAGAGACTTATGGGACCCTTTTTGCCAGATTTCGAGATCAACAATAGATTTGACTTCTCACCGCCACAAGCTCCGAGATCAACTATGGAACAACTCCGTGAGGAAATGGATGAGATGAGGGAACAAATGGGCCATCTTATGTTGGAAATGCAAGACTTGATCCATAATCAGGATGCACTAAAAGAGGAAAACAGTCAGTTAAAAACTCAGGTGAGTCTGGTCATGGAAACTCTAGAAAAGGTACTAAGAAAGGAAGGTGATATTGTCCCTGATGCGGCAGCAAAAATTGTTGATCTCTCCTCTCCAATAAGACCTACTTCCATTCATGGGATGCCTCAAGGAGTTCTTCTTCGACCTCAAGCGCCAGAACCTCCCCGTCAACCGGTTCATGTTCCTATAATGAATCAGGAAGGCCAAATGTATGGACAAAGACCTGAGATGCCCGAGAAAGTTTTTGATTTGATTCCGATATTATATGCTTAGTTGCTCCCTCGCTTGCTGGAGCTTCAATTGGTTAAGCTACGCAATTTTCCCGTGACTAAAAACCTCCCCCTTGACTATGATGCCAATGCTCGCTGCAAGTACCATTCTGGGGCACCCGGTCATGATACCGAGAATTGTAGAGGATTGAAGTATCGAATTCAAGATCTCATTGACTTAAAAGTGATTTTGTTCACCCCTGAGGGTATGAAGGTTCAAGGCAATAGGGTTCCGATTGTGGTGGAGGAAAAGGTTGATTCATACTTCTATGTCGGATCTACTTCAGGTCAGAAGCACAATACATCGTCTTGGATTCCCGACCCTCCACTTTACCAGTCTTCGATTGTTTCTCAGCCAAATCAAAAAAGGAAGACACGTGAACAGATTGGGTATTCGAATCGTCACCAACTACACAATTTCTCTCATAAGAGGCAACAGAGGCCTAAGAAACCTGAAAGGAAGATTGACCCAATACCCATGTCTTATGGTCAATTGCTACCTCAGTTGCTCAACCACTGTGTGATTGGGTTGAGGGAATGGATCCCTCCTCCTGTCGAATTTCCACCAGGATATGATAATGATGCGAGATGCGAGTTCCATTCAGGAACGCCTGGCAACTCAGTTGAATATTGCAGGGCATTAAAGAACCAAGTGCAAGATCTGATTGAGTTAGGGCTCATTACATTCACTCCAAATGGTCTATACATAAATTGAAGAGTTCATGCCCAAATAAAATGTCCATATTCCGTAAAAGTCTCCAAAGAACAATAAGCCCAGACGGAGTCGAGCCTCCTCAACAATGGCAATCATCATTTCATTTTTGTAGTCTCATTTGCAATATTCCTTGTTTTGTTGAAATTTACTTTCATGATTGAACTCGTTGGTATGACAATAATAAAAGCACCACAAATTCTTGAGCAACTTTGTCAGAATATTTTTCCAAGAGGTATTTGAGAGTGTTCTGTAGAAGCATCTCTCATTCTCAAGGTCCTTGTGCTCAGTTGTATCTGTGGGGGTTTGTGTTTCAACTGGTGTTTTGGGCCTTCCTTACAATATATAGCTTTCCAAAGTTTGATAACCACGCAAGGTTCCTCCATGTTTGATATTGAATACTACTCCAACATCTATGCTTGGGGCTCCCGATTGAGGGATAAGCAAAACGTACTCTTATCTTGAGCATTGCATCACTCGCATTGCTCGAATCCTTAAAGTAAGGCAAAATTTTACAACTCTTAGGCAACTTCATTGGAATTTTCTTTTGGGAAGTAATGATAAGTGACTATCGTGCTCGAGCACAAAGCCATTCAACTGAGGATTGTGTGTCGTTCATTCCAAGAGGTTCATGCATAAATCGAAGTCCCTATGAGGTCTCAAAATTGCAGGAAGTATTCAAGTGCAATAAATCCAGATGGAGTCAAGTCTCCTCAACAATGACATTCATTTAGTTTCTTTACTGCATTCTCATTTTTAATTTTTCCTTTGTTTGTTTAAGCATTGATAGCATGTAAAAACTTGTTAATTTCTGAATGAAAATAAAAATACATTGTTTATGTTTGTCTTGAAGTAATCCATTTGTTTTCACTCATAAAATGTTTTTGGCATTATGATATCAACTTTACTAATCGCTTGCTTAGGCAAAAAGCTGAGGGAGAATGATGAAAAATAAAAATGCAAAATCTCTAATCGTGTGTTTTTGAATAAAACCCTACTGAGGATGTACAGGCATTATTTCAAATCCCCAAACACCGGAGATATAAGGGAGATAGACCCTCGTCAACCCCTTTGAGCCTTGAAGTAGGAGTTTCTTTTCTAATCATAAAAAATCCTTATTTTTACCCTGGGGCAGGGTAGTGTTCATTTAACTTGATCGAGTGTTCAAAACTCACCAAAAGGGTATGCATCTAAGGATACAACAATGGTTATCCTTCCAAAGGTTGAGGAATGTCAAAACTGCAATGATTATCCTTATTATATCAAGAGATCAAGAGATGGTAATCCTTCATCAAATCAAAGGAGTGAGACGGTCACAATCACCTCCAACGAATCAAAGATAATGCGAGGTCACACGGCTTGTTCAAAAAATATAGCAAAAAAAAAAGAAAAAAAATAAATAAAAAGAAAATGACAAAAGAAGCATGAAAAAAAAAGATGATGAAATTACCAAGCAAGAACAAAGTCGTGTGATAATGAATCAGAAGAATAAAAGGTGAGCGACTGGCATGTCCAAAGAACCTCATTGATTCCTCAACCATTCCAAATTCCTCGTGAGGGATGAACACTCGTGTCGAGTTAACTGAACATAGGGATGGAGAACATCACGAAGGGGGTGGGTACAAATAATTTTGAGCCTAAAAATCCCTTGTTTCTAAAACCGTGAACCCGACCAAGTTACAACCTTAAAAGTCCTAATTGAAGCAGGGTTTATTTTGAAAGCACTCCGATAAGATAGCGTTTAGCTGACTCCCAATGAAGCGAGACTCATATCCATGTTGGTATCGTACGTTTGCTTTATCTTCCATATGCAAAAATCGAGGCTGTGTCAACTAGTGATTTAGTCACAAGAGGTCGCAACCTCATTTCATAAAAAGTTTTAAAACTTCAATACTAACATAGGTTTTGCATTTAAATTATCATTCTTAGAATTAACATTCTTTTGCATACAAAATATGTTCTTAACATCAAGGGAGTTACCATGATGAGAATCGGTGAGTAACTTGATCATGTCAAAGTACAAGAGACTTGAGAACTCTGAGGAGTAAAAGCTAATCATTTCAAATGTTCATTATCAAGAGGCAAGTTGCCTAAAGACTCCGTTGAGTGTGATAAATTTGCTTGCACATGTTGCTTGATCGTGGTGGAACTTGAGGATTCTAGTAAGATGTACCTAATCAGGGGCAATTGAATCGAGGTTTGACCTATCAAATTCAGCATATCTGGGGCAATCATGTCGATAAATCTCTTCAAGCTTTGATCAATCTGGGGAAATCATGTCGATAAATCTCTTCAAGCTTTGATCAATCTGTGGCAATCATGTCGATAAATCTCTTCAAGCTTTGATCAATCTGGGGTAATCATGTCAAGGAATCTCTCTTGAGTTCGACCAATCTGGGGGAGTTACATCGATATTCAACGAATCTCTCCAAGGATCCCTTAGGGAAAATTCCTTCGTAGGTCACGAAGCTTGGAGCACAATCTTTTGAGTTATATTGACTCTCCCCGACCATATGAGTTTATTTCTCCTAGAAATTTGGCCTCTCCCCAAGCATAGGAGCTTATATCTCCTGAGAGTTTATTCCATTCCTCAAGCATAGGAGTTTATTTCTCCTAGGAGCTGTTCTACTTCCCTAATCAAGGCTCCTTACCTGGATTTCTCATCCCTGACATGGTGAATCGAGAGAATCTCCTCAAGCTGAAAATCCTCCAAGCAGTGGCACATGGTGAGAAGTCAGAAGTTATTCTACGTTCTGGAAGGCAACAATAAGAATGTGCGTCTTGCAAGTCAAAGTCCAATACCTATTGGCATCTCTACATGGTCCTTAGCGCTAAGGGGATTCTCCCTGGTGTTTACCTCACTAATGCCTTATTTGGCACTCTTCATATAGCGTTCACTGCATATAACATTGCATCCTCAAAAGCGTAGCATATCCGTCAAAGCGGATCATTACGCCATACAAAAATTCAAACACGCATCAATGCATAAGCCAGTTTATTTGTGCCCAGAAGGTACGAAGTAATATATATCCCCCAGAAAAAGTCTCATTTTCTTTCTCTAGTGTGGATCGGACACAATGTCTTTCTTCGTCAGAATCGTTGTCTCCAAGGTTATTTCCCGTATGCTGCGTGCAGAATAGAGTGTGAATGAGGGTGGGCACTCAACCCATCTCACTTTTCAATCGTTTGAATAACTATACTTGGTGTGTGGCAATTTGAACGATTGCCGCTCTTGAAGAGTTACACCCCGCCTTTGGCCTGAGGGATTAATGTAATTCTTAGGCTTCGCAAGCATCAATATCTTCGTGATTCTTCAGTTTACCGATGTCTTTTGATCGAGTCTAGTCGTCACTAGTCTCTGTGGTTATTTCCCCTTATGAGGACGACCTTTTCGGATCCAATCCCCCGCGTTGTGGGTCCTTTGCCTTCCGAACTTCAAACCATTTCAAAACCAATTCCCAATCCCCAGCCTCAGTGTTGTTGATAATCTTCTCCTGCTTGTCGCACCCCAATTTTTGACCTAGTCTTTTTTATAGTCATGTCGAATTCGTATTTCATTCATCGTTCATGCATCGCATCATGGCATATTTTGAAAATTTTGACATTTAATTAAAGTCAATAAAAATAGCCTTCATTTGCATTTTTACATGTTTTGTTTCATTAGTTTTTGATATTTTAATTTAATTTTAGTTCATTGTATTTTTCATTAGAATTAGTATTATATTTTTTATCTTTTTAGTTTAGATTTATCTTAGTTTTATTTATCATTTAGTCAAAAAATGTATAATAAAAAGAGTGAGAATTTGGGTTAGGCCCATTTCACATTAAAAGTCCATTTTACAGTTTTTTTTAGAACAATACAGAAATAAAAAAATGGCTCTCTTCATGTGTCCCACGCCATCTCATCTTTGACACTGTCCAAGAATGCTGTCCTCCCACGTCTGCCATCCCATGCTTGCTGCTGCACAACACTACGATCCAAATAGTCCAAAAACTGCAGTTGCTGCTCCACCTCTTCACCACTCTGCTATACCAGCCGCCTGCATAGCCTGCATCTTTGCTGACCCTACATTATAGCTGCTCCAATCTGTCCAAAAATTACACTGAAATGGACACACAAATAACCTGCAATAGAAAAGTAATAATGAGACTACCAAATTTGTTCAAAAGCTCTCCCGGTTTCCCCCCAATTTTCATCTCAAATACTCATCAAAACCCTAATCTCCCATCTATATAAACGGCCATTCATCATTCAGAGAGGGAGGAGAAAAAACGATTCAAAGAAAAACTGAACACAAAAAAAACTCTCCTCATCCAACTTCTGTTCTACGCCAATCCCTAACACAAACCACAGATAACCTTTACAATCCTTCAGTCCAACACACAAAACCGAACCTCTATCAACACATACATTCAGAAACAACAACGCCAACCTCACAACCTCACAAAACCCGCAAACCGTCATCACACAACCTCACAATACTCACGCACAACACAACGCTTACACCACAAATGTAACAACGCGTTTCCAAAGGCAATCCGCAGAACAGAAGCCAAAATAGACGAAGAGGCGCAGTCACAGCATATCAGAAGCTCAGAAAGAATATTTGAGCAGAATAACAAGTATTTACCTTTATTTTGCTTTACGTTCATGCTTGCAACACCATGTAATTTATCTGTAATATTCGAATCTTAATGGATTGGGGTCGATTTTGGGTTTCTCTTTGGGGATTAGGGTTCTTGCTTGATTGAAATATGTTTCTGATTTTTGTTTGGTGAGAACATTTCGAGAGAGAGAGTGATCGAGAGAGACAGGGAGTTCACGTTTTCTTATGATTGTTGTTGTTCGCGGCGAAAGAAATCGAGAGAGAACCGAGAGAGAATCGCGATCTAGAGGTGGAGAAAAGCTGAGAAATTGCTGTGTGTTTTGGTCTTGTTTGAAACAGGGAGATTTTTGTTGTTTTTTGCGGCTATATGATTCAGGGTTTTCTTCAACCCGAAATTGCTTTAACATGAATGGGTCCAAGTTCATTGACCCGGTCCGGCCCATAGTTTTTTTTATTTTATTTGATTTATTCTGTTTGTGTGTTAGTGTTCTTGGGCCAGCAACCTCCAAACGGGTTTTACACCTCCCATGGTCCAATATGATTCTCTTTTATCACTTTTATTCTATAATCTTATATTTCATTTCTTTTTTATAAAAAAAAATATATATATGCAAGTAGTTTTTTTTTAGTTAAGAGTTAGATTTCTTTTCGTATAAAATCACAAAAAATGTTTACTATTTATTTTATTTACTAAATTTCATAAAAAAGACAAAAAATATGTATTCTTTTGTACATATAGAATTTATTTCCAAATATTTTAAAATGATACAAAAATATCTTTTAATCGAATCGAATTTTGAGATTTAATGGATGAATCAAGGAGGGTTCGTACGTACTTTTACGATTTGTCCTAAAAGTATTTGAATGATGGCCGTTAAGCTTTTATTCGATTACTTTGACTCCATTAAAAACCTCCATAAAACTCGATTTAATTCACCTTGTTTTACAAAATGCATTCTTTTAACATTCAAATCATTTTATCTATAATGGAAAGAAGAGTTTGTACGTACTTGTACAATTTGTTCTTTAAACATTTAGGCGATGGCCGTTAAGCCATTGTTCGAATGTTTAAACTCCATTAAAGACTTCTCAAACTCGATTTAATTCACCTTGTTTTACAAAATGCATTCTTTTGACATTCAAATCATTTTATCTATAATGGAAAGAAGAGTTTGTACGTACTTGTACAATTTGTTCTTTAAACATTTAGGCGATGGCCGTTAAGCCATTGTTCGAATGTTTAAACTCCATTAAAGACTTTATAAAAATCAATTTAACAAACACTCTTTCAAGTATCTTAAGCGATGGCCGTTAAGCTTTTGTTTAAATACTTGGATCCAATTAAATGTCTTTCAACTCATCAAATCATCTTCATCACCTACGAGGAGGTTGTACGTACTTGTACAATTTTCTCTTTCAAACATTTGAGCGATGGCCGTTAAGCTTTTGTTTAAATGTTTGATTTCTCTTAACAAACAAACTTTCAATTCATTCACACCCTTTTACATTCTAAAACACTTTTTCATAAAACGAGACACTTATCCAATTTTCAATACGAACATACTTCCACATGTGAAGATCGAACATCTCCCACTCGAATGCGATGATGGCCAAAATCATGTCTTATCTTGATTTAGTCATCCATTCTTGTAGTGATATCACATCCATGTGCGCGTAGTATTTCCATTTGAAAGCGATCGAGTACCTCTCGCTAAAATCAACCAACAAACATTTCGTGGTTCTTAGCCCGAACTACGATTGCTCTGACTTTCCCATTGCACTAGGGAATACGTAGGCACAAGATACAAATGTCTTGGCGAGCACAATAATAAAAAACCTTCTTTTGTCCCTTTCTTTTTTCCAACCTAATAAAGAACGCAAGTAGATAATTAGCTAACAATAAATCACAAGATTAACTAAATGGGTCCCATCGAGTACGATGGAGGTGAGGGGTGCTAATACCTTCCCCTTGCTTAACCGACTCCCGAACCTAAATTTGGTTGCGATGACCATCTTATCCTTTCTTTTCTTAATTCGTGGGTTTTATCGATATTTTCCCTTTCCTTTTTGGAATAAATAAAGTTCGGTGGCGACTCTGTTGTACTGCGAATGCGCGAAAACGCTTCGAGTCACATTTTTACCGCTACAGAAAGTGGCGACTCTGCTGGGGACTATCTAAGAGAGTCAACCCTAGTTTAGTTTTTCTTGTATTATTGTTAGCTTTATTTATTTGTTTGTTTATTGCCTTTATTATTTGATTTCTTATTTTATGGTTGGAATATCTTGTTTTTTGGCACTTTATGGACAAAGCTCTACACCCGAGCTCAAGAAACACATAAGATAAGATGGTGGGTTAGTATTAAACTTGCTTGACGTAGTGTCAAGTGGGAGGTACTAATACCCCGCCTAGAGTAGGTCCTTTGAGAAGATGTCTTTGGTTAAGTAAGTTATTTACTTGAGCGATGATGTTTTCAATTTGGATCGTTAACTCTAGGGACCTTTAGAAAAACCCTTAAACCATGACTTTTTAGGAAATGGTGGTTTCGCACCCAACTTGCGTAACGTAACTATTACCGTGGGTAAGTGCGAAAACCACACTCAGAATAGGCTTCATTTGAAAACATGGTTGTGTGGGAAGTTATTTGCTAGATGATCAAGTTTTCAAAAGTAGCTCGTAACTCTGAGAACCGTGTCTAGAACCTTGTTGGAAAGAACCTTAGAACTATCCTATTGTGTGCCACTTTGTGCTGAGAAATCATAATATTTCTATTCCATATGATTTGAAATCCATTACATGTAAACCATACATGACATAACATGGCATACATCTTTGCATAAAAATAACAAAAAATTCACGCATCCATATTCATACATTCAAGTTGTCAATTCATATCGTTTGTCTTCGTCTTCACACTTGTTTATCCACTGTCCAACTGGTTCCTCAACACTTGGGACTGGAATTATGTTTCAATAAACTATGGAAGGGCTTCAACAAGAAGAAGATCAATCAACTGAGTCAAGCATGACAAGTTACTTTCCCAAGGCCAGTGTTTCAGACATGAGAACTCATCCTCGGCACTGATTAGTCATTAGGCCTTGTTTCCTCCTGTTTGCAATTTCCTTATATTGTATTGTGTACTGCATTGAACTTTGTTTGTTCCTGAATGTTAATTTTAATGAAATGAGCATTGCATATTTGAATCAATCCATTTACATCCACTGTGGTTATCTTTATGCTTTATCTTAAAAAAAAAAAAACAAAAATATATCTCTTGTTCGCTTTTTTTTGTTTATGCAAAGATTGGAGGGAGGATGATGAAAACAAAATACTCAAATCGTTGAATTGTATGCTTTCAAATAAAACTTTGCTGATGATGTACAGGCATTGTTTCAATCCCCAAACACTGGAGAAATAAGGAAGTTAATCCCTTGTCAACCCCTTTGAGCCTTCGAAGTTGGAGTTTCTTTTAAACAAAAAAACCCGCAATCTTAAACCTGGGGCAGGGTAGTCCTCAGTTAATTTATTTATGCATTCAATTTCAAGAAAACCATTAAGTACACCTTTCAATAAGGGTTTCAAGCAAAAGTGACCAAGATGGTTATCATTAACCGTTATCAAGGCAGTCACTATCTTTCCAATATATCAAAAGAATTCAAAAGAAAAAGCCCGCTAAGTCAAAACCTATGAAGGAGACTTAGGCAAAATTGGGGCATCCCGCTGACTGTAATTTCAAAATAAAGACAGTTCAGACAAAAGTTAGGGATAAAACAAAAAAGAGAAGTCAATAAATTCCTTGAACAACATAAAATGTTGTGACTATCAAATGGAAGAAGTGGTTGTCATCTCAAAGATTCCCTTGGTTTTTAAACCATCATCATTATCATAGGTGCAATTCCAAAGCCTTTTGGAGCCTGAATGCATAATTTGAGTTAACTGAATGTAGGACTGAAGTTCATCACGAAGAATGGGGTGGGTACAAATTTACTTTGAGCCTATTTCCTTTTGTTTCAGAAACCGTGAACCAAGCCACGTTACAACATTTAAAAGACCTAATTGAAGCAAGGTTATTTTGAAAGCATACTACAACAAGGTTGCGTTAACCTGACTCCTAAAGATTTTTGCAAACTGTTTGTTTTACCATACCTTTGCTTTGTCCATCACTTTAAGTGTCTAGACAACTATGTTTGGATCTTTGATTCATTTGCTATACATCAATAAAACCTTTTCAATAAATGACTTTGATTTCAAAATAGGCTTTGAGCATTGAATTAAAATTACCATTTTTGAATGAACATTTTATTTGCATGCAAGTACTCATCCTTCAGGCAAGTTCAAACAGTTGAGAAACTTGATCAGTGATCCTATCAGGGGCACATTACTTCAAGATCCTATCATTCAAGAGTTATATTGGGGGCATGTGTTCCCAACAATTATTTCAAGAACTGAAGCAAAAATCAGGTAACAATCAGCCAGTCAGGGGCATTCTTCAGCGATCCCCAAGCAGTTTATCAGTCCTTCCCAAAAGGATCATCAGTGTGACATGACCGAGTTGGCGATGTGCTTGTGTTGGAGAATCAAAGTTTTGATCTACCCTCACAAAAGAGTCTATCTCAGTCGTCATAACCAATTACATCTTATTAATCATTCATGTAGCATGCACAAAAATTTCATATATCATGCATATTCATGGGTATCTTCCCGAATCTTGCTGTTTTTTTTAAAAAAAATCTTACCGTATAATCTAAATCCAACTTACTTGACATTAGTCATATTTATCTTCATTCATGTTTTACCTTGAGTGTCCCTGATACTTTGTTCTCGAAGTCCAATCATGTTTTATCGTGACTGTCTTTGGTGTTGTTTCAATCATGTTTTATCTTGAATGTCTCTAATATTTTCTTTCCAAGTCCAATCATGTTTTACCTTGATTGTCTTTGTTGCTTCAATCATGTTTTATCTTGATGATCTTCGATCATGTTTTATCTTGGTTGTATTCGATCATGTTTTATCTTGATGTTCCTCAGTCATGTTTTATCTTGATGTTCTTCGTTCATGTTTTATCTTGATGATCTTCAGTCATGTTTTATCTTGTTGTTCCTCGATCATGTTTTACCTTGATTGTCCTTCTATGTTGTCTCATCCATGATTTATCTTGAATGTCTCTGGTATTCCCTTTTCAAAACTCAATCATGTTTTACCTTGATTGTCCGTTGATATTCCCCGATCATGTGTTACCTTGATTGTCATTTAATACAGCCTCGTTCATGTTTTATCTTGGGCATCTCATATATTCTTTTTCCGAAGTTCAATCACGCTTTATCTTGATTACCTTTGTTGATTGTTTGTTTCAAATTTTATTCCCCACAGAATTCAGAATGTCTCATATCATATTGCATTCAAAATAACAAAAAGGAGTCCATGCATTGCATTCCATTTGCATATGAAGGACAAAAATTGTGTACTTTGTATTTAAGTCTCTTCACATCTTCAATAGAAGAAACTTAAATAGGGGCATCTGTCGCACCCCAATTTTTGACCTAGTCTTTTTTATAGTCATGTCGAATTCGTATTTCATTCATCGTTCATGCATCGCATCATGGCATATTTTGAAAATTTTGACATTTAATTAAAGTCAATAAAAATAGCCTTCATTTGCATTTTTACATGTTTTGTTTCATTAGTTTTTGATATTTTAATTTAATTTTAGTTCATTGTATTTTTCATTAGAATTAGTATTATATTTTTTATCTTTTTAGTTTAGATTTATCTTAGTTTTATTTATCATTTAGTCAAAAAATGTATAATAAAAAGAGTGAGAATTTGGGTTAGGCCCATTTCACATTAAAAGTCCATTTTACAGTTTTTTTTAGAACAATACAGAAATAAAAAAATGGCTCTCTTCATGTGTCCCACGCCATCTCATCTTTGACACTGTCCAAGAATGCTGTCCTCCCACGTCTGCCATCCCATGCTTGCTGCTGCACAACACTACGATCCAAATAGTCCAAAAACTGCAGTTGCTGCTCCACCTCTTCACCACTCTGCTATACCAGCCGCCTGCATAGCCTGCATCTTTGCTGACCCTACATTATAGCTGCTCCAATCTGTCCAAAAATTACACTGAAATGGACACACAAATAACCTGCAATAGAAAAGTAATAATGAGACTACCAAATTTGTTCAAAAGCTCTCCCGGTTTCCCCCCAATTTTCATCTCAAATACTCATCAAAACCCTAATCTCCCATCTATATAAACGGCCATTCATCATTCAGAGAGGGAGGAGAAAAAACGATTCAAAGAAAAACTGAACACAAAAAAAACTCTCCTCATCCAACTTCTGTTCTACGCCAATCCCTAACACAAACCACAGATAACCTTTACAATCCTTCAGTCCAACACACAAAACCGAACCTCTATCAACACATACATTCAGAAACAACAACGCCAACCTCACAACCTCACAAAACCCGCAAACCGTCATCACACAACCTCACAATACTCACGCACAACACAACGCTTACACCACAAATGTAACAACGCGTTTCCAAAGGCAATCCGCAGAACAGAAGCCAAAATAGACGAAGAGGCGCAGTCACAGCATATCAGAAGCTCAGAAAGAATATTTGAGCAGAATAACAAGTATTTACCTTTATTTTGCTTTACGTTCATGCTTGCAACACCATGTAATTTATCTGTAATATTCGAATCTTAATGGATTGGGGTCGATTTTGGGTTTCTCTTTGGGGATTAGGGTTCTTGCTTGATTGAAATATGTTTCTGATTTTTGTTTGGTGAGAACATTTCGAGAGAGAGAGTGATCGAGAGAGACAGGGAGTTCACGTTTTCTTATGATTGTTGTTGTTCGCGGCGAAAGAAATCGAGAGAGAACCGAGAGAGAATCGCGATCGAGAGGTGGAGAAAAGCTGAGAAATTGTTGTGTGTTTTGGTCTTGTTTGAAACAGGGAGATTTTTGTTGTTTTTTGCGGCTATATGATTCAGGGTTTTCTTCAACCCGAAATTGCTTTAACATGAATGGGTCCAAGTTCATTGACCCGGTCCGGCCCATAGTTTTTTTTATTTTATTTGATTTATTCTGTTTGTGTGTTAGTGTTCTTGGGCCAGCAACCTCCAAACGGGTTTTACACCTCCCATGGTCCAATATGATTCTCTTTTATCACTTTTATTCTATAATCTTATATTTCATTTCTTTTTTATAAAAAAAAAATATATATATGCAAGTAGTTTTTTTTTAGTTAAGAGTTAGATTTCTTTTCGTATAAAATCACAAAAAATGTTTACTATTTATTTTATTTACTAAATTTCATAAAAAAGACAAAAAATATGTATTCTTTTGTACATATAGAATTTATTTCCAAATATTTTAAAATGATACAAAAATATCTTTTAATCGAATCGAATTTTGAGATTTAATGGATGAATCAAGGAGGGTTCGTACGTACTTGTACGATTTGTCCTAAAAGTATTTGAATGATGGCCGTTAAGCTTTTATTCGATTACTTTGACTCCATTAAAAACCTCCATAAAACTCGATTTAATTCACCTTGTTTTACAAAATGCATTCTTTTAACATTCAAATCATTTTATCTATAATGGAAAGAAGAGTTTGTACGTACTTGTACAATTTGTTCTTTAAACATTTAGGCGATGGCCGTTAAGCCATTGTTCGAATGTTTAAACTCCATTAAAGACTTCTCAAACTCGATTTAATTCACCTTGTTTTACAAAATGCATTCTTTTGACATTCAAATCATTTTATCTATAATGGAAAGAAGAGTTTGTACGTACTTGTACAATTTGTTCTTTAAACATTTAGGCGATGGCCGTTAAGCCATTGTTCGAATGTTTAAACTCCATTAAAGACTTTATAAAAATCAATTTAACAAACACTCTTTCAAGTATCTTAAGCGATGGCCGTTAAGCTTTTGTTTAAATACTTGGATCCAATTAAATGTCTTTCAACTCATCAAATCATCTTCATCACCTACGAGGAGGTTGTACGTACTTGTACAATTTTCTCTTTCAAACATTTGAGCGATGGCCGTTAAGCTTTTGTTTAAATGTTTGATTTCTCTTAACAAACAAACTTTCAATTCATTCACACCCTTTTACATTCTAAAACACTTTTTCATAAAACGAGACACTTATCCAATTTTCAATACGAACATACTTCCACATGTGAAGATCGAACATCTCCCACTCGAATGCGATGATGGCCAAAATCATGTCTTATCTTGATTTAGTCATCCATTCTTGTAGTGATATCACATCCATGTGCGCGTAGTATTTCCATTTGAAAGCGATCGAGTACCTCTCGCTAAAATTAACCAACAAACATTTCGTGGTTCTTAGCCCGAACTACGATTGCTCTGACTTTCCCATTGCACTAGGGAATACGTAGGCACAAGATACAAATGTCTTGGCGAGCACAATAATAAAAAACCTTCTTTTGTCCCTTTCTTTTTTCCAACCTAATAAAGAACGCAAGTAGATAATTAGCTAACAATAAATCACAAGATTAACTAAATGGGTCCCATCGAGTACGATGGAGGTGAGGGGTGCTAATACCTTCCCCTTGCTTAACCGACTCCCGAACCTAAATTTGGTTGCGATGACCATCTTATCCTTTCTTTTCTTAATTCGTGGGTTTTATCGATATTTTCCCTTTCCTTTTTGGAATAAATAAAGTTCGGTGGCGACTCTGTTGTACTGCGAATGCGCGAAAACGCTTCGAGTCACATTTTTACCGCTACACTGCTCCAGCCTCATTGTTGATGTTTATCCTTTTTAATTCTTGTGGGTCGTAGGTCCGTTGATCTTACCCTGATTTTGAGTCATGGATCGTAGGTCCGTTGACCTTATCCTCATCTTTTTCAATTCTTGTGGGTCGTAGGTCCGTTGATCTTACCCTGGTTTCGAGTCATGGATCGTAGGTTCGTTGACCTTATCCTTATCTTTTTCAATTCCTGTGGGTTGTAGGTCCGTTGATCTTACCCTGGTTTCGAGTCATAGATCGTAGGTCTGTCGACCTTATCCTCATCTTTTTCAATTCCTGTGGGTTGTAGGTCCGTTGATCTTACCCTGGTTCCGAGTCATGGATTGTAGGTTCGTCCACCTTATCCTCATCTTTTTCAATTCCTGTGGGTCGTAGGTCCGTTGATCTTACCTTGGTTTCGAGTCATGGATCGTAGGTCTGTCGACCTTATCCTCATCTTTTTCAATTCCTGTGGGTCGTAGGTCCGTTGATCTTTCCCTGGTTTCGAGTCATGGATCGTAGGTCCGTTGACCTTATCCTCATCTTTTTCAATTCCTGTGGGTCGTAGGTCCGTTGATCTTACCCTGGTTTCGAGTCATGGATCGTAGGTCTGTCGACCTTATCCTCGTATTTTTCAATTCTTTTGAGTCGTGAGCCCGTTATTCTCACCCTGGATTTGAGTCGTGAGTCCGTTATGCTCACCCTGGATTTGAGTCGTGAGTCCGTTATACTCACCCTGGATTTGAGTCGTGAGTTCGTTATACTCACCCTGGATTTGAGTCGTGGATCTGTTGATCCCACCCCGGTTTTGAGTCATTTACCCTTGTTTTCATATTTTTTGGGTCAGTAGATCCTATCATTCCATCAAACCCATACTTTTCAATCACAGTTTGATACAACAACCATTTCCATTGAGAACCTTGTATTGGCACCTTGGCTACGTTACAAGCTATCCCCATTCAACCATTACTCACCATAAACTTTTCCATCAGAAAAAAGAAAAAACAAAATTCCCTTTCCCCAGCAGATATCAAAAAAAAAATAAAGATAACACTTACACCATCATTTAAGGACAAATTTCAGGTCTTCGATATTTAATCTTCTTCTACCTCGAATGTTCGAAAGGCTAGCGCCAATCTCACCTCCAGGTTGGACCTTCCAGGTTGACGGTTCGTCAACCCTCAAAGGTAGTGGAGCCGGTATAGTACTTGAAGGACCTGGTGGCTTCATCTTGGAGTACTCATTGTGTTTCAAGTTCAGAGCCAACAACAATCAGGCAAAATATGAAGCCCTCATTGTCGGGATGAAACTTGCCGAAGAAGAAGGGGTAACACGCCTAACCGTAAAGACATAATCTCAACTGGAAGGCGAATACCAAGCTAAAGACGATTCACTTCAGAAGTACCTAGCGAAGACCCACGAGTTGGCACATAAATTATTCGAGTTCACAATTATTCATATTCCTCACAAAGAGAACATCCGGGCAGATGTGCTAGCCCGACTCGCCAGCACCAAAGGACTCGACTTGAACAAAAATGTAATTCAAGAAACAATCGAGAAGTCGAGTATCAAACTGAATGAAGTCATGCCCGCAGAGCAACAGGAAAGTTGGATGTCTCCCATCATCCAATACCTGATTTCCGACAGCCTACCCGATGACTCCAGCAAGGCACAAAGGATCAGGAAGATTGTTATCAGGTACATTATGGTTAACGGTAAGCTCTACAGGAAAGGGCACTCTGCCCCAATGTTAAGATATGTAGTGGAAGATGATGCCAATATAATTATGATGGAAGTACATGAAGGCGCATGTGGTTCTCACATAGTAGGAAGAGCCCTAGCAGGAAAGATCCTTCCAGCCGGGTGTCATACCCCAAATTTATCCTACCCTTATTTATCTGGCTTATAATTTATATGCATACCTCATTTAAGTCATAGCCCAATTCATGCATTCATATCATGGTTACTGTTCCAAAAGGTGACAAGAAAGAGGGCTCCTAGCACAAAGAATTTCTGCTTAAATATAAAGATCTGAGGTCTGGTCTTGTGGCATTATTCTTCTGAGGGCACTCTTGAATCAAGGTTTCCTCACCTTCAAATCAGAGCATTGGTTGGAAAGTACAAGCTTACTATTCATCTGATTATCCCAAATTAGGGTTTCTCGACCAAAGTCAACACAGTTGACTCTTTGGTCAAAACACTGATCAATAGCTAATTTTATGAGGAGTGATGGTATGGTGACTGTGTGGAGGCGTTCAGTCGATTTCCATGGTTTAGAAACTGATTAATCGGGGATTTCAATAAGATCGGAGAAAAATCAGAACAGTTGACTTTTGGGTCAAAATCAGGTCTACCACTCAAAAATTGACTTCTTGTAGAAAACCGGTCAAGAAAAGTCAAAGAATGGATAAAATCGGGAGTTTGACAAAAAATGCCAAAAATAGAAAAATATCAAAAAAGGAAAGTTTTATACGTAGGAAAAAAATTTGGTTCTTAAAAAGTTTAATGAGCAGTCAACTTCATCACCAATTTACACGTGGCAAATGGCATTTTTTGAAACAATTTCCAAGATCAAAGTCGTTCCCCTCATGGAGGAGAACAACTTTGTAGTTGTAAACTTTTTCATTTGAAGCTTGGTTGAAGAGCTATTGAGGTTTGAAGTTGAGGTTTTTCATTTGAATCAAGTCATAAGGCTGGGCAGATTTCTGGGCATACGTGAAGCATTTCATCAAACACGTGATGTGCCACATTTGAAGCCAAATCTAGGGCAATTCAGGAACCTTACAAATGCAAACTTGGTATGAATCCACTCTTTGCCATGTCCTCTACACAGTGAAACAAAAATAAATCCATTTGGGTGAGTATTGAATCAATAACGAAGCTCCAAAATGACACTCTCACACTGGTCAAAACTATGCATCTGGCTGGGCAGAATTCTAGGTCACCCGTGGGCATTTCATCAAACATGTGGTATGCTGAATTAAAATTTAAATTTAGAGATGCACAAGCATTATGGGAAGTCAAGTCCAATATCAACTTACTCTTTACCATGCCCTATATCCAATAGTTAAATAATCTTGAGAATTGTTTGCACGAAGAGAAAGATACAAGAGCTCAAAGTCATGCCCCGACGAAGTTGCGTTTTGACGACGACATAGGCCGAAGGTGGGCTGCGCGCGCGTGTGACTTTATGCAGCACCAACATGAGTTTGAGGCCCTTTTACTAATACTTCCAAGCATTGCTTCCAAAGATCCCCAACATCAATATTATTCCTTGTCATGCCCTCTTTGCAATGATTCAAAGAGTGGGTCAAGTGGTGGCTTAGAATGTGAAATGCATGAGTTCAAAGAGGGCACCATGAGTGGAGTACAAGAAGCAGTCACGAGCCTTGAATTATCCAGCTGCAGTATGTTATACGTATATGGAATCACCAACCATTTCCTCATATCACCATGCAAAAGGCTGTACACGGGAAAGACAAGAAGAATATACTGAAAATACATAAACTTGTGTATTAAATTTGGAGTAAAAGGTTATGATACAACATCCCCACCATAAGGTACCATACACTACCTCCATATATAAACTCTAGCCTTTACCATTTTATTCCACACACTTCATTTTTTCTCATTTTTCTCCTCTTTCTCTCTTTCTCCACCCCTCACTTCTCTCTCTCTCTCTCTCTCTCTCTCTAGCAATCATCATAACAGAATCTACAACAACCTCTAACCGTTTCCGATTGCCATAACCAACCACCAACTACCTCCATCTCCACCACAACACCACCCTCATCTTCATCATATAACCAACTCCGGCCACCATCATAAACTCCCAATCATCTTCATACCTGTGCTCATTTCACGAAGAAGCATCATCATCCTCCATAACTGTCGTTCATCTTCGTCTTTCACGAGCTTCCTCACGTCATCATCATCATCGCCAAATTTTAGCTTAAAGCTTCAGCTCCTTCATCATTCAGCGGACTCGTGAGTTTATTTCTCACGAATGGAACTTGCTTAGAGGCTTTTCAAGGATAGAAGTTCTCTGAAGTTTCGTTCAAGACTATCCAGGTAAATCCCAAGCATCTCCTTCATATACTTCCGTGCATTCATTCTCTTGGAAAAGCATTTATGAAATTTCTTGTGTTCTTGGTGATCTTAATTCGTTCTCCATAAAATGTTCATATAGTGGATGCATCTGAGTACCGAATGTGATTATGAATGTGATGACGTTTTTAGGATGAAGTTTGATACGAGTCTTGGAAGTCAGTTTTTTTTCGTTTCGTTTAGGACGATAGAAGTGGAAGTAGGGGAATCTAAAGTTGGATTCGGATTCGGGGTGAAATTTTGAGAGGAGAGGTGATCCTGATTCTCGTTTGCGGAGTGTGGCCGTTACCGGCGCCGTCGTGAACTAACCGGGGAAGACGATGAATAGTAGGCGAGCTACTGTTCACGTGAGGTGCATGAGTATTTTTCTTTTTCTGAAAACAGTAACCCTGGGCGTGGGACGTTCCTATTGGCTCATGCCATTTACCATTTATCAATCAAACAAATTTCTCATTGATTATGCCTGCAACTATTTGTTATTTAGGACAATGATTTGCGTAGGTGGCAAGGGAGGATTGGATCTTGGATTATTTTTGTCATGTAGTGACTTAAGTGATAGTGTGCCTGATTGATTTTTTTCCACATGCTTAATGTCACGTTACATACTGAATAATGCAAGTGAAATAAATGAAAAAATGGAATAAGATGATGCTTGGGCCACATGCGCGCTTGGGCCCAAATGATTTCTGAACACCACACTCCCTATTTGCGAATACACCATATGAAGATGGATTGGGCCTGCACGCCCTTACTTTCCCCACCCCCTGAACATGCCCAGTTTGCTTTTAACACAATTTTAGTTCATAGAAAATTGTTGATGCACCCCCCTGCAGTTTAGACTTTAGTTTTTATTTTAATTTTCGTTTTCTTTTAACTTTTGACTCATAAATCCTTTTTAAATCAAATATAAAAGATACATAAAAATTGTTTAATACCTTTAATAAATCTTTTTCTTTACAATATGTTTGAATTTCTTTGTTTTAATACTCCCTTGTAAATAATTCTTTGATAGACTTAGGAATCAATTTTGGTCTCGATTTTTTTTCCATAGATTTAATTGATATATGTGTGTTTGTGAATACATTTACTTGTCATAGTTCTCAATTTTATTTTCCGTATATTGAATTCCTTTACCTATTCCATGTATATTTTTCCTTTAATAAAGTGTATAGTTCTTTTATTATGTTGATCCCCTTGTATAGACAACTTAGATTAGAATTTAGAATCAGTTCCCCATTGCATTTTTTTTCCTTTTCAACTTTTAAAGTACTTAATAAACAGAAGACGCGAATCACACTTTACTAATAGTGAGAGAGAAATGAGTGGGATTTATTTCCTAATCCGTTTCTTAATCACTTAGTGGGAGAGAAACGAGTGGGATTCATTCCCTAATATGTTTCTCGATCGCTATAAGAAATGAGTGGGATTTATTCCCTAATCTGTTTCTTAATCGCTTAGTGGGAGAGAAATGAGTGGGATCCATTCCCTAATCTGTTTCTCGAACACTATATAATGGAAGAGAGATGAGTGGGATCCATTCCCTAATTTGTTTCTCTACCATTATACACTTTTATGTGATTCAACTCGCAAACAAATTCCCCTTAAAAAATACACAACCAAAAACACTTAAAACACCTAACAATGGTTCAAATTAAAACAAAGTAGAGAAAGTGGTGAGTGGCCCGGTATTGGGAACTGTTCATCACTCATCTACCCTAAAAGACACAAACCAATCATTTCTTTTTCTTTTGCCTCGTTGGCACCTAAGGGCACTGTTATTTCCGCTCGAACGCATCGTAGGTCGTCCCCTTATGCAAGAGCGCGAACGTTAACTCCGCCCAACTAAAAAACACAAAAACAAACAGAGAATCGTGAGCCGAGCTACGGTAACTCTGATTCCTGAAAAGGATACGTAGGCAGCGGGGTAGGACCCGTGCGAGTACAATTCTTTCTTTTCCCTACATTCCGCATTCATTCGCATATAGACATAGACATAGTTAGACACCCTTTAAATAGAAACAGACATAGGTGGATACCATCGAGTACGATGGGCGCGAGGGGTGCTAATACCTTCCCCTTGCGTAACCGACTCCCGTACCTAGATTCTTTGGTCGCAAGACCTTGTTCTTACCCTTTGTTAGGTTTTCTGATATTCCTTTCCCTTATGGGATAAATATATTGGTGGCGACTCTGTTCATTTTTCGCGAGCGTGCGACACCGGGTACTATTGACCTACACTTCAACGTGATTGTCCCGACTACGTCAACAAATGCAACAAATGGCAAATGTTCGCTTCGGTCGGCCAAGTTCCCGCAGAAGTACTTCATTCTGTATTCTCTCTGTGGCCATTCTAGCAGTGGGGTGCAGACATTCCGGGCCCATTCCCTATCGCTCCAGGACAGATAAAATTCTTAATCGTGGCCATCGATTACTTCACAAAATGGATCGAGGTCGAGGCTATAGCTCGTATATCAGCCGAGAAAGTACGACGTTTTTAGTGGAAAAATATTATATGCAGGTTTGGTCTACCTAAGGTCATCGTCACGGATAATGGCACCCAGTTCGCAAGTGCCTTGGTGGTCGACGTCTGCAAAGACTTGGGAATCCATAATCGGTTCACATCAGTGGAGCATCCACAGGCCAACGGACAAGCAGAGGCTTCCAATAAGGTAATCCTCGCAGGATTAAAAAGAACGTTGGATCATGCGAAAGGTCTCTAGGCCGAGTTATTACATGAGGTACTCTGGTCATACCATACAACACCTCACTCTACTACCTAAGAGACTCTATTCCGACTAGTATACGGAGGAGATGCCATGATTCTAGTCGAAATCAACACTCTGATCTAGAGACGTGATCATTTCAACGAGGAGGCTAATCTAGAGGGACTCAACATTTATGCCGATTTGGTTGACGAAGTCCGAGAATCAGCACGGATCCGGGAATATGTTGCACGGATCTGGGAGGTATGGACTGAAATCCAGGCAAAGAGGCTTCAACGAAGGCGACCTAGTTCTCAAGAAAGTAATCGATCCTATGAACAAGGGAAAATTATTTCCTAAATGGGAAGGACCGTACTGTATCAGAGGCAAGCTCGATAATGGGGCTTACAAATTAGAAACTCTAGAGGGGGTAGAAGTGCCTAGGACTTGGAATGTTTCCAACCTTAGGATTTATTTCACCTGAACTCTCTTGTAACAAGTCAATATGATTAATAGAAAAGGTGCACTCTTTTCCCTTGCAGTTGTAAGGGTTTTTAACGAGGCACCAATATAACAAGTTGTGTTCTAGTTTTCGTAAAGACTTGATCGTAAAAATAGCAAGTGTACTATTTTTGCCTCTGTAGTAATAATAGGGAAAATTCCCCGAATGTCGATCTCAAGGACTGCGTAGGAAATACAGATTCTTAAAGTATGATTCAATTGAACAAAAACCAATGTTTTGGTTTTGGTGGATTAAATCCTTGCAAAGAAAAAATAATTAGAAAATAAATTGATTTTTGTTATCAAATATATGAGATGCTAGTGTGAGTGGTTGATTTGGCATGTAACACTCAGAGTTAAGATCTCTTCAACAAGTTCATAACATTCAGTTACCACATCTTTAGGGTGTTTTCTCCCAAGTCCTTAGTGAAAAAACCTTTGGTCTTCCAACCCAAATCCTAAGTCCTTAGGAACCTAAATTGAAACCAAGCTTTTATATAATCAAGATTATATGGTAATTATAGGGTATCCCTAGTCCTAGGTGATATCTACTATAATCAAATTATGCACAAACCTTAACAACTACAGTCCTGTATTTGTTAGCCATGGATTAATCCTTACTTGACCGATAAAGAAAACATGAAGAACATTGCATAATTTAACTGAATACTATAAACCAAAGTATTGACGAAATCACAAATTCATCGTTATTACAAAACCAAATCAGGACCACCCCCTAGCATTGGGGGGTTTAGCCTCTCATAATATTCAAGAAAGACATAATAAAGATTGTAGACACTACTCAAAAATAATGGTGACTTTGATCTTCAATGGTGGAAACCCTTGAATCCCTCAGTCTCCAAAACTATTGATGAAGCTATCTTCTCTCCTCTATGATCTTCTATCGTATGATGCAAAAGTCCCAAAATAATTCTCTCAAACTCAAATAAATAGTCGAGGTACAAATCTCATCCAAATGGAATGTCTAAAGTGCCCTCAAGGTGGAGATTTAATGAAAAAGCCCTAAAATTGGAAGTTTTCACGCTCTCAGCAACACTGGCCGTGCTTGGAAGCACTGGCCGTGTTGCTCTTTTATTATTTTTTATTTTTGCTCCCAGCGGTCCTGACACGGGCCATGGTTGGAAGCACGGGCGGCCGTGTTGTCCCCCTGGATTTTGTATGGAGAAGAGTTGTTCACCTGACACGGGCCGTGCTTGGAAGCACGGGCGGCCGTGTTGGCTCCCTGGATTTTGTATGGCATTTTCTTTGAAACCTGACATGGGCCGTGTGCTGAAGCACTGGCCGTGTTAGACCCCAGAACCTTGAATTTTCATCTTTCTATTGCTTCTTGTTCCTTCATGGTTGCTTCGACATTTAAGATGACTTGTTCAAAGTTGAAACTTGTACACAACTAACCAAACGGCATCAAAAGAATCTAAATAACTTAAATTAAAACATAATGCAAAGTAAACATAAAAGCAATCAAACATGAAATACTTAAACAAAAACAATAAAACATTGATCAAAGTGTTACCGAATCGATGAATTTAGACCGAATACATGACAAAAATTAGGTAGAAATGGTAACCGATCAACGGTTACGCCTCCAAGTCTATGATTGCAACTAAGCCGACTCAACCTCGCCAAGGCTCTCAAATCGTTTTCCTATGAATCCTTGCAAGGGGCTCTGTCTGCCAACAAAGCCAGTTCAACCTTGCCAAGACTCTCAAACAGTTTTCCGGTTAATCCTTGCAAGGGGCTATGTCCGCCAACTAAGCCGGTTCAACCTCGCCAAGGCTCTCAAACTGTTTTTCCGGTGAATCCTTGCAAGTGGCTTTGTCCGCCAACAAAAATGGTTAGGTCCTCAGGCCGGAAAGCCACAAGCTCAATTCAGACTCACTAAGGGCTCTCAAACAAACCTTGGGAGACTCTAAATAAGATGAAGTGTATCCAACAGCCTTAGGGTTGGGAAACACTGAATATCCAAGGCTGAAGGATGTTAAACTTCTCTGCGAGGGGAAACATTCACTAAATACCATACTTGCAAAAGCTGATTCAAAACATGTTTGAAGTCTTAAAGGTATGGAAAGCGTTTAATACGAGCTAGCTTAGCATGTAACAAACGCTTGGGCTTATACCATGATAGTCGGGTATGCTCAGGTATATGGGCTATGGATATTTGCAAATCAAGGAACTTAAAATTTTCACCAAGCATGAACGCACGAAAATCCAATTTCCAACCGATCTAAGACTCGGCTAATGGCTACTCGGGTAATGCGTGAATAAAGTTGATCAAATACAGAGCCAATGGGCTGGGAAAAAATGATTACAGATTTCCCGGGTACGTCCTAACTCAGACAAACGGGACTATGTTTTCCACAGCCAAAAAAACTCTTCATTTGTTGAAATCCTAACAAAGAGACTCACAGTGACAAAACACAAAAGCAGTCTAAAAATTATCTCAAACATTTCGCACGCAATTTTAAAACTTAAACCGACCTATTCTAATAGTACTCGGAAGAAGTGCAAGAATGTTTAATAAATTGGAAGATGATTGAGTCAACAAGATCCATAAAATTAAAATCAAAAAGCCTCAGTAGGGCTATTTTGGATTACATAAGGGCGAAATTCAAAAAGGAGGATGCAATCACTCCATTAAAAACAAACATTACAAAATTGCATCCTTAACGGATTGTAGATTTTCTTGATTGGCTGCATTTTATGGTAAAACATACTTCCGTGTTTAGATGTCTTGACTGATGTCATGACATGCATGTATAATGTACTGCAGAATTTGTATGGTTAGCTAATACAAATTTTATTGGATGTAAAGCTGAATGTTGTGACATCAGTATCTGACAGCATGGGCTGTTATGTTTTTTGCCCAAGGCCCATGATCTGCATAACAGAAGACTGTTAGTCCTACTTTCAGAAGTAAAGAATTGAAGTGAAGAATACTGTGTGCTGCGATTTGTACAAAACAAGGTACAACAAGAAGATGTCCTATGGAATGTTCAGACATGCTCTGTGACAACCTGTCTTATGAGATGTCATATGTAGAAACTCATTACATCGCGCCTGCTGAGCTGGAATATGAAGATTCAACATGTGCTCAACAGATACAAAATATTTTATGGAATATTATGCAATCCTATGTGGCGCAGGTTTAAAGGTCAACAGAATCAAGTCAGAATATTGAAGATTATGCAGTTTCTAATTATGAAGATAATTTAGGAAACTTATGATTAAAGACCTTTATTTTAGTAGAAGTTTTCTGCTGATTTGTAACAACAAATAAGGTTGTGATTGAAGGCCCAAGTCCAGCTGGGAATAGGTTATAAATAGGAAGTTGTGTAACCTAATTTAGTGGGTAATCCGATTTTAAGAAAGATGTAATCATTAGGGTTTGTCGTGTAAGTGAACCACCCGGATTGTGGGATGGTCACTGATCTGTGCCTCGAAACCTGTAGGTAAGAGGTTTATTTTACTCACTCAGAAGTTGTGAAGCAATGAGTGCAGTATTTTTATTGGAGGAAGCTTTGAAGTAACTCTAAGTTATGTTTGTTTGTGTGATTAGAATGTTGGCAAAGCACTGTTGATGCAATGGCTGAGTTGCCAACTGCTAGACATCATTGCGATGATTAGGAGTAAGACTGGTTTCTCATATCTAGGGAGAACCTAGGTAGAAGGGCCATTGGGTAGTTATTAAGTGCGTAGATCGTCAACGGGTGTGTTGGCTATAGGGTCTACAAATTAATACTGCTAATAGTGGACTTCATCCTTGGTTTGTTAGACCCTAGAGTATGTATTGTTATATACTGAGTTGGGTGAACAATTTTGTGTGTTATTTACTTTATGCATTGGTTTATTAATCTGGTATAGGATGTTATAACATCTAACAAGAGATAAGGAAATATTTCCAAAGCAGGTGCTGTGTGAAAGCCACACATATCAGAATTTGTGTGTGATAAATGTGTTGTTCCTATGTATATATGGTTCTAGTATTCTTATGATAGTGAAACATACTAGTGTTGAACTAAAATCGAGGATCAAGTTCACCAACCATTGTAGTGTTTATAACAGAGCAGATGTCATGACATTGCATATGACATCCGGGTTCTGTCATGCCAGAATTTCAATTGATATCAGAGCAGGCATCCAATCTGTTTCTGGATGAGATCCATGGGGGATACTTTCTGGTTGTGTAAAAGGTAGAAGATTGTTTGAAAAAGGAGTGTTCATATTGTATGGTCCCTTGAATTGGAAGATGGACCTATTTGTGGAAGATTAGACCAACCTGACCAGAGCCGTTGTACCTTCTTGATGAAAGAAGATAATAAAGTTGGAATAAAGAGAGTTAAATTCAAAGACTTCATGCGGGAGTGAAGATTTTGAATTGAATTGTTCAACTTATATTTAGTACAGGGAAGAAGATTGTCAAAACCTTCATGCGGGAGTAAAGATATTGATAAGGTAAATTTTGTGCTTATGTGTTTCCATCTGGTCAAGATATTGGTTAGGTCTAGCCTATTGCTTGGTGAAGAAGCAAGCGTATTGTAGGGTTGATTTACTTTCAATCCTTGGATGTTATGCTTAGATTCTATTAAAATATGGCTATATTCTGCTGCATAGCTTCTGATACAACCCTCAAAGTGCTAGAAGAAGTCTAGGGACATAATTTTATCAACAGAATATTTGGCAGAATTTTAAACTATATTAAAAGTGTCAAAGATACCTGAGTCCTTCTCAAGTCCACTCATAAAGACATCTATTAATAAGAGTTGATGAGTATCAATTGATCAATGATTCTCATATACATCTGCAAGCTGTTTGAAGACCTTGAATACTATCAAGGATAATGTATTCCAAGGAGATGGAACTGATGTTCTATGGGATGTTAGAACATTATTACCACTGGTATGCAGATACCAGTTGAAGAACAGATGTTCTAGTGCTAAACTAATGTAGTGTGAGTACATATTTTTGGAAGCTACTCTTGATCTGGAAGAGGAGACATCTGCTTATCAGTTGATCAGGACACGATCAACAAGTACTTCTGCCCCAGATATCAGCTTATGGGAGTGTAGAAGTAGAGCTCATTGCAAGTAAAAGGATTCATAAAGGTACTCTCAATAGTCCCCTTATGAGAAATCAAGATGAGCTTATAACTGGTATATCCTTCTGATCAAAGGGACCATATATGTGGAAATGTATTCATGACCATAGAGTAATCTATAGAACTGAGTATTGTGTCTCGACCACAGTAAAATATGGTCTTGGAGGTTGATTGCCCCAAAGCTATTATCCAGAAAGGGTAGTGTCAATAAGAATCAAGGAAGTCAGATTTCTCAGATGAATCTGACTACTTCAGTGTCATGCCATAAGTGAATTTGTTCCAGAAACTTAGATGAGGGAATCTCCTCTATAAGTACAGAATGTGGCATCCATCATCTCTAAATCAGAATGAAAATCTGAAGCAAAGTTTATTGAGATATGGCCTATATTGTTCCTTGATATGGCTGGATGTAAAGTTGCTACTCATTATGCTCTGTTGTTCTCACCCCAAGTGTTATGAATAAGATGTTAGAGATGTTAGTCAAGAACCATAAAAGGGTGATGTCATTTCAAATATTAAAACATCTTACCCTTGTCTTCAGTTGTTTGAAAGTATTTTATTGCCAAAAGGAAAGTATATAAGTGTGAACAGGTAATCAGTCAGAATGATCTAGTGTGAGTAGTCAATTCTAATTGACTAACTGATAGGTACTTTGATGGGAGACTCAGAACTTAATAGATGTTCAGAATGAATGCAAGATTCATATACTCTATCGGGAGCTGAGTATTTGTATGAAACATTCATGGACTAGTGTGAACTGAGCATCAGTAATAAAGCTCAGAGTTATCTTCACAAGTGTTGGTAGTGTGGCAATATTGTCTAGTGAGTCTAGCAAGAAGAAGTATGCGATGTATAGAAGAGAATGTTCTACATAAAGAAGTGACATTAAAACTATTGAAGACACCAAAAAGATAAGGTTCGGAATTATTTGGTGAAGAAAAATTTATGGTTATACACAAGAGGTTTCTTCTATTACAAGTTGCAGAGTGTGGCAATCTGAATCTTGTATAGCAAGCAAACTAAGGATTTCTAATTTGGAAACTGTGGCAAATTCCAAATAAATAATACTTCAAGGACAAACATCAAAGATGTCCTTAATTTGTATATCTCAGGGGGAGTATAGAGTATGGAGATCAGCAAGGACAGTGTAATTCTGCTTCTAATCATATGAAAAGTCTTTCAAAGACTAATTTTTTCAAGCCAGAAGAACAATGTCAAACAAGAAGTCAGGACATAACTCAAGACATGTTTTATCCTTGGAACCAGCAGGGATAGTTCTTATTATTTCTATCTAAAACATCTATTGATGGTGTGTATCACTTGCTCTGACTTAGTGCATGTTCCAACCAATGCACAAATTCACCTGATACAACTCTTTTTAAAGTAACATCTCTAAGAGTCTAGGTATGTTAATTAAGTTTCTCAGGTTTCTAGAGTCTTTCTTTTCTTTTTCTTTTCCTTTCTCTTGAGTCTTGTTTGAGTCTCTCATGTCATTCTTTCGGATATGGGTGAGTTTAGAGTCTATATAGGTTATGTTTGTCAACTTATGACAAACTTAGGGAATAAGGGTAGTGTTCAGACATTGTTAAGTCTGAGGTACTTCTTTGTAGTTGTTTTTGCAAAGATATTAAATAGGTTTTCTATTCTAAGTCTGGTTGTCTTACTGTTTAGAGTCTTGTTTTTGAGTCATGAACACCGATTGTCTTGCGTTCTGAGTCGTCCAATATAGAGGTCTAGTTCCTTATGTCTGTAAATGGATGGTTCAAGTGAGTATGTCTATAAGTTGAGTCTCCTCTTATGTTCTAGGAGAGGAAGTTGTGTAAGGTGTGTCAATTCTCAGTTTGAAGGGAAGTGTCTTGTACTTTCTTCCTCATGTGCATTGGCTAATGTTAAGGAGGAGAAAGCTGATGAAAAAGCATATTGCTGCAGACATGGAAGTTTTTAAAGAAGCAGTATATTATCTCAGAGCCAAGGCAGATGGACTCTGTGTGGATGTCCCAAAGGATGTTGGAACATCATCTTTAGAGGTTTTATTATCTCCTCAGCCAAGTAAGTAGTGTATATCCAGAGTGAAATTAAGGTCAAGCCGCTGACTTAATCTGGAATGTGTTGGCTGCTTCAGCAAGTACCACAGGTGTGATGAAGAAGGATGCCAGATCAATGTCATACCTTGTGTGAGAAGTATGAACATTGTGATTCAGAAAGTGTCTTTAGAACTTTTTTTCTCTAGGTGACAATGATTGTTAAGTTTGAATGTGGTTGTCATACCCAAAAATTTGCCCACGATATTTCAAGCTTTGATACACAAAACAGCTCAGATGGTCAACAATCGACTGATTTGATCTAAAAGTTAACTATGGTCAAAGTACAGTCAAAATTCGTGATTTTTGGTCAACATCCTTATGTTGAAGTAACATTCATCATTTGATAAAGGGTTGATCATGATTCATCAAGGAAAGATCAGAAATCGAAAAAATCTCAAAGTTTCCAAACTAGGGTTTTTTAGGAGAAAGTCAACTGAACTTTGACCAATCATAACTTTCCCATGCTTTATCATAAATTTCCCATCCAAAGCTCATTTTGAAGAAAATCTCATTCTCTACAACTTTGTCTCTCTAAAGGCCTGGCCAAAAATGCATCGTTTGGAAGATATGACTCAAGATATTATAGGTCCTCTAGAAAGTCAACAAAAAGTCATCTTTTTCATAAGCTCATAACTTGGACATGGAAGATTCAATTGAGATGAAACTAAAAGGATTGTTTAGAGGATACGTTAAGCTTTCCAAAAAGTCTTATAGCACCCTCATATGATTAAAATTAAGAGATTTATGGTTGGTGCGAGTTGGGCAAGATTTGAGAAAAGTATGAAACCCTAAAATTGGCAAAGCTCCAAATCTTGAGTAATGGGCTTATACTTTTGGACTTTCCAAATGATATTGGGTTTATAAGGAGCCCATAAGTCAATTTCTAAGTATTTTATGATTTTTATTTTAATTGTTTTTGATTTTATTTCATTTAAAGTCAAATTAAATCAAAATAACTCATAATTTAATAGAAAGAGATTATATAAGTCATGTTCCAATATTTAATCAATTCCATAGCTATCATGTGAGCCAAGGAATCGTGGAAAGAGATTGAAAAGAGAAGTGAACCAAAATAGGAAGATTTGGTGCATATTTTGAAATCAAATATTTTCCAATTAATGAGTAACTTTTTCTCCAAGGTTTACAACCCTAATGCATTCCATATATAAAGAGAAATCTTATGCAGAAGGGGGGACGAAAAAAATCTTTCCAGCCCTTTTCAATTGATCCTAGTCTTTTAATCATCCTTTTGAAGATCTTAGGAGCAAGTTTCATTCTTTTCCCAAGCCAGGAAGTACTCAGAATCATTCAACTCGTCTTCAACAGAGGTAGTTTCTTTCAAAAATTGATTTCGTTCATTCACGAATTGTTGATCGTTTTATCATTCATGGCTATACTCAGGGACTTGTTAAAGATAGGTTATACGCATAACATGTAAGTTTAAAGGCTTGAACCGCGACCTGCCATTGTTAGGGCATTAAGGTCGTGATTCTTCAAAGTCATAGCTACAGGGCGTTTTAACCTAAAATGATTGTTTCATTGAATTCGCAAGGGTCAATATACGGGATCTGGGTTGTTTTCTTTTGTGTTTTAATTCGTTTTGCAGGTGGTGGCGTTTTGGATAGTCGGAGAAGGTGACCGGAGCTATACAGCTCTGGCGGCCTCGCGAGTTGATCATGGCGAGTCGTGCGTGGCACGCTCCAATTCGTGAGTCAAACAAGCAGTGGGCCCGGTTGACTTTTCTTTTTAACTTTTTCCATACGATACTTTTTTGTATTTTTTGAAACAGGTGGAGTTTGATTACAGCAAACGCGACTGGTTTAGTTGATTAGTGAAGCATAACTGTTACCTTGAGAGCTCTGGTTCGAATCTTGGCTACACCATCTTTTTTTTTCCTTTGTTATGTTACAATATGTTTGCAGATTAAGCGTCCTTGTTCTACGATGGAGCACCATACGCCCTCAGATCCTAGCTGTTTGATCGTCTCCCATGCTAATCAGACGCACCCGGAGGCGCAGTCCTACCGTGTTCCATCATAGAGCTCCCGCACAAGATCCCTACGCCCAATAATTTTTGTCTTTTTCCTTTATTTTATCTATTTCTTTTTTTATTTCTTTATTTTATCTTTTTCTTTTCTTTTATTTTCACTAAAGACCAATTAGCTTTTAATCCCTTTCTTAACTAAAAAAAAAGTTAATAATTTCATATAATTAAGTTAGTAATTAGGATTAGATTTTATTAATAAATTAATTTTAGGTTAATTAATTAAGTTTTAGTTATTAATAATTTTAATTAGTGTTCAAATTAATTTTAGGTTTAATTAATTTTAGGTTTATAATTAATTTTAGATTTATAATTTAATGCAGGTTTAGTAATTTAAGTTAATTTTAGTTTTTTTTTAAGTTTAGCCTTTAATATTAAAAACCATATATAATTTAAGAGGATAATTTAAGAGGATAATTCAAGAGGTAGGTGTTGTCCATTAACTGCAGGTTTCTCCCTTAGGTGAATGTTGTCATTAGGATTTTTAGCCAAAAAGCTATTAATCCCGATTATTTTTGAACTTATATTTTATGCGCGAATTTCTCTTATTATCCCATACTCTGTGATTGTCGCATGCATGTTTATCTTTCTACTTTTATTTTAAGGCTTCCTTTTTTTAATTATGCTATTTATTTATTCGCTTTCTTTAAATTCTAGAAATTATGCTATTTATTTATTCGCTTTCTACTAATTTTATTATTATTTTTCATAAAAAAAATTAGAATTGGGAAAGAAAAGACAGAACGTGAAAAGAGAGAACTGAAGGTTGGAACACGAAGAACGTGAAAGGAGAACTGCAGAGGAGAGACCAATCAAGAACTCTTGGCTAAGGTAAGGGGGACTCTCCATTTAATCTCTATCATCGTGTTGTGAATGATGATGTTGATTAGGAATGTTGTTTAGATCAATAGGTTATGTATTCTGATTTTGTTGTTGTGTTCATCCTTAGATTGAAGTCTATGAATGTGAATCCCTAATAAATTGAGTAGAATTAGGTTGTGATGAGTAAAATCGAATATAGGGTCATATACTATTGATGTTGGATGAATCATATACTGTTAAGAGTGTGGAAATTCTGGTTTTAGATCCAAATCACAGGCTGTAACAGATGGATTCGCGAGGAAGACGAATGGGTAAGCTGCAGGTTTTGGGAACTTCTGCCCATTCACGTATGATACGCGTATGGTATGCGTATGGGGGGGTGGTACGCATATGGTACGCTCCCAGTTGTGTACCAAAACACATCCTTCTGCTGGTACGCGTATGGTACGCGTCTGACGAGATGTTGGTACGCGTATGGCCTTGTGATACGCGTATGTGTGTGTTTTATGTGGAAATTTGATTCTGTTCATACGCGTATGATACGCGTATGGTGTGTGTCTGGGAAGTTTTGTCCCTGTCGGTACCCGTATGGTACGCGTATGGCCAGCGTGAGATGCAAATTTTTGCTGTTTTGTGAAATTTGAAAGTTTAACGTCGTGTAACTTTTGACTGATGAATCTGTTTGAATTATTGATATATGATTTATTGAATGATGTTAATATATATAAGAACATGCTTGTTATGATGATGATGATGATGATGATGAAGTGAGTATAAGATGATTTTACTCATAGTATGATGATGATGATGAAAGTATGTTGTATATATGTTTGCATGCATTCATAACCATTGATGAGGGATGAATCCTAATGATGAGAGGATTCAGTGAAGGGCAGGATTCCCACTGTGTGGAATCTGTGCTGGCAGGGCCGTATCTAGATGATGATAGATCGGTCGGTGGATGATTCCCATTGATGATGTTGGTACCACATGCATACTGTCAGTTTCATACATAGCATAACTTTTATAACTTGAATGATGTATTCTGCGTTATGACTTGATAATTGATGAAGAGGTGTATGGTGGAATGTCTGAATATGAAATGATTGGGTGAATAATATGACTATGTTATATTGTTATTTATGATGCAACAACATTGGTTAACTGTGATGAGACTCACCCTTACTTGTTGTCATTTTTTAGATTGAGGATAGCGGCTGACTTGGTGAGGGTTAGCTCATAAGTCGATTTAGTAGTTAGCGTCAGGTGTCATGCTCTGGTAGATGTAACACTGGGAACGCGATGTTTTGGGTTCTAGATGATAACTCTATTTGTTTTAATTTATTTTGAAGTCTGATACATTAATAATGTGATGTTGACTTAACGATTTATTTCCGCTGTGTAAACATGATAATTTGAATTATGAGTTATGTTTAGAAGTTCTTGGTGAATGCATGACATATGACCAAACGAGGTTTATTTTTTTTGTATGAATTGTGACACCTTTCTGTAAGAACAAGCATACACTCACAAATGAGTTTTTGATTCATGGCAAACATCACAAGCAACCAAATACAAAAGCATAAATGAATGACTCAAGACAATGGAAGATTATGAAGCTCAAATCACTCAGAAAATGGTATTGCATCTGTTAGGTCGACCAAGCAAAGCCCTAGGTCGACTCAAAACTAGAGCAAACTCAGCAAAACTGACAAGGTCACTGTTAGGTCGACCTACCCACACTCCTAGGTCGACCTAAACTGAAGGGATTTACAGATGTCACTGTTAGGTCGACCTACCCACACTCCTAGGTCGACCTAAACTGAAGAAAAGTCACAAAAATGCATTTCAACTGACTTTAGGTCGACCTAAACCTTCAACAGGTCGACCTAACTGGAAACAACTGCATTTAGGTCGACCTAAACCTTCAACAGGTCAACCTAACTGACTTTAGGTCGACCTAAACCTTCAGCAGGTCAACCTAACAGATTTTAGGCCAACCTAACAGGTCAACCTAACTGGGACAACTTCAACTCTGCTTCTGTTAGGTCGACCTAAGCACTAAAGTAGGTCAACCTAATTGCTGAAAACTTCCCAAATTATGTGTTTTATCTGCTCCAACATACCAGCAACTATATATATCATTCCATGTTAATTATTCAATAACACCAACGACTGAAAGATACACAAATGCTTCTCATCTTCGTTCTTCATCATCTCCAACACAATTACACATAATCATTCTTGCGTTGCGGGTTAGTGATGAGTTCGATAACGTCCATGGAACGGAATTGAAGATTCCTAGTGGGTGAAGGTTTGTGGGGTTTGTTGGTGAATAAAATCTGCGGGTTTTGTCCTCCACGACGGGTGGTTCTTGGGGGTTTTTATCAAGAGGCGTTCATTGAGGATTCAGCTGAGTGTAACGATTGAGGAACGGGGAGTTCAAGGAATCAAGACACTGCAGAAGGGAATCAAAGTGAAGCTCTTGGATAACCTTGATCTTGGTCAAGATTAAGGGGGAAGAAGATTCAAAGGATCGACATAATTGGTTTATCGTTTATCGCTTTGTTATCTTCTTTGTATATACTACTTTCAACATTAATGAAAGATTACCCAATTTCAATTTGGAATTGGGGGCAGACGTAGTCGTAGCGAGGACGATCGACGAACTGCCTAAACAAATATCGTGTTCTTGTCGCTTTTACTTTTTCATTTACATTCTGTTCATATTTGGTTATAATAGCAAATTGATCAACGATTCGAGTGTTAAGATTGTGAATTAAGAACTTACATAAACATCACAATCCACCACACATTGAATTACCTTCAATTTGATCATTATCACCAAGTGTTTGTATATTTGTTTCTATCACTCTTACTGCATTGCAAACATTGTCCATCATACAAAAAGTTAATCTGATTTTCAATAAGAGAAACGCTTTGATTCTGCAACATATACTCTTATCATTTACTTCAAGTCTTTGACTGGTTTTTAAACACATATATAATCGTTTCGATAGTGGTTCGGAATAGACGCGAGTCGATTCAGAATCACTTCCGCTGAAAAGTCATTTAAATCCGTAAAACTGTGAACGATCTATTCACCCCCCCTCTAGATCCTAAGGCCAGCGTCTAACAAGTGGTATCAGAGCTCTGGTTTATTCCGTGCTACGTGAAACACTTATTGGAAAGATGGCTTCCGGACCTAAAGGGGCTCATAATAGAGCTCCAGTTTTCAACGGTGAAAACTATGGCTATTGGAAGGATTGTATGTGTGTCCACATCAATGAAATTGATAGGAACATCTGGACAGCTATTGTCAATGGTCCCTTTCAGATCACCATGACAAATGCAGCTGGTGCAGTTGTTCCAAAACCAGAAAATACTTGGGATGCTGAAGATGAAAAGAGATATGCATACGATTGGAAAGCGAGAAACATTCTAATCTCAGCTCTAGGAGTTGATGAATACTATCGCGTTTCCCATTGTAGATCCGCTAAAGCTATGTGGGACACATTGCAAGTTGCCCACGAGGGAACGGATGATGTCAAACTAGCTAGAATCAATACGCTAACTCAAGAATTCGAACTCTTCCACATGGAAGATGGTGAATCCATCAAAAACATGCAGAAGAGATTCGTTCACTTGAAAAATCGTTTAAATTTTCTTGATAGACCTGTTTCCAATGCAGTTGCTACTAACAAAATCTTAAGATGTTTGAACAGGGAATGGCAACCCAAAGTTACAGCAATAAAGGAAGCAAATGATCTAAACACTTTAGACATCACAACTCTATTTGGTAAACTAGAGGAACATGAACAACACCTTAAATGCCTTGACATGCATGAGAAAAGGACAAAGAAAGAAAAGAACATGGAGAAAGAGGTAGAGAAGAAGTCAATAGCTCTAAAAGCTTCGAGCTCCAAGACCTCAAAACGAGAGCCAAAGGATAGTGACACAAGTGATGACGAAGACTCCGATGATGAGGAAATGGGACTGTTTGTGCGAAGATACAACAAATATCTAAAGAAAAATGGAGCAAAACATTCCGACAAAGGCAAAAGATCGTATACTCCTTTATATAGTAAATACACTTTTGTACCAAAAGTATCAACTAGCAAAACTCCATATTCTCATCATATTACCTGTCATTATTGTTGCAAAAAGGGACATACCATTGAAAAATGCAAATTTAGGAGAATTTTAGTTCCGAAAGGAGTATTTCAATGGTTGCCTAAGTGCAACAAATTGTGTACTCACTACCAAGGACCCAATGAAAATTGGGGACCTCCCTCTTTAAATTAATCTTGCAGGAAAAGTGTCTTGACATTGCCGAAAGGTTGTGGTTCCTTGATAGCGGATGTTCAAGACACATGACTGGAGACCTATCTCTTTTCGTTGAGTTTCAAGCAAAGAAAAAGGGGTATGTCACCTATGGAGATAACAATCGGGGAGCCATACTTGGTAAAGGAAGTGTAGGTCCGTCCACTGAAGACATTGTCAAGAATAAGGAAGACGAGAATGAAAGTATTGTAAAGAAAGATGCTGAGAGAGAGAAAGATGAGTCTCACAATGAAAATGAAAAAGAAAGCATCTCAAACAATGAAGAACTTCCCAAGGCCTGGACAAATGTGAAAGACCATCCAATTGACAATATAATAGGAGACATCTCAAGGGGCGTTACAACACGCTCAAAGATAAGTAACTTCTGTCATCATTTTGCTTTTGTTTCACAAGTTGAGCCGAAAAACGCTAAGGATGCATTACTTGATGAGCATTGGCTAATGGCCATGCAAGAAGAATTAAACCAATTTAAACGGAATGATGTTTGGGACTTAGTCCCTCATCCGGGAGATCATCAAGTAATAGGCACTAGATGGGTTTTTCGTAACAAACTTGATGAAAACGGCGTTATTACTAGAAACAAAGCTAGATTAGTTGCCCAAGGTTATAATCAAGAGGAAGGTATTGATTATGAAGAGACATACGCTCCTGTAGCACGTCTCGAAGCTATTCGTCTCTTACTTGCTTATGCTTGTTCTAAAGACTTCAAACTATTCCAAATGGATGTTAAAAGTGCCTTTCTAAATGGCTATATAAATGAAGAAGTCTATGTTGCTCAGCCACCCGGCTTTGAGAATTACATGTATCCAACTCATGTCTATAAGCTGAAACGTGCTCTATACGGTCTTAAACAAGCCCCTCGGGCTTGGTACGAACGTTTGAGCAAATTTCTCCTTAGTCAAGGGTACTCTAGGGGTAAAGTTGACACTACTCTCTTTATTAAAAGAAAAGATAAAGATATTCTCTTAGTCCAAATTTATGTAGATGACATTATATTTGGGTCGACTAATGCAAAACTTGTCAAAGATTTTTCTAAGCTTATGCAGAGTGAATTTGAGATGAGTCTCATGGGTGAGCTAAATTTCTTCCTTGGCCTACAAATTAAGCAACTCAGTCATGGAACGTTTGTGAATCAAACTAAATACTGTACGGAGCTGCTCAAAAGATTTGGAATGAGTGAAGCAAAAGAGATTGACACACCTATGGCAACAAATACTAACCTAGACAAAGATGAGAAAGATATCAATCTTGTCCAAAGGAATCTCACTTAAAAGTTGTCAAAAGAATTCTGCGACATCTACGTGGAACTCCTACATATGGCCTATGGTATCCGAAGGGAAATGAGTGTTATTTGGTAGGATTCTCCGACTCAGATTTTGCTGGCTGCAAATCCGATAGAAAGAGCACCAGTGGAACATGTCATCTATTCTCAAATTCATTGATAAGTTGGCATAGCAAGAAACAAGTATTGGTTGCATTATCTACTACTGAGGCAAAATATGTAGCTGTCGGAAGCTGCTGTGCGCAGATATTATGGCTCAAGCAACAACTTCTTGACTTTGGTATTAAGCTTGATCGTATACCTATCATGTGCGACAACACAAGTGCCATAAAATTGAAGAGCAAGAAGCAACTAGCTGACATCTTCACCAAACCTCTTGCAACGGAGCAGTTCTTCAACATTCATAGGGAATTAGGGATATTAGATATCTCTAATTTTGAGCTAAATGCGTTTGTTTCCTTAATTTTATTCCTTTACTTTATATATATATATTGATTATGCTCAAGCTAACATCTCTCTCAGTATGAAGGTAGTTCATCATCAAATCAAGCATCATTCCACATTGACTAGAGGAATATACTTCATTATACGAAATGATGACGAGATACCTACAATTGAGAAAGTGGTAACATGTTTGTTGTTCACTTCCAAAAATATCATTGATGCTATAATATGCTATCAATTAACATGTTTATAGTGACTTCTTATATGCTTCTCCACCTATCTCATTTACATGTATATGTTGTTCATCATTACTCATAACATATCATGTTTGGACATAAAAATAGTAGAATAAGCATACATCTAACATGTTTGGGCAAACGTTAGCGAGTATTGCATTAGTTCATTTCATTGCATTGCATCTCATTTCTGTCATGTTGTTATGTCTTTTATTACTTGAACTTAAGCTTGGTTTGTACCTTTAAATATGTTTGGATATTATGCTCTATCTCTTTACTATTGTGTTATGTAAGACATTGTTTTGTTTAGATTATTTTGTTATTCTCTTCTACTATTCTCCTGGTTTCTTTCTTTTTGATGTTGACAAAGGGGGAGATGAGTTGAGAGTACGGGGGAGCTTAGTACGGGGGAGCTTAGTACGGGGGAGCTTACGCATACAAGACCGGGGGAGCTTTCGTCATTTAATCAAATGTTTGCCATCATCAAAAAGGGGGAGTTTGTAAGAACAAGCATACACTCACAAATGAGTTTTTGATTCATGGCAAACATCACAAGCAACCAAATACAAAAGCATAAATGAATGACTCAAGACAATGGAAGATTATGAAGCTCAAATCACTCAGAAAATGGTATTGCATCTGTTAGGTCGACCAAGCAAAGCCCTAGGTCGACTCAAAACTAGAGCAAACTCAGCAAAACTGACAAGGTCACTGTTAGGTCGACCTACCCACACTCCTAGGTCGACCTAAACTGAAGGGATTTACAGATGTCACTGTTAGGTCGACCTACCCACACTCCTAGGTCGACCTAAACTGAAGAAAAGTCACAAAAATGCATTTCAACTGACTTTAGGTCGACCTAAACCTTCAACAGGTCGACCTACCTGGAAACAACTGCATTTAGGTCGACCTAAACCTTCAACAGGTCAACCTAACTGACTTTAGGTCGACCTAAACCTTCAGCAGGTCAACCTAACAGATTTTAGGCCAACCTAACAGGTCAACCTAACTGGGACAACTTCAACTCTGCTTCTGTTAGGTCGACCTAAGCACTAAAGTAGGTCAACCTAATTGCTGAAAACTTCCCAAATTATGTGTTTTATCTGCTCCAACATACCAGCAACTATATATATCATTCCATGTTAATTATTCAATAACACCAACGACTGAAAGATACACAAATGCTTCTCATCTTCGTTCTTCATCATCTCCAACACAATTACACATAATCATTCTTGCGTTGCGGGTTAGTGATGAGTTCGATAACGTCCATGGAACGGAATTGAAGATTCCTAGTGGGTGAAGGTTTGTGGGGTTTGTTGGTGAATAAAATCTGCGGGTTTTGTCCTCCACGACGGGTGGTTCTTGGGGGTTTTTATCAAGAGGCGTTCATTGAGGATTCGGCTGAGTGTAACGATTGAGGAACGGGGAGTTCAAGGAATCAAGACACTGCAGAAGGGAATCAAAGTGAAGCTCTTGGATAACCTTGATCTTGGTCAAGATTAAGGGGGAAGAAGATTCAAAGGATCGACATAATTGGTTTATCGTTTATCGCTTTGTTATCTTCTTTGTATATACTACTTTCAACATTAATGAAAGATTACCCAATTTCAATTTGGAATTGGGGGCAGACGTAGTCGTAGCGAGGACGATCGACGAACTGCCTAAACAAATATCGTGTTCTTGTCGCTTTTACTTTTTCATTTACATTCTGTTCATATTTGGTTATAATAGCAAATTGATCAACGATTCGAGTGTTAAGATTGTGAATTAAGAACTTACATAAACATCACAATCCACCACACATTGAATTACCTTCAATTTGATCATTATCACCAAGTGTTTGTATATTTGTTTCTATCACTCTTACTGCATTGCAAACATTGTCCATCATACAAAAAGTTAATCTGATTTTCAATAAGAGAAACGCTTTGATTCTGTAACATATACTCTTATCATTTACTTCAAGTCTTTGACTGGTTTTTAAACACATATATAATCGTTTCGATAATGGTTCGGAATAGACGTGAGTCGATTCAGAATCACTTCCGCTGAAAAGTCATTTAAATCCGTAAAACTGTGAACGATCTATTCACCCCCCTCTAGATCCTAAGGCCAGCGTCTAACACTTTCTACATGTTACTCTGATTTAATTTCGTTAATTGTCGTGGGTTATTAAAGGGGTGTTATAGAGACCACTTCTCCCCATAGTTCCTTTGGTAGGCTATTACCCCTTAGCATGCTTCGAACCAAAGTCATAATTGAGCAATTTTTCCTCTCGGCAATACCATTTTGCTGTGGCGTATAAGGTGGTACAATCTCACGCACTATACCCTCATCATCATAATACTTCCCAAACACAACCGAGGTATACTCACCTCCACCATCCGTTTTGAGAATCTCCAACTTGTGACCACATTGCCTCTCCTCCATGGACTTAAATCTCTTGAATACATCAAACACTTCATCTTTTCTTTTGATGATATAAGTCCACAACTTCCTAATAAAATCGTCAATGAACGTGACAAAGTATCTATTGCCACCCAATGTGTCGACTTGCATAGGCCCACAAACATCGGAGTACACCACTTCAAGCTGTGCTTTGGTCCTATGACCCACATCCTTGCTAAAACTCCCTTTGTGTTGCTTTCCCTTCACACATTCTTTAGAGAACTCAGCTGGAATGTTAATGTATGGAAGCCCGGTAACCTTACCATCTTGTTGCAACGCTTTGAGATCACGATAATTCAAATTACCGAGACGATAATGCCATAACCACTCCTCTCTACATGCAGCTGTAGCTAAGAACCCATGCTCCAATATTTTCAACTCAACTTTGAAAGTCCTATTTGAAGCCATTGGAGCCTTAAGGATTAACACACCACAAGAATCGACAACCCGCAAGATCTTATTTTCCAAACGTATATTGTAACCTTTCTCATGCAACTGTCCAATACTTAAAATATTACACTTAATACCTGGAATATATAGCACATCTTTGATCATAGAATGTCCACCATTCTTCTTCTCGATCAAAACATCACTAACACCTTCGGCCATAAGAGTGGAATCATCTGCAAAATTCAATTTATTTTTCGCCAGTTGATTGATTTGCACAAACCAATATTTCCTCCTTGTCATATGAATCGAACAACCGGAGTCCAAATACCACTCCTCGCTGCCTTGGAATCCATCTCGAACCTAAATCATCACATTTTGTTCCGAGCACAAATCTGTCCTGTTTTCTGCACTACTACAGCTGTTGTCCCGTGGCTTGTAGCTGCTGTCCAACACCTATGTCTTGCCACCAAACTCCTCGGTAATCATCATTAAGAGTGTGGATTCATCATCCACCTCTTTCCTTGCAACCTTGGCTTCATCCCTTTTAGATTCCCACTGTTTAGCACTACACTTTGCTTGGAAATGCTCAAGTTTCTTACATTTCCAGCATTGTATTTTACTCATATCTCTCAATTTTCCACCTTTTGTGTTGCTTCGATTACCATAACCATTGGAGTTGCTACTCTCACCCTTTTTTCCCATCGAAACCTTCGAATTTTGTGAATCTCCTCCACCAAAATTCTGACCATCTTGCTTCCCTTTCGAAGCACATTTTCCTTTTGAACCTTTACTCTTCTCATTGAAACGAGCTTGCAAAGCTATCTCCACCTTTTCCTTATCGCTTCCTCTCTCGTCCATTCTTTGTTCATGTGCTTCCAAAGAACTTTGAAGCTCATCCTTGCTCAACGTCGCAAGATCCTTTGACTCTTCAATAGCCACTACAATATTGTCGAATCTTGATGTCAAAAAACGTAATATTTTTGACACAATATTCTGCTCTAGAATAGTTTCTCCACACGACTTAATTTGATTTACCAAATGCATAATGCGCGTCGCATAATCGTTGATCGTTTCCTTCTATTCCATTTACGTCAACTCAAATTGTCTCTTGTGAGTTTGTAACTAACCCACCTTCGCCTTTGCAGCCCCAACATAAGCTTTCTCCAGCATTACCCAAAATTTCCTCGCGAACTCGCAATCACCGACCTTTTCGAAATTATCACCATCAATGCAATAGTGTATCAAGAAGAGATCTTTGTAGTCTTTCTTTTTCTCTTCTTTGAATGTAGCTTGATGTGCAGCTGTGGTTTCAGCCTTAAGAGGTGTGACACCATTATTGACGGTATCGAGAAATTCTTGATATCCAAACAAAACCTTCATTTGTTTTGACCACTTATCATAATTCTTCGAATCAAGAATCGGTAGGTAGGTAGGGATTTGATCATTGGTACTCATTGTAGCAGCAGAATTGGATCAGAACTAGAGCTCTTGATGCCAAATGTTAGAACATAAAAATCAATCAAGGTGTATCAATGGAGAAAATGTTTAATTGAAGAAGATGAAGATTAAAGAAATTGAGAGAAATTAAGAGAGAGAGAGAGAGAGAGAGAGAGAGAGTAATCGAGGGTGAGTGAACAAATTGGCATTAACAACAAATGGGAGTAGTGAAATCCTTATATAGTACAAAGTTACAAGTGATCACAATCACCAAAAGCACTTAAAAAACATAAATAAAACACATCATCTTCAGTGTAATCGGTTACGGCAAACAGCGTAACCGGTTACACCACCACAAGTTCACTTATGTTTCTGGTTATCGGGGCTGCAACCGGTTATGCCAACTGAAGTGTTAAAAAACCAGTAGTTTCAACACACCAAATTTGTTAGTGCAACAATCGGGGAGGGGGGTCGAATTCGGAAGCATTGTTAATTTCTGGGACATTCCACTTGAGCAACACGCCTTTGTGGGAGACACGCCACTTCTCCACCTAATACCTTAAGGTGATAGGTAAGTGGGTTCTCCCACTTATATAGGCTCGAGTCACCACATGTATTTCCAATGATCGACTATTATCCACAGTCACACTTGCATTATTCTCAACACTCCCCCTCAAGTGTGAGTCTACAATGCTCCCCCTCCATGTGGAAACTTCTCTTCCACATACACTTGTATCCGTTAACTCTTCAACTACATGTATCCGTTGAATTTCAACTACAAGTAAGCCGGTCCCTTTATCGAACCAAAGGCTCATGATACCATTAATTAGCGCAACAATCGGGGGAGAGTCGAGTTCGTGAGTAATGTTAATATTTGGGACATTCCACTTGTGCAACATGTCTTAGTGGGAGACACACCATTTATCCACCTAAAACCTTAAGATGATAGGTGATTGGGTTCTCTCACTTATTTATGCTCATGTCATCACATGCATTTCCAATGTGGGACTATTATCCATACTAACACTTGCATTACTCTCAACAAATCTATCAATTTGAGAATCATAAAGCTACATATCTATAAATTTGAGCATAACTATTTTATGTGAAATTTAATTTTTTAATAGTATCATTAATGTATATTTTATTATTAAATATTGCTTTTTAAAATAAAAAAACACAATTTTTTTCAGATTCTGCTATTAAATATTATACATTAAAATCTTGCGATTATTATAGAAATCTTCTGTTGTTTTAATATATTCTTTACATGCTCATCATAGAATATTATAGTTTTTTTGGAGCAATACTTGAGACAAATTAAATTTATATTATTATTATACCAATTTTTATTATTATTAGAGTTAGTTTATAATAATGGATTTTCCTTGATTTATGAGCTATTTGAGATGTCAATGTGAATTGTAAAAGTAATATCTGCTCATGGACTCTATTTGTAAAGATTAATTTGATGTTCTATAAGGTTATTCATAATTTATTTTTAATCTTCTATGACTAATATAATTGCATTTAAGGAGAAACTGCTTTTTAAATTATCTACTCCTTTCAATAGGCTGTTTTAAAAAATAGGTTGTTTTAAAAAATTCAAGTATGTAAACATTAAACGCATCCCTAAACTGAATAATCAAGAACCAGACCTAAATTACCTCAAGATACAAAGTATCAAAGGAAAATTTGGAAGATTTGATTGAAGTGCGAGGAAAGGTATTGACTACCAAATTGTCCCCCATCAAATTTGCAAAACTCAAGTTTAGGGTATGTAAAGAAGAAAGTTTTTAAGTATTGGCCATCAATAGTTTGGAAGATACTGATTGGAGAAATTCAATAATAGATTACTTAAAAAATACAACAGCAACTGCAGAAAGGAAAGTCAAGTATCATGCACTAAGCTACATGTTAATGGGCAAAGAACTATTCAAGAAAACACCAGAAGGAATCCTACTCAAGTGTTTAAGAGAAAGTAGAGCTTACTTGGCATTTTCGAATGTACATGGTGGGCATGTGGAGCACATCATGCAGGTCACAAGATGAAGTGACTCTTGTTTCAATATGGTATGTTTTGGCCCAATATATTGAAAGATTGTATAGAATTCTTCAAGGGATTCCAAGAGTTCCAAATTCATGCAGGCATTCAACATGCTCCTACAAGTGAACTGTAGTCTATAATCAAACCATGGCCCTTTAGAGGTTGGGCACTGGACTTGGTTGGAGAAATTCGATCAAACTCATACAAAGGCCAGAGGTACATTGTACTGGCAATAGAACTTTTTTTTAAAAATAGAATGAGGCAATACCTTTGGTGAATGTTGATTAGGAAGCCATTATTGAATTCATCCAAAGGCATATAGTCTATAGGCTTGGAATCCATGAAACAATAAAAATGATCAGGGATTAGTTTTCACTAGTCGAAAGATGCAAAAATTTGCTAAAGAAGTGAGATTCAAATCATTGACTTCTACACCTTGTTATTCCCAATCAAATGGAAAAGTCCAGGCTATGAACAATGTACTTATTGGCTTTATAAAAAGGAATGTGGGGAGAAAGGCAAATAATTGGCACCAGACCTTGGATCAAGCATTGTGGGCTTGTCAAACGTCTCCCAAAGAGGAAACTATTGCTACGCCATTTCGATGGACCTTTGGGCAAGATGCAGTTCTTCCAATAGAAATATATTTGATATCAGTGAGAATCTAGAGGCAGAACGATATCCCCTCTAACAACGATTGGAAAAAGATGATGAATGAACTAGTTGACTTAGATGAAGAAAGATTGCATGCTTTAGAAGTCGTAAGGAGACAAAAAAGTGAGAATAGATAAGGTTTACAATAAAAGAGTCAGGGTAAAATTGTTTTCGAATAAAGATTTGGTTTGGAAGGTAATACTACCAATGGATCGAAAGAACAAAATATTGGGAAAATGGTCCCCACATTAGGAAGGACCCTTTCGAATCATCCAAACATTTTCAAACATCGCTTACAAAAAAAATAATTGGAAGAAGATAAGAGAATCTTGAAAATAAATGGCAAGTACTTAAAAAATTATAAACCTATGCTTCAGGAATTAAAGATTTTAACAGAATAAACTCGAATAAAAGTTAAAGGCTAAAATGGAAATATTAAAGTCGCCAAAATGGCTTAGTCATTATGTACAAAAAGAGGGGACATCCAAAATATTCAAACATTATAAAATAAAATTCCGCTAGTTACTAAACTCAGCTGCGAGAGATGCTTTCATTTGTCAGTACTTTATAGAGGACACTACTAGGTGACGCTCGATCACAAATATGTGTTTCTTCAACTCTTCGATTTGTTGAACTCCTCCTTTGATTTCGTCATCAAACTCTTTCTAATCGAGTTTCCGGATCTCGTCCTGACGATCCTTCGCACACTGGATGTTCTTTTTCATTCCTCCAATCTACTTTTCCCAAGCGAAAATGTTTCTTGCACAAGTATTATACGCTTCCTCATTCTTCAAAAGCGTTGTTTCCAAGGTCTCCACCCTGACAATAGAGGTTGGGCTGCATTCCACGTTGTATATTCTTCAAAATTTACAAACGTATTAATCTAGGATACACACGTGTACAAAATTATTAGAAAGTTTACACACGGTGGACTACTACAAAATAACAAAACAACAAATATCCAACCATTTAAGTCCTTTTGCACACTTGAAATACCAACATGCATCCACGAGAAGGTGAGTTGTAGTTTCTGAAGACAACACCAAAATTACATTTGCTGAGAATAAACAATAACACTAGGGGTGGCAAAACAGGCCGGGGCCCGCCGGGCCGCCCGCGCACCCGCTTAAAATTGGCGAGTTGGGTTGGGATTTTAGGCTCGCCGCTCGCCAAAGCCCGATCCGCCAAAACCCGCCGCCCGCCATACCCGCCCCGCCAAAACCCGCTCCTCCTCCAAAATTCACTCTTTTTTTAGTTAATTCTAATAATTGCAATTCTTGATGGTTTATTTTATACATTTATTTATAAATATATATAATATTTATTAGAGTAAATTTGTTAAAAAATTAATTTTATAAAAAATTGTTTTAAAAAATAAGTGAAAAGTTTAATTAAAAGGTAAAAAAAGCATATTAATCTATTAAAAAATATAAATAAAAATATGCGGGTAAGCCCGCCGCCCGCCAACCCGCCATCTTGGCGGGGCGGGCATGATTTTGATGCCCATTTTACTTGGCGGGCATGCCCGCCCCGCTCGTTTTTTGGCGGGCATAAGACGGGGCGGGCGGCGGGCAGGGCGGGCGGCCCGTTTTGCCATCCCTAAATAACACTAATTAACATCAGCAAACAACACCAAAGTCAAGAAAGTAGCTCAAATCAGAAATATAGACAATTCCATATAACTCAATAGATAAAGCTTAATCTTTATATAACTCAAAGAAATATTTTTCCCAAAGGAGTCGCAAATCATGCAAATCATCTTTGTAATTCTGTAGGATCATCAAATACTTACAATACGTAAATAACAATATAGAGTCATTCTTTGAAAGTTCACATTAAGTTGTAAAACGCAAAGTAAATAACAAATTAAAGTTATTTTACTACCTGCATCCAAGATTCGGTTATATTGGCAGAGACAATATCCAACATATTTTTGATCACATAGTACCCACAATCATTAGAGTTATGTTGTTTCCTTGTCTACAAATGAACGACATAAATAGTGAATAATTATCATAAATTAAATATAGAATTATAATTTAAATCACACTTACACTGGGCTGAAGCCATGTAGCCTTTTTTCTATTGCCATTTGTAAATTGATGAACCTCAAAAGCACTAATTCAGAAAAAAATCCATATAAAGCCACATAAAATATGAAATTAATTTTGTAACAATTTATGTATCTATATGAGATGAAGTATATTATAGCAAAATTCACATAAGAGATAAACTTACTTTGTAACAATTTTCTTCGTGGCTTTATCAATTTTCCGATGAAGTGAACAAAAGACGACCACAACATTGTCTCTTGGACACATGACTATTAATTGTGTGTGGAAACACAAAAGTCACATAAAATATCTATGTTATAAAAATTGAAAAATAGAAATCACAATTTCATAAATACTTACCGATGAACAAGTGGTAGTAAGTGGCAAACTTTGTTTTCCAACATTAACTTATCTTGTATGTATTTTTTAACACCTGCTATAGATTTTGGCACATTATCATTATATATACACATAGTAGGGTCCATAATTTCATATACTTCTGATGTAGAATTATCAATACATACCTGATGAATATACTTCTGTTGTGGAATTATCCTTATATATACCTTTGAAGACTATACTTCTGATGTGGAATTATCAATACATACACGATGAATATTTTTTCAACATCACACAGACAACATTTAGGTCACTATTTTTCATATTGTTTCAACATCACACAGACCACATTTAGGTCGCTATTTTTATATTTTTATAAATAGTTATGGGTAATTTAATTGCACCAAATAGCTAGGATGCACATATATAGTCTTCAAAATGAACAATTGATTTACAAAAGTACTAATCTGGGATATACACGTGTACAAAATTATAAGGAAGTTTATACTACTACAACAACAAAACCAGTGAAAACATACAAAAATATCCAACCATTTATAAGTCATTTCCCATACTTGAATTATCAACATGCAATGAAGATGAGTTGTAGCTTCAGTAGACAACACCAAAATCACATTTGCCATTTGATGAACCCCAAAAGTACTAATTCAGAAGAAAAAAATCCTTATATAGTCATATAAAATATAAAATTACTAGTCTCTTACCCGTGCATTCGCACGAGTACCCGTCGTTTTCGCGCATTGTAATTGAGAAAAATAAAAGATATTAGTAAAAGATTAAGTTTTTGGTAAAATTGAAAAGTTATAAAAATAATAATATTTTATTTAACAAATTATAATGAAGGAAAAGTTTTAAAATCGCAAATTCACGAGTTATAATGAAGAAATATTCAATCAAATTATATAATTCAATTAGTGATAACTATTAGCCCAATCTCAAACTATCAGCTAAGGAGAATCGATTATTTTCTGCTAGCTAAGGAGAAAATTAATTATTTTGGCTCAATTATAACTACAAACTATCAGTCCAATCTCAAACTATCAGCTCTGTCTTGTAGGCCAATGAGAAACCATTACAAACTCCATTTATAATAATGATTCATTCAAAATGCATAATTAATAGAAAAATACTTTGACCAGTTACTTCATGTTCCCGTTAATATTCATTATTTTGATAAGTAACTTCGTATTCCCGTTAATATTTCAAATTTCTTCCCGTTAATTTTCAAAATTTTGATCAGTAACTTCATGTTCTTGTTAATAATCATTATTTTGATCAGTAACTCCTTGTTCCCGTTAATATTCATTATTTTGATCAATAAGTTCGTGTTCCCGTTAATATTCCAAATTCGTTTCCGTTAATATTCAAAAAAATTATCAGTAACTTAATGTTCCTGTTAATATTCAATATTTTGTCAATAACTCCGTGTTCCCGTCAACATTTATTATTTTGATTAGTAACTTTGTGTTCCCGTTAATATTCAAAATTTGTTCCTGTTAATTTTTAAAATTTGGATAGTAACTTAATGTTTTCGATAATATTCAAAATTTTGATCATTAACTTTGTGCTCCCATTAATATTTAATATTTTAATCAATAACTCCGTGCTCCCGTTAATATTCAATATTTTGATCAGTAACTCCGTGTTCCCACTAATATTCAATATTTTGATCAATAAACTTCATTTCCCATTAATATTCAATATTTTGACCAGTAACTTTATGTTCCCCTTAATATTTAATATTTTGATCAGTAACTTCGTGTTCTCGTTGATATTCAAAATTTTGTTCAGTAACTTCATGTTCCCGTTAAAATTCAATATTTTGATCAATAACTTCAAGTTCCCATTAATATTCATTATTTTGATCACTAACTTCGTGTTTCTGTTAATGTTTCAAATTTGTTTCTGTTAATATTCAATAGTTTGATTAATAACGCCATGTTTCCGTTATTATTCAATATTTTTAGCAGTAACTCCATGTTCCCGTTAATATTATATACTTTGCTCTGTAATTTAATACTCACGTTAATATTCAATATTTTGATTACTAACTTCATGTTCTCGTTAATATTCAATATTTTGATTAATAACTTCATGTTCCCGTTAATATTCAATATAGTTTGATCAATAACTTTGTTTTCCCGTTAATATTCAATAGTTTGATCAATAACTTCGTGTTCTCGTTAATATTCAATATTTTGATCAGTAACTTTATGCTCTCGTTAACATGCCATTTTTTATCAGTAACTTCATGTTTCCGTTAATATTCAATACATTTAATATTTTTATCAGTAACTTCATGTTTCCGTTAATATTCAATACATTTAATATTTTGATCAGTAATTTAATATTATCTTTAATATTCAATATTTTGATTAGTAACTTCATGTACCCATTAATATTAAAAAAAATCTATTAATATTCAATATTTTGATTAATAACTACATGTTCCCGTTAATATTCAATTTTTTTATCAGTAACTTCATGTTTCTATTAATATTCAATATTTTGATGATATTTTTGAAACAAAAATAAATTAATTTTAACATTGTTTAAAAATATTTGATGATAATTAAATTTTTTTATAATAACAAAAATCTAAAATTGACAAATTATAATGAAGAAATATTCTATCAAATTATATAATATGATTAATAATAAATATTTAATATAATTGATTAAACTCAATTTACAAATCAAATATATTATTCCATATATAAAATATTTGAATCAATAGTTAATTATTCCTATATATAAATATTTTTGTTTTGGAATTATTTATAAAACTATTTAGGCTTAATTGCAACTTTAATCCTCCTATTTTGTCTTTTTCTTGATTTTGATCCCTCTATTTTAAAAATCACTATTTTAGTCCATTTTTTAAGTTTTCTGTGCAACTTTCGTCCCTCTATTTTGTTTTTTTCTGCAAAATTAGTCCATATTTCTGTCTCTTTTTCCTTAGAAAACTCAAAAAGGGGACCAAAATCGTGGTTTTAAAATTGGGGGACTAAAATCGAGAAAAAGATAAAATAGGGGGACCAAAGTTGCAATTAAGCCAACTATTTAAATCAATTGTAAACTTATTCTCGTTATTACATTTAATTAAATGTGTTAATATCAGTACCATATGTGCGTACCATATAATTACCCGTGTGTATCCGTAATATATTATTTTGTATTTGGATAGAATTGACCCATTAAAGTTTTAATGGTAATATTTCAATTATATTATATTATATATAGATAAATATATATATATATATATATATATATATATATATATATATATATATATTATTGATGAACTTGTTCAATTAAATTTTAAATTTCATAAATGACAGACAAATTGTATGATTAATAAAAAATATCATACAATTTTGTTATTATTTATTCATATATTACTTATGTTTCATTCTATTACTACTTATTCATACATTACTTATGTTTCATTCTATTACTATTTATTCATACAATACTTATGTTTCATTCGATTACTTATACTTATTAACACCCATAGTTATTTTTAAATATTTTTTTTAAAAAAAGTCAATAGATCTAATATATTTATTTTATTTAATAATCTCTAAAAAATTTCATTTATATATATATATATATATATATATATATATATATATATATATATATAACTTTCATATTTTATATTTTAAATAATTTAGTAGTATTAGTAAGAAATCCTATTAAAGTGAAAATAGAAAATAGTAGTTAGTTTTTCTATACAGAGAATGACGATGGCACATGTTGTATTTTAAATATTTTGGAAATATACATTATTTTTATAATAATGTATATGAATTTTTTATCAAAAAACTCCATACGATATATAAAAGCTATGATATGCCTAAAACATTTTATTAAAATATGTATCTAATAATATTTATCCTTTGGTTAAATGAGAGGTTAAAAATCTTCTAACCATATGAAATTTGGTTTCAAAATTATGTTGATAAATTCATTATTTTGGAAAGTTTCTATTAAATAATTTTGAAGGAAATCAATTTTTAATGATAATATGATTCACTCAATTTTTGGTGATACAACATCAATATATCAATATAATTGGAGTACTAAATATATTTGTAACGTGTTTATTTTATACCAATTAAGATATTGGTAAGTAATTGATATGATTTTAATGTATTGATTCTATATCAATTAAATTATTCCCAATGTACTAATTTTAAGGTATGGTTCGTTAAAAAGGCTTTTATATCTTACAAAGTTAGATAATTTTAGGTAAATCATACAAAAGTACAATATTTACTCAAAATTATATTATTTTTAGGTAAATCATACAATATTGTAAAAACAATATAATTTTGTAAGATATAAAAGTACAATATTTTCTCAAATCTAATAATTTAAATATACATATTGTAAGTTCTAAAAGAATAAGAAATCAAAAGTTGCAATCACATGCATTAAATCATAAATTAAAAGTTGCAATCAATCGATCAATGATTACTAAAGATAATTATGATATTTAACTTTTTTATAAGTAAATGATTTATGTCTTTTCATTCTAAACTCTTTATTTACCTAAAAAAATATACTGTTTTTTTCTTTATTCTTTGATTCTATTTTCTTATACATTTCAAAATTATGTATATGTTTTGAATTTGTAATATTTTATTATATTCTATATTTATTTTTTTGTTCGACCTTAGAATAAATAAATATTAATAATATTTTATAAAACTAACTTTAAAAATTTTATATATATATATATATATATATATATATATATATATATATATATATATATATATATATATATATATATATATATATATATATATATATATATATATATATATATATATGAGGAGGGATCAAATTACACCCGAAGAGTTACACCACGAGTTACACTCGTTCAATAACTACATCTCGAATTAATATTTTTTAAATTCAACCGTTGGATTGAAACATAATATCATATAGATCATACCTATAAAGTTTGAGCTTAATCTATAATGATTTACTATGTCATTGAATTGCATTAAAATTAACGTTATATGAAAGCTCATTTTGACGTTAATCTTTAGATATCTTGATGATATAGTAAATCATTATAGATTAAGCTCAAACTTTATAGGTATGATCTATATGATATTATGTTTCAATCCAACGGTTGAATTTAAAAAATATTAATTCGAGATGTAGTTATTGAACGAGTGTAACTCGTGGTGTAACTCTTCGGGTGTAATTTGATCCCTCCTATATATATATATATATATATATATATATATATATATATATATATATATATATATATATATTGATAAACTTAATTTTTTTAATTTGACCTAACTAAAATATTCTTTAGTTATATGAATTAATATACAATATTATGTTATTTATATATTATAATATCTATAATTTTTATAGCTACTAAGATTTAATATAAATATCACTCAAAGATAAAATCAATTAATCAATGAAATTTATTTATTAAAATTTGCAATAATATACCAATTATTTCCATATCAAGAAAATAGGTGTGCTGCTTCATTATTTCAACAAACCATTCTTTAAAATCACGTTCAAATCGACCATAATGCTTGGATTATTATGGATAAGAAGTTAAAAATTGTAATCACATTAAATCAAAAAATTAAAAATAATAAATCAAAAGTTGGAACAACTCCGAGGAGAAATAAACTCCTATACATGGGGAGAGAATGAATTCTCAGGAGAAATAAACTCCTATGCTCGGCGAGTGACTTTTCCAGGAGAAATAAACTCCTATGCTTGAGGAATGGAATCAACTCTCAGGAGAAATAAACTCCTATGCTTGGGGAGAGAGTAACTTGATGGGGAAAAGCATTGTGATACTTCTCCACTCTATGATGGCCAACTGCACTTTACAAGTGAATGATGGTTTCTTCAATACAAACCAAAAAGAACATGCCCCAGGCCGCCTGACTCATGAAGATATCTGATTTATCGAAGACATTTGCCTCGAAAGGATCCTTACACCACCATTATTTGAGAAAATCTGCCCCAGCATATTCATACATTTGAAATATTCTTTCTCTTGATCCACGGATCCTTGAAGAGATTTGTCGAATCTCGACGTAATTGCCCCAGATTGAGTGAGCTTGAGAGATTCCTCGACGTCACTACTTCAGATTGATTGAAATCAAGAGAGAGATTCCTTGACTTAATTAACCCTGATTGGTCGAATTTGAGATGTCAAACCTTGGTTTGCTTGCCCCAGATAGGCTAAAATCACGAGAGAGATTCCTCGTCGTGACTGCCCCTGATTATGTACATCTTATCAGAACCTTCGAGTTTTACTTCCCTTAAGATCCCACAAATCGTGGAAGTAACTTTACCACACTCAATAGAGTATTCAAAACCTTCAGGGTAATCAATCAAAGAGAGTATCCACTACTCATGCTCAATACAATATTCAGATTTCTCCCCTCAGGGTAACCAATCAAAGAAGGTATCAATTGATTATGCTCAATGGGGTCTTCAGGCGACATGCCCATTGATATCAGTCTCTGAAATGATTTCTTTCTAATCTACGGAGTTTTCAAGTCTCTTTTATTTTGACATGATCAAGCTCTTCATGGATTCTCATCATAGAAACTTCCTTGATGTTTAAGCAAATGTTTTGTATGCAAAATAATGTTGATTATAAGAATGATAATTCTAATGCAAAGCCTATGCTAGTCTTGAAGTTTAAAACTTTTTATTCAATGAGGTGGCCACCTCTTGTGAATGAAAAGATAGAGCAGGCATACAATACCAACATAGATATGTGTTATACTTCATTGGGAGTCAGTTTAACACTATCTCATCGGAGTGCGCTTTCGAAATAAACCCCACTTCAATTAGCACTTTTAAGGGTTGTAACTTGGTCGGGTTCATGGTTTTCAGAAACGAAGGATTTTTAGGCTCAAAATTATTTGGTGCCCACCCCCTTCGTGATGTTCTCCACTCCTAAGTTCAATTAACTCAACATGAGTGCTCATCCCTCACAAGGAATTTTAAGATGGTTGAGGAATCAATGAGGTTTTTCGGACATGGCAGTCGCTCACCTTTTATTCTTCTGATTCATTGTCACACGACTTTGTTCTTGCTTTATTTTCACCATCATTTTTCTTTTTATTGCTATATTTTTTCTTTTCATTTTTTTTTCTTTTCTTCTTTTTTGCCATATTTTTTCTTTTTCTTTTTTTTCCTGAACAAGTCGTGTGACCTTGCATTGTCTTTGATTCGTTGGAAGTGATTGCGACTTCCTCATTCCGTGATTGGTGAAGGATTACCATTGTGGCATCGTCATCTTTTGTCCTCTTGGTAGGTGAAGGATAACCATCACGGTTTTGACTCTCCTCAACCTTTTGAAGGATAACCATTGTTGTATCCTTAGATGCATACCTTTTATGAGTTTTGAACACTCGGTCAAGTTAAATGAACACTACCCTGCCCCAGGGTTAAAAATAAGGGTTTTTTCTGGTCAGAAAAGAAACTCCTACTTCAAGGCTCAAAGGGGTTAACGAGGGTTTATCTCCCTTATATCTCCGGTGTTTGGGGATTCGAAACAATGCCTGTACATCATCAGCAGGGTTTTATTCAAAGACACAACATTAGAAATTTGCATTTTTTCATCATTCTCCCTCCACTCTTTGCCTAAGCAAGTAATTAGTAAAGTTGGTATCGTAAGGCCAAAAACATTTTATGAGTTAAAACGAATGGATTACTTCAAGACAAACATAAACAATGCATTGTGGTTTTCATTCAGAAATTAACAAATTTTACATGCTAGCAATGCTTAAACAAACAACAAAATGTTAGGAATGAGAATGCAATAAAGATCTTAAATGAATTCCATTGTTGAGGAGACTTGACTCCGTATGGACTTATTGCTCTCGAATGCCTTTTGCAGTTTTGATACCTCATTGAGACTTCAATTTGTGCATAAAGCTTCTTGGAATGGATGTGGTTGCTCTGGAATCAATGAGGACTTGAATTCTGCCTTTGAATATCCTAACACCTTCAATTGAATGGCTAGGTGCCCCAGCATGGTAATCCCTTATCATTATCATATGTTCCCTCCACACACTTTAGATTACTTCCTAGAAGAATATTCCAACAAAGCATACAAGATTGGTGCATTTTTGCCTTACTTTAGGGATTCGAGCAACGTAAATAGTGCAATACTCAAGATAGACTATGTCTTGCTTATCCCTCGGTCGGGAGCCCCAAATATAGATGCTAGAACACTAATCACCATCATAAATGGAAGAAGCTAGTATGATCATCAAACTCAGGAGAGCTATATGTGGTAAGGAAGACCCATAGTGCCAACTGAAATACCAACCATCAGGGATATAACTGAGCACAAGGCACTTGCATTATATTGTTATGTTTCCCATATTCTTTTTATTTCTGTTGACAAGCAAAGGATTCTGAGAAGAAAATTCCAAGAAGAGATGACGCATGATATGAAGCAACAGCTTGAAAATGAGAAATGCCTTTGCAGAACACTCTTGATTACCACATGGCAAAAGATTCTGATTGAGTCACATAAGAATTTGTAGTGCATTAGGGATTCGAGCAATGCGAATGGTGTATTACTCAAGATAGACAATGTCTTGCTGATCCCTCGATCAGGAGCCCCAAGCAATTTCCACATATGTACAAGAGATGATTACAACTTTGGCTTTCATATCCAAAACATTCGGAGGGAGTATAAATGACCCATGTAGTTCTTGACATCAGGCACTAGGCACAAACATACAATGTCTAACTCGAAGGAGTCACGACTTTATGGCTTTCAAACTTTCCTCCAAGAGATGGAACCTTATTTCAAACATTCTGATTCATAAGACCTTCTCATGGGTGAGATTAACATTTGCATTTGACCTCTTAGGAACTTGTCTCAAATCTTATTGTCAAAGAGAAAGGCTTGAATAACCTCCATACATTAATCCATGTTAGTCCCCATTTCTGTTCTTATCTGAGTCAAGTCTTCACAGAGTTGTTCCATTATTAACTTTCGAGCACATAGCGGTGAGAAGTCAATTTGTTGCTGAAGTCAAAATCTGAGTAGAAAGGGCCCCCATAAGCTCCTGAGAGAACCATGAAATGCATGATAGTATGAATGCATGTTTCGTTTCTAAGGTATCCTAAAGCCTTTTCACCTTTTTGTTTTTTTTATTCTCTTTTTTTTTTTGCATATGGTATCTTTTCTTTTTTCTTTTCCATCTTTTCTGTTTTTCTACTTTTTCGTTTCCTCTTTTTTTTTTTGGAAACAGACTTTAGAATCCCCCATAAATGAAGTGGATAAAGTAGTGATGTTATGCAATGCAAAGTGGTGAGACTGAACGTCTCGCAAATCTGGATATCTGACTTATACTGATCTCTCTGAATGATGCAGGTTCAAAATTCCGGCTTCAGATTGCAATACAGAAATCCAGGTATGATGAAGGCTAGTATCCTGTCCCACCCCAATCTCACGGGTATGTATTCTAGACACGGACAGGTGGTCCCTAATGGTCACTAGGGTCTACAGCTCCCATGGGGTACAAAGTGTTTGAGGCAACAAGCGTGCCAGACACAGTGTTCCATGAAAGAACCTCGCCCAGTTGTGGTACCCCATGTCAAGCTCGATCGTAACAAGCGCTACGGGAGTCAACATGGGCATCCACGCTAATCCTATGTGTCACTGGCCTGGGTAGTGGGCCTTTTACCTCACAAAACCCCCCCACCTGCAAAACAGAGCAGAAAAATATGTGGCCCCCACGGGGACCCATAATATAGTCCAGATGCATGATGTGCAAGCGGAAATAAACATGATATGCAAGCAGAAAGTAAACATATTATGCAAGCATATATATAGGATGTACACATATAAACAAACAAAATAAACAAAACAAACAAAGGCTAGGATCGACTCGCTAGGAATGGACCAGCACAGGTCTATCAACATCCCCAGCAGAGTCGCCAACTGTCGCTACCGCGAAAAATGGAATCAGAGACGCCACCAATATATTTATCCCATAAGGGAAAGGAATACCAGATAACCTAACTCAGAACAAGAACAAGGTCTTTCGACCAGAGAACAGGGCACGGGAGTCGGTTACGCAAGGGGAAGGTGCTAGCACCCCTCACACCCATCGTACTCAATGGTATCCACCTACGTTTGTTTCTATCTAAAGGGTGTCTAATGTCTAAACCTAAATGCGAATGAATGCAAAATAAATACGGGGAAAAGAAGGAATTATTTACAAGTGTGCTCGCTTAGGCCCCGTGACCCAATGCCTACGTATCCCTTACAAGGAATCAGAGCGACCGTAGTTCGGCTCAAGATTTTCTATGTTTTGGTGTTTTTTAGGTGAACAGAGGTTAAATTCGCACTCCACGATGCTCGACCTTTAGAGACGTATACGCCTAATTATGGAATGGATTCAACATGTTCTTAAGAATGCCACGAGGGCGAGAGACAGAAGAGAGTTTGGGTGTTTCGAATGGATCCCTAAAGCAAGGGAGATTCGAGTTACCCTTTGGTTTGTGTTTTTTAGAACTTGGGAACTTACGCCCGAATGGTTCCCTAAAGCAAGGGAGATCCAAGCACTCGAATGATTCCCTAAAGCAAGGGAGATTCAAGCTTCCATTCCCTTTTTAATGATTTTCACTTTTTTATTAATGTTTTAAGTGTTTTCTTTGTATTTTTTTAAAGGGAATTTATTTCAAGTATTTATTAGATGTTTTAGTGTTGAAAAGAAAAAAAAAAGGATGAAAAGGGGGGAGACTAGCCTATTTTCTAATCCTAGAGTTGTCATTTAAAAGAGGAATTCTAAGTCTAAACTATGCTAAGCAAGTCTAAAAAATACACACAAATAATATCAATTAAAAGAAATTAAAGTCTAATTAGAAATCAAAGATTAAAATCTAAAACAAAAGTATTCACAAGCAATTTTTCATTTCAAAACTAATTCCAAAAAATTAAAACTAGGCTATTCATTTTTTAAAGTGAGAACCAATCAAAACTCAAAGAAATCACCAATTAAAACTCTAAAAAAAGTTATTATTCCTAAAATCCTAATTAGTCATAAAACTATTTTATCAATTTTTATTTAAGCAAAAATCAATTAATGTGTAAAAAGGAGTAAAAGAAAGAAAATTATTTTTATTTTTTATTTGGAAATAAACTGAAGGTGAAAATTAAAAGAGAAACAAAATTAAAACAAAGATTAAAACTCTGGCAGGCAGGGGGTATGTTAGCAATTACGGGATGAACTACTAATCAGTCAATAAGCATTATGGGCCTAAACCAGGAGGTGTGAAAACAAAAGATGGCGCTAAGGCTCAATATAACACTCAGGGTGTGGCCCATCAGCAACACCTTTCACAAGCCATTATTTCAACTCACTATCCTTTTTTTTATATTTTTCAGATTATCCACTCAGCATGTGTATTTATTATAATGGAGACGTGAGCTTATCAAAAAAAAAATAATGGAGACGTGACATACCATGGAAAACAAATATCAATCGGTCAAAACAAACTTAAATGAGATAGGACAAAAAAGAATGACACACAGACCAATCATATAGCAGCATACTCATATCTCTCACGTGAACAACACTCTTTACCCCCAGTAAACAAAATCAGCAACCAAAATGAGGACAAATGGGCCCCACTCATACGCATGGGCCAATCACACGGCCTCTGATTTCATGCATCTCACGTGAACAGTCCGTTGTGGTACTGTTCACTCTCTTCTCCGTCGAGCAACACGGCCACGGCGGCGCCGGCGTGAAAGAGCTCGAAAAAGAAAAAAAAAGAAACAACGTTCCCACTCGATTTTCAACGTAGATTCCAAATATGCCCTCGGTTTTAGCATTCAGGCACCCTATCCTCACGAATCACAACACACAAGTTTGAATCTAATAAAAAACGAAATCACCGAATGCGCATACAACCATTGAGAACACCAGATGCAATTTATACCCTAACATGGAAGTTTTTAGCATGCTGAGATAAAGATTATGAGACTTACCTGAGAAGAACTGCAAGAACTTTAGAAAACTCCACTGCTTCCAACTTTGAACCGTTGATGGAGGGCTTTTGACGCTTCCACGAATACTGAGATCCTTCACCTGAGCTCGAGCGGATAACAAGGATGATGGAGTTTCAAATATCGCACTGGTGATTATCAACCCGATGTCGATGCCGCCACGAGGCTTTATTCAACGCGGATATGATGCCAATGAGGAGCGGCTCGTTGCGATATGAATTCTGATCGAAACTTGGAGATGAGAGATCAACGATACTCCATGATTCTTCTTTGGATTTGTTGTAACTGATTTGTCGAGTCTCGTTTCGTAACGGTTTCCTTGTGGTTATGAATTGAAACTTCTTGTGAATACCATTCAATCACCAACAAAACGAATATGATGAATATGCACTGTATAGCTCTCAATGAATCAAGCCTCTGTTTACCTTTTTTCACACTTTTGTTGAACGGAGTTTTCTTGAAAAGGAAGAGAGAAATAATAGAGAGTATAGCTCACGGTTTCTTTGATTGTTTTTGAAGTTGATATTGGAGAAGGTGATGAGAATTGTGAGAGAGAGTTTGAAGGTTGCGAGAGAAAGCGAAGTCGTTGTTGTTGTTGTTGTTGTTATGGAGAGAGATGAAGTGAAACTGTTTATGTGAAACTGTTATGGTGGTTAGGGTGGTGTGAGAAGTTTGTTACGGTTATGGAGGTTGGTGATGAACGAGAGATGAGTGAAAAGAAAAAGTGAGGAGTGGTGAAGAGAAGAGCGTGAAACAGAGAAAAAGAAAAAATGAATCCTCCCCCTTTAACTTTCTGAAAGATCTTTGCTTATATTGTGTGAAAGTTCATGATAGTGTACGGTGGTAGAGCATATAGAGGATTATTGCTCATACTGAATGGACAGAGCTTTTCTCATTTGGAGTAATTTTATCACGTGGCTTCCCAATTCGGAATCATGCATGGCCCGTTATGGAAATGCTGCAACTATTCATGCATGCTTTGTCTCAACCTATGGTGTCCGTGTTACTCAATTTGGGCGTGGACATCTCAAGCTATGGCCCGTCAAATGACTTGATTTTGGGCTCAATGGAAAGAGGGAATGGAGGAGAAGAGGATTGTGTTAAACTTGCTCTCATATGATGCTTTTACCTCTCTACAATTGACTTTGAAAACGACCCGCCACATGCTTGACAAAATGCCTCGTGCTTGCCTTGGATTTGTGTCCCTGCCTTGGCCAAAACATGACTTGGTGGGATCATGACTTTAAAGCCCCATACATAACTCAATAACTACCCAAATTGCTTGATTCTTATTTCAATGGATAGAGGACATGGAGTAGAAGAGATTCATACCCAATTTGTACCTGATGGACCTTTATATTTCTCTGAAATCAATCTCAAAGTAAGCACACCACCTGCTTGATGAAATGTGTGACGCTGCCCAGAAATTTGCCTTGCAACTTGACTTGTATTCCAATGAAAATGTTCAACTTTAATCTTGAATAACTTTTGATCCAATCTTCAAATGGAAAAGATGTCAACTACAAAATTGTTCACCTCCATGATTTGAACAATGTTGATGTTTGACTTTCTTTGAAATAATCCCTCTAGACACGTGTAATCAGGTCTTGAAGTTGATTGCTTGTTCATTCTCAAAAATGTCAAAATAATTCTAAGTGTTGTGACTTTCCTCTTTTAGTAAGTTTCTATTTCAACTAATTTTCCATTTTTGATAGTATTGACATTTTCTTGATTTTATTTATTTCTTTGACTTTCTTTGACCGATTTTCCACCAAAAGTCAATATTTGACGATTGACCTTGATTTTGACCCCAAAAGTCAACATTTCCTGATTTTTCCGATTCCAGATGAATTCCCCGATTATTCAGTTTCCGATCTAATTCTCAATCAACTTCCAACCAAAGAAGCTTCAGTATATGATATTTCCTCATGGCACCCATATTTCACACTCAAAATCGTCTCCTGATTAAATTTTGACCAAAAAGTCAACAATGTTGACTTTGGTCACAGCCCTAATTTGGACATTCTGATGAACTTGAGGATTGTATCTTTTAATCAAAGCTTTGACTTGGAGATGATGAAACCTTGATTTTAGGAGGACTTCAATGAGAATGATGTCATACAAACAGACCTCAAACCTTCTCTTTTGAACCAGGAAATTTCCCACATAGAAGCTCTTTTCTTATCAATTCTGAATGGTAACCATCATATGGATGAATGTAATGGATGAATGGCCTAGATGAGGTATGCACATGAATGTAAGATAAGGGCCAATTGAGGAATAAGTAAATGGGCAAATTTTGGGGTGCAACAGAGACGCGGTCTTTTAGGGCTCATGTCGAAGAAGGTGCTCGCGGGAAGCCCTCATGTCGAGCATCAGCCAGCTCGCGGGGAGCGTGGTGTCGAGCATGAAGGAGACGAGCATGGAGCATCATCGATCAGCAGCTTAGGGTGGACTGGGCCTCAAAGGATAAATGGTCCGAAAGTGGATTGGGCCAAGTCTTGGCCCAGTCCAGAACAGGAGCCCCCCAAGTCGTAGTTCCGAGGAAGGAGCTTCGAGTTCTGCTACTGCTGGTCGGCGCGATAGTGGTCCTCGTCCGCTGCTGGTTGCTCGAGCGGTGTCATCCCGAGGGGAAAGTCGAAAGGCCGCGCGTGGACAACACTCGCTGACGTGGCAGGGTAATGATTGCCTAGGGGTAGGTGGCGGCGCATAGGGGATCTGTGTCAGCCGACGTGACGTTTCCCATTCCGGGCAAAACCCCTTATAAAAAGGAACGAAGTTCCTCATTTAGGAACTTTCTGCTCCCTGTTAGTCGGGCAGCGTACACTTCGCTGTCGAAGATGGTGACAGTGTGCGGCGAGAATGGTATCCCGGAAAGGGACGAGGAAGGGAATGTCAGGACCAAGCTTTGTAGCGTGTTCTCCTTTGTCTGGTGGAAGAGCCATTTTAACTTCCCTCCTAAGTACTATGCTCGGGAAGATGGGGATCTGGACGAGCAAGATTCGGCGTCGTATCTTCGTCTCTGTCAGTGGGTGGATAGCTTTAGTCTCAGCCCGTGGGTGACGAGGACGGGGGAGCCTATTTATGACGAGGAGGGCGTGCCGAAGACTGAGGTTCGGGCCATAAACACCAAGGCTCTCCTGATGTGCCGGACGCTTGAATACGTCGGCCCGCGAGTTATGTTCTCGGGGGATATGCTCGACGTCTGCCTTTAAATTTTTTTTCATTTTTTCTTATACGAGCGTGAGATATTCGGCTAGCACGTCGTTTTTGGTTTGGTAATCGCCGCTGATTTGGGGCGCGACGAGCTGGGAGTCGGTATAGATCATGACTTCCCGGGCGCCTACATCTTTGATGAGATGCAGGCTTGCTAGGAGAGCTTCGTATTCGGCCTGGTTGTTCGATGTGGCGAAAGACAAGACCAAGGATACTTCGATGATGAGGCCCTCGTCGTTTTCTAGGATAATGCCGGCTCCGCTCCCCGAGCTGCTTGAGGCGCCATCTACGTAGATGGTCCATTTATTTTCAGTGGGGGCCGAGCAGTTAGAAATTAAGGTCATCTCGGCTACAAAATCGGCCAGCGCCTGAGCTTTCAGTGCCTTCCTACTCTCGTATTGTATGTCGAATTCGGATAGCTCGAGGGACCATCTCAGCATTCTCCTGGCCATGTCCGGTCGGCTGAGAAGTTGTTTGATGGGTTGGTCTGTCCGAACGACGATGGTGTGAGCGAGGAAGTAGTACCTCAGCCTCCTGGCGGCCGTTATTTGGGCCAGCGCGACTTTCTCTATCTGTTGATATCGTACCTCGGGCCCTTGTAGGGCTTTGCTAGTGAAGTATACGGGCTTCTGTCTGTCTTCAGCTTCTCGGATTAGAGCCGCGCTGGCCGCCTCGCTTGAGACGGCCAAGTAGAGATACATAGTCTCGTTGTCTCCTGGTCGGGAGAGGACGGGCGGCTTGGAGAGTACTTGCTTAAGGTGGGATAGTGCTTGTTCGCACTCCTCGGACTATTCGAAGGTCGCTTCTTTCCGTAGTAACTTAAAAAATGGGAGGGCGTGCTGGGCGGATTTCGCGACGAAGCGGGATAGTGCCGTGAGCATTCCGTTTAATACTTGGATAGATTTTTTATTGTTAGGGGTGGATAGTTCTGAGAATGCTCGGCATTTATCCGGGTTGGCTTCTATCCCTCGTTCGGTTTAGTAGAAGCCGAGGAATTTTCCTGCCCGGACTCCGAAGGTGCATTTCTCTGGGTTGAAGCGCATCTTGCAGGATCTGGCCTGCTCGAATACCCGTTCGAGATGTGTGGTTTGATCGGAGTCTTCTCGAGATTTGACGATCATGTCGTCCATGTATACCTTGAGGATGTCGCCAATCTCTCCTCGGAACACCTTGTTCATCATCCGCTGGTATGTGGCTCCGGCGTTTTTGAGTCCGAAGGGCATTACGTTGTAGTAATAGTTGCCCGACTCGGTCATGAATGTCGTGCACTGCTTGTCGCACCTCGCCATGGGGATTTGGATGTAACCTGAATAAGCATCCATAAACGATAATAATTTATAGACGGCCGAGTTGTCGACCAGCCTATCAATGTTAGGTAATGGATAAGCATCTTTGGTACATGCCCGGTTAACATCGGTATAATCAACACACATTCTCCATCTTCCATTTGATTTTTTGACTAGTACAACGTTTGAGAGCCAAGTTGAATACTTGGCCTCGGAAATAAAATTTGCCTCTAAGAGGTCTTTTACAGCTTTTTCGGCAGCCTCCGCTTTCTCAGGAGACTGCCAGCGCCTACGTTGAACTACTGCCTTCGCGGCTGGATCAATGGAGAGGTGGTGGCAGGCGACCTCGGGGTCGAGTTCGGGCATTTCCGCTGCGCTCTAGGCGAATAAGTCGGCGTTGACTTGGAGACATGCTACGAGCTGCTTCCTCGGTAGATCTGGGATGTCCTTGCCGATCTTTACCGCTTTGTTGGGGTTGTCCCCCAGCGGGATGAGGTCGAAGTCCCCGTCCGGGATAGGCCGGATGGGGTGAGTTACCTTCGGTCTCGTCTCTTCGCCATTCTTTAGTTCTTCGTCTGTGAACCGAGCGTCTAGGTCGACTGAGCTGACGTTTGTTGGCTGATGCTGATCCTCCCGAGGATGTTTGTCTTCGGCCCTCGGCTTCTTGTTGGAGTCGGATGGGGGGCGATTAGTTGCAGTCCTTTTACGGAGGCATCGAAGATCCTTCTGGCGGCTTCGATGTCTGCATTGATAGTGGCTACTTGTCCCCGTTTCGTGTAGAATTTCATCTTCAGGTGCACGGTCGAAGGGACGGCAGTGAGTTCGGCCAGAGTAGGGCGTCCGATGATGCAATTGTAGAGGGTCTTGCAGTCGATCACCAAGAATCTTGTCTTGACCTGCCTGGATGCTTCCTCTTCCCCGAAGGTGACGATCAGTTCAGCGTAACCCCACGGTTTGGTGGTAGCCCCGTTGAAGCCCTGGAGGTCAGAACCCACATAAGGAGTGAGGTGCGAGTCGTCCAGCTGGAGTGTCCGGAAGAGGTGAGAATACATGATGTCGACCGAGCTGCCTTCGTCGACCAGGACTCGTCGGACGTCAAAGTTTGCCATTCTAGCTCGGACGAGCAAGGAAATTATAGCGTTCGGAGCTCCGCCACGCAGCTCTTCCAAGTAGAATGTGATCGGATCTGATTTTCCTCTAAACTTCCGCAGAGTAGGGGCGAGATCCGAGTTGGCGCTGATCAACTCATCGAATTTTCTTTTTACTGAACTGATGGTGAGAGAGCCGGGGTCACCACCGTTGGATATGACCATTGCGGTCGGGAACCCTTCCCACCTGCTGAAGGCGGTCGTTACTGAGGGGATGAAATCCTCTGGTCGGGTGATAGACATTGCTACTTGCATTGGTCTACTGTCTGGTGAGTTTCCCTCGTCAGAGTTCCGAGGGGCTTCTCTGCGGGGAGGTTCCCCCTTCTTCGTATACTTCGACAACCGCCCTTCTTTGATCAGAGTCTCAATGGCGTCTTTGAGATGTATGCATTCGTAGGTTAGATGCCCGTGACTCTTGTGGTACTTACAGTACTTAGACTTGTCGGTCCCCGGTCTGGTGGGATTCGATTTCGGGGGCCTGATGCGGGAGTTCTTGAACTCGGTGTTTTGGCAGTCAGCCAGGATTTTTTCGCGCGAGGCGTTCAGGGGAGTGTATTCGTTGAATCGACCGGCTGGTCCTCGACGTTCTTTGATGTCGCGGGTTCTGTCATCTCTCCTTTTTTCATTTCCCCGACGGGAACACGAGTTGTCGTAGTTTGAGCTGCGGGCAGCATTGTTACCCCTCGATGCCTTTATTGCAGCCGCTTCGCCCTCCTCGAAAGCGATGAAGGCCTGGGCTTTCCGGAGGAGGGCGTTCATGGTGTGAACCTTCTCGATTTTGATAGCCTTCTTGAAGTCGTTTCCGGGGAGGAGTCCCCGTTCCAGGACGTATCTTTTCATATAGTCGGTCGTCTGTACTTGGACGGCCTCTTTGTTGAACCTATCGAGGTAATCTCGGAGAGGCTCGTCGGCTCCTTGGATGACAGCCTCGAGGTTTGCTTCCGATTTAGGTTGCCGACGAGAGGCTGTGAAGTGGCTCAAGAAGAGTTCCTTGAGTTCGGTCTAGGAGTGGATGGAATTGGGGCGGAGGTTTCTGTACCAGGTCATCGCTCATTTCCTGAGGGTGGTCGGAAAGATGCGGCATTTGATGGAGCGTTTGACGACGTGGTAATCCATGACGGCTTCGATGCTTCTAATATCATCGTCGGGATCGGAGGTTTTTCCATCCCTCGTGGGAGACGAGCTCTTAGGATGCTTTCGGACAAGGGGTTGCGGAAGTCGTCCTCGTCGCTAGGTCCGCTTGGATTTCGAGTGTGTTTTGTCCTGATTTCTGCTGTTGTCCTTCAGAGGGGAATGCTCGCGGAGTTTTAACACAGGCTTGGAGGGGCCTCTGTTGTCCTGCTCGGGTGAGAGGCTCCTTGCTTCAATGGTTTCAGGTCTCTGGTTTCTCCGGCTCTTTCGTGGGGGAGACCGGGAATAGGACCTCTGGCGACGGCTCCTCCTGGGTGGGGAGCGAGACGAGGACGGGGAACGCTTGCGATATCTCCTCGGGGGAAAGCGCGAAGAGGAATAGGAACGCGACCGATGGCGTCTCCGCGGAGGGGAACGATATCGTCGCTTCCTTTCCATCTCGTGGATGCGGTCACCCTGTTGGCAAGTTAGACGGTTGATTCTTTGCAACTCTTTCAGCAGGAGGAGGGCTGTAGGGTCAGCATCCTCGGGGATATTGATCTGCTCTTCCTCCTCCTCGTTACGGACTCTTCGCATGTCAGAGGTGTGGGTGAACGAGGAGGCAGCATGTCCGTCTCTGGCGTCGGTCTCGTTCTCATTCTAGGGATGTTCAAGTTCATTCTGGGGTCGGGCTTGCTTGTCCTCCCCGTTCTGAACGTGTCCCTCGAGAGGAACTTGTTCGACGTTCTGAACCTGTTGGAGGCCCTGCAACTGCTGGATGTTCTGGATTTGCTGCCCTCTATGTTGTGAGGTCTCAGGCCTCGGCCTTCTCTGTCCGGCAGGGGTGTGCCGCTGTCCTTCCTGCCGACGACGATTTGTCCCCTCGCGGGTGAACTCCTCGATCAGCTGTTGCAGGAGGAAGGGATCAGTGTTTGGGATGTGGTTGTTGTCAACCATGACGATCGTGAAAGGATTAGCTTTGATCTTTGTTTGTTAAAGAAGGGGAAGCAAGATTCCCACAGACGGCGCCACTGATCGTACCTGATCAGAAGAATCGTCGTTGGCTGCTCGGACTGGATCTTCTAGGAATGAGGAGGGGGTGTACCTGCAAGGTACTCCGATGCCAAAGTGAGTAGACGAGCAAAGGAGTGCAAGTACGAGCTAAAGGTTAGAAAGAAGTGAATACCTGACCCTCTAGTGTAAGAGGGTATTTATAGCCCCCAGCGCTGGGCCATGATCTCGCTATTGGGTTGGACTTCCAAGCCCAACTAGGAGACTGCCAGGTTTCCTAGGCGGAAATATCGGAGGTGCGAGAGTGCCCTCTGTCCTGGTTAACCGCTTTGAAGTTCATGGGAGACGCGGTCTTTTAGGGACCACGTGGACTCCGTATTACTCGGAGGGTTGAATATGCAGGAGCCCTGTGTGGAGCAGGGTCCTCGGCGGAGAAGGTGCTCGTGGGAAGCCCTCATGTCGAGCATCAGCCAGTTCGCGGGGAGCATGGTGCCGAGCATGAAGGAGACGAGCATGAAGCATCATTGATCAGCAGCTTAGGGTGGACTGGGCCTCTAAGGCTAAATGGGCCAAAAGTGGATTGGGCCAAGTCTTGGCCCAGTCCAGAACAATTTTATTTCTTATTCTTTCAATTTTTAATTTTACAATTGTTTTCTAATTTTTGTTTCATGTTTTTTTAAGGTACAAATTGTAAGTTATTACAAACTGTACTTTTTGGTAAAGAAATTTGATTTCTTATTTCTTCAATTCTTAATTTTATTGTTGTTTGCTAATTTTTATCATGTTTTTTTTTGTAGGTACTAATTTTAAGTTATATTTTTTGGTAAAGAAATGGTTGAAGATGTTTTCAGAAGTCGATCATAATGATTTTGAATACGTGCACAAATAATTTAGACTTACTTGTATTTGATCCAATTTTTTTAAGGGTGGTCAATACAATAGTTTGTTGTGGAATGAACCAACACAATTTATTTATAATTTATTTTCTCACATGCACAATCATATGTTGTACAATTGTAATTTAATAAATTACATAAAATATAATTTAAAATTATTGATAACTATGAATAAATGTCAAGATATAGACACCACTTAAATTTATCAGTTATAAAGAAGTATTTCAAAATATAAAATAGTTATTAGTAATATATTACAATTATTTATTTAATTCTAACATCGCAATGTTGTGACATTTTTTTTATTCTAAATTTTATATTTATTTACCTCTATTTTATTTCATTTACCTTTCAATTAAAAATGTGGAAAATATTATATAGATTTTACAAACTTTAAAACAATTATTTTATATTCTAATCAAAAGCATAGTTATTCTTGAAAATAATTGTAGCAATATATTCGACACGGTTTCTTTAAATTTTAATAATTATAAATAAAAATTTAATAAAATATACCGTGCATCGCACGGGTAGACGTCTAGTTTTATATAGGGGTGGCAAAGCAGGCGGCCCATCCCATTTAAGCCAGTCCAAAATCAGACGGGGCAGGGCGGGCCAACTTAGGTGTCTGAGCTCAAAAGCTAAGTCCGTCTCGTTTACTAACGAGTTGGCAGGTCGGCCTGTCAATTTTTATTTTATTTTTTATTTTTGAATTTTATTTACTATATAATTTACAAATTTTTTAATTATTATAAAAAAAATTGATAAAAGATTTTTTTAACAATGCACAATAGAACTTTAACATGTCTTAAGTCCAAACAGTTCAAAAAAATATCAAACTAAACTCATGCACGATAAAAAAAAAGTATCAAAATAAATTAATAAATAAGCAATACATATCATTCTTATACTATTTAAAAACTAACTACTAAAAGAATCTAATTAAGAATTTACACAAGATAAACAATATTGTTTGTCTTGTCTAAATTCTTAATTAGATTCTTTTAGTAGTTAGTTTTTAAATAGTATTAGAATGATATGTATTGTTTATTTATTAATTTATTTTGATACGTTTTTTTCACTAGTGATAACAATTACACAGCATAATACATCATAGTGCATAAAATATCAACAGCTGTCTTTTTCACTGTTTACTTTATATAGACTCTTATATTGACCGATTTCTTAATAGTTAAATCATAAATTTGTCACAAGTATACACTCCTTAAATCCTTCATTTTCTTAAAATCAACATCTATTTCTAAAGAAAATATGTGAGCTAATGTATTGATAACTTAATAATTATGCATGTCATACAATTGTTCTTTTATTTCAAGCTTTTCAAATCAACACGTGTATTAGAAAGTTATAGAAAGAACGTTACAATTATAATTCAATTTTTATGTATAATAATTTAGAATACAATTCAATCAACATAATCTTGAGAGAACATGTTGTTTTTATAGTTAAAGTTGTTTTATTTCTAAGTAAGAAATAAAAAGTTTTAGCAAAAAGCCCGTAGACAAAATTTGCCCCACCCCATCTCGGCCCTCTTTTTTAAGCGGGTTCGGCGGGACGGACTAACTTAAGGTACCGAGCCTAAAATCTTTGCCCAACCCGTCTAAATGGCAGGTCAAAAAGGCCGACCCGGCATGTTAGACCCGTTTTGCCACCCTTAAGGTACATATTAATTCTATTATTTGTTTCTAATTAATTTTAATAACTAAAAAATTTATAAAATAAATTCCATTAAAAAAAGTTTTGTAGATTAGAGAATTTGAAAATTCGCAAAATATATATTTGTTTAGTAAGAATATGATTTTTTTCATTTATATTTTTCTACTATTCCTAACTTTATTAATTAATTGTTAGTTTTTAATTATGTTTAATTTATAGGTACAAATTTTGAAACAACCGATTTTAGGAAAGATATTTTGAAAAAATTGAATCATGAATGGTGATAGGTTAAAGTATTCCTATATTTTGTTGTTGTTTTTTATGTTATTTTAATTTTTTATTATGTCTTTTTTATTATTCCTAATAATAATAATAATAATAATAATAATAATAATAATAATAATAATAATAATAATAATAATAATAATAATAATAATTTTAATGTTTTTGCCATGGTAGTTTATCTTTTAAATTAAAATAATTAATATTTAAATATAAATATTATTGATACTAATCTTATTAATCATTATAAATCTACTACTTATTTATTTTTTATTCTCATTTATAAAAGTTGTTAAAGCAATGAAGTAATTTTTGGTGCCAATTTGAAAGACAATTAAGTCATTTTACATATTAATTTTATTATTTGTTTCCAATTAATTTTAACAACTTTCCATTACTAAAATAAATATAAAAAGAATTCTAGTAAAAAAAGATTTGCAGATAAGAGAATTTGAAGATTCACAAAATATATTTTTATTAGTAAAAATTTGATTTTTTTTTTCATTTCTATTTCTTCTATTATTCCTAATTTTATTATTAATTGTTAGTTTTTAAATATATTTCATTTGTAGGTACAAACTTTGAAACATGAGGTTTTAGGAAAGATATTTTGAAAAAATTGAATCATGAAAGGGGGTAGATCAAAGTATTACTATATTTTGTTATTTATGTCTTTAGTTGATCTAGAGATGAAATTTAATTTTGGTCATGACATGAGTACCAAAAATTATTTTTCTAAATTTAAATTGCAAGTTATGTTTTTGCTTTTATTTTGTATTTTCTCTTTTTAATATTTATGAAGATTTGGTGATTACTTTCCATAAACTGTAAGGTTTGGATATATTCATGAATCTTGAAACCTTCATTTGACAGCATAACATCATAAATTCACAATCCCTATGGATATTTAAATATGAGAGGATATTTTTCTTCTACAAATTGTATTAATCACACAGCCCCTTTCTTACATTCAAGATGAGAAACTTTTACTTGTTCTTGCTTCACATTTTCCTAACCTTTGTGGTGACACATTCAGCACCTAAAGAATCTCTTATAACCAATCTTCCAGGCTTCAATGGATCTCTACCATCAAAGCACTATGGAGGGTATGTGACAGTGGATGAAAGTCATGGTAAGAACTTGTATTACTATTTTGTTGAATCAGAAAGTACTTCATCATCAAAGGACCCTGTTGTTCTATGGCTTAATGGTGGACCAGGATGTTCTAGTTTTGATGGTTTTGTATATGAACATGGTAAGTGTAATTATTTTGCATTATCTTTTTCACTTTAGTATTGTTGCTTACATCAAATAAATTCAGAGTGAAAAATGTAAACAATGTTTTCAATTGGTGATGTATTTCAGGTCCTTTTAATTTTGAAAAACCTGTCACCGAGGGAGCCTTGCCTAAGTTGAAACTCAATCCATACAGCTGGTCAAAGGTTATATATTTTTTTCATCTAAAAGAGAAAAATAAATTTTATTTATTTGATGTCATTCATCTAACAATAAATGTGATATTTTTAGGTGTCCAACATTATATATTTGGATTCTCCAGCTGGAGTTGGATTTTCTTATTCAAAAAATGAATCTGATAATAAAACTGGAGATAAAAAGACTGCTGCTGACACTCATACTTTTCTCCTTAAAGTAACCAAAAAAAACTTGACTCAAAATTTTTGAACACATTTAATTATTATTCTTGCTATATTGCTAACATATCTACTTTATTTTTGATAAAACAAGTGGTTTGAATTATACCCTGAGTTCCTTGCAAACCCATTATTCCTTGCTGGAGAGTCTTATGCTGGAGTTTATGTGCCTACTCTTGCTGATGAAATAGTAAAAGGTATTAATAAATATGATTATACAACCAAAATGTTGTATTAAATTAATGTACTAGTAAAATAAAAACTAATATGCATTATTATTTGGTTGATGTTGTTTAGGAATTGAAGCTGGTACCAAGCCCAAACTGAATTTCAAGGTAAATATTAAGTGATTATAAATTAATATAGCTTTTTAATTTTGTTGCTTTAATCTGAGGTGATTTAAATGTGTAGGGTTATTTGATTGGAAATCCTGTTGCTGATGAAGTATTTGATGGGAATGCTCTTGTTCCTTTTGCACACGGAATGGGTCTTATCTCAGATCAAATATTTGAGGTTTAATAAAATATTTTAGAGTTTTGTTGTTTATGAACTGCACTGAATCAAATTACATTCATATGATTGATGTTATGTGTTACAGAACATAACAAATGCATGCAAGGGGAATTTCTATGACACAAACTCTAGTGATTGTAACCATTGGTTGTCAAACCTTGACGATGTACGTAAATCAAATACACTACCATTATTACTCTAAATTGAAATGCTAATTTATGATTTATAGTTTTTAATCATGATTTTGTTTTAGATTATTGGTGGCTTAAACATATATAACATTCTAGAACCATGTTATCATGACGATAATGAGGAGATTCAGGAAAACAAATTAAAGTTGCCATTAAGCTTTAGGCAATTGGGAAAAACTGAAAAATCTCTAGCAGTAAGAAAAAGGATGTTTGGTCGTGCATGGCCCTATAGAGCTAATGTTAGAGATGGAATTGTGCCAACTTGGTCACAAATTACAACCAATAGTCTCAGTGCTCCTGCTTGCGTTGTAAGTTACTTAAATCGATACTTTTTTTTTTATTCTTAATAATTCATATTTATACATATATTGATTGAATGTGTTTTAGTAACAAAATTCAACATTATATTTAGGACGACGAGGTTGCTAGAAATTGGTTGAACAATCTGGAGGTCAGGAAAGCTATTCACACTGTGGAGGTGAGTATTCTATCAAAGGATATCATATTCATATCTTACTGTATTATTATTTTTTGTCTGTAAACGAAGTAGTAACAATTACTAAAAACTCACATACAATTGTGAGTATTAGGGTTTGAATCTTGTTGATGACGTCAAACCTAACCATTAAATAATTTTGTCTTGTTGAATTAGAATTTGCAAACTACTATTTAATAATTTTGATCATTGTGATAATACAGGAAAGTGTAGTTAGGAGATGGGAGTTATGTGCATTCCAACTTGAATACGATCATGATCTTGGGAGTATGATCCCTTACCACAAGAATCTTACTTCCAAAGGATACCCAGCATTGATATTTAGGTTAATCTTCCAACATAACAACATTGTTTTATGTTTATTCTTTTTAAAGTAACAACATTCTTATCAAAATTTGTTGTGTTTTTTTTTACAGTGGCGATCACGACATGTGTGTCCCGTATACCGGAACTCAAGCATGGACAAGATCGCTTGGATATAAGATTGTTGATGAATGGAGACCATGGTTACTCAACGATCAAGTTGCAGGGTACTTCTAGAGGTCATTAAACTTAATGTCTTTATTTAATGTATAGAGGTTGAGTAAGTTTTCTTTGCTTGGTTTTAGGTTTATACAAGGATATGCCAACAATCTCACTTTTCTGACGGTAAAGGTATGTGTATAAAAATATATTACCCTATGATAAATTAATTTAGGTTAAAATAGTCTTAATATACTATTTAATAATATTTTTTACAGGGATCTGGACATACTGTTCCAGAATATAAACCAGCGGAGGCATTGTACTTTTACAAACAGTTTTTGGATGGAGCTCGTGTATAAGAAATAAGAGATCACAAAATGATAATCATTTAAAATAATTATCATTTACTTGATGGAGTAGTTCGAATGTGTATGAAGAGAATAAGTTAGTTCAGTTTTCTCTTTGTACCTCTCAAACATACCATTTTTTTAATAAAAGTGTGAATTAATTGCAATTTTTGTCTTCTTATTTATTTATTTATTTATTTATTTATACTAATAAATTTAATCATTTATTTTTTTATTTGATATTTTGGTTTTTAAATTTTAAAGATGTATGACAATTTCACCACCTGATAATATGGGGCAATTAAGTGTTACTGTAATCAATCTATTTTGGCTAAATTAAATGTCATTCATGTTTGCCTTTGATATTATACTTTAGGTGGTTTTGACTTTCTAAACATTTTTATGAGAAATTTTGCTTTGAATTCGGATCACCAAATTTCCTCCTCCAAACATATGTTTGAGCATTCTTTGGTCATTAGGCCAAAAAATAAATAAAAACAAATGCGTCCATTACAGTAAATAATATAATTTATATTTTATGATAAAGTTTAACGACTAACTATGGTAAAAATCAAGTTAAAAATCATGCATGCCACATTTTATAATTTTTAAAATTATTAATTTTTTTTCTGTTATACTTGCAACAAAGAGGAACGATTATGCTCAACCCCATTCAAATATCAACAAGTCACTACAAGAAATGTTGTCCCCAGCGACATATATTAGCGACGTGCAACACACGTGGCTAAATATTGTCTTTTGCGACGTGACATACACCTCGCTACTATTTTTTTAATTTTAAATAACATTATTGACATAAAGTAGTGAGGCGTCAGACATTGGGGTTTGTAAAAAAAATTGCGACGTGAGCTAAACGTCACTATATTAAGTTTTTAAATAAAAATAGATAAAGTTATAACATTCACATAGGGGGGAAATTCAAATTTTAAAAAAATTGGTTGTGACGTTACTTACACGTCGCAACATTTATTGGAAAATTACAACGTTCCTTTGACCTGACATGGTTTCAGAACATCATTAATTGGTATGACCGTTTGAGTGTAGCGACGTGTAACACACGTGGCAAGTTGCGACGTGATTTTAACGTCGCTGATGTGTTTATAGATACACGCATTTCTCCTTCTCCCCCTTTACCATTTCAAACAGATTTTCCTTCTTCCCCTTCTCTGCAACTCAAAAACCCCCATTTCCTACACAAACCCAAATTTTCTCCTCTCCCAAAATCCCCAATCTTTCAATCTCATTCAATTGAACTACAAGGTATTCAATGTATTTTATAATTGTGTGTTCATACTGTTTTATGCTGTCAATATATAGTTTAATTTTTTTTTCATTTAATTTGAAGGAAGAAGAAGGTGAAGGAGGAGAAGAAGGTAAAGGAAGAAGAAGGTGAAGGAAGAAGAAGGAGGAGTAGATTGAAGAAGAGGTAAGTTTTTAAACTTTTTTTTAAGTTTTTTTTTTAATTAAGTTATTTTTTAATTAGGTTATTATAAAACGAAATTATAGATTAAATATTATGTTGTTGTTTAAATTTAATTAGGATATTAATTTAGGGTGTAATATATTTTCCAATATTGTTTAAATATTAATAGAAAAATGTTTAGATTTATTATGTTAGAAAAATGTTTAGAATAATATATAGAAAAATGTTTAGAAAAATGTTTAACTATTATATATGTATTTTAGAATTTTAAAAATTAAAAGAAAAATGTATTTTCCAATATATGTTATGTTATTGTTATTATATTAAAATACATTTTTTTAAAATTAAAATATATATTCAAAGTAGAATATATGTTATATGGTGTATTTAAAATAAAATAGAATAAAATATAATATGATTATATGGTATATTTCTAAAATTGAAATATATATGTTATTGTTATTGAATTGAAAATACATTTTTTAAATTAAAATATATATTAAAAGTATAATATATATTATATATGTATATTTAAAATAAAAATACATAAGTAATCACATGCATCATAAATAATTTTTAGATTTATTTTTAAAATCTGTTTTTTATTTTCTAAATAAAATATATGTATTTTATGATATTAATCTTAAAAACTGAATATTAATAAAAAAGAATATATGTTAAATAGAAAAAGAATATATGTTATGTTATTATTATTATATTAAAATTACATTTTTTTAAAAATTAAAATATATATTAAAAGTAGAATATAAGTTATATGGTATATTTAAATTAAAATAAAATATAATATGATTATATGGTATATTTCTAAAATTGAAATATATATGTTATTGTTATTAAATTGAAAATACATTTTTTTAAATTAAAATATATATTAAAAGTATAATATATATTATATAGGTAAATTTAAAATAAGAAAATATAAGTAATCACATGCATCATAAATAATGTTTAGATTTATTTTTAAAATCTTTTTTTTATTTTCTAAATAAAATATATGTATTTTATGATATTAATCTTAAAAACTGAATATTACTAAAAAAGAATATATGTTAAATAGAAAAAGAATATATGTTATGTTATTGTTATTATATTAAAAATATAACATGTGTAGTTAAAAATATTTAATAGTAGTATTTTTATTAAATAATATTTTCAATATGTGTAGTTTAAAATGTGTAGTTAATAAAATAGTAACTTTATGGTTAACATATATTCAATATAACATGTGTAGTATACGTCTAAAAATAATATTAACTTGATTAATATTACTAACTCAAAAAGACAATGATTGTATAAATGTGCAGTATGGAATATTATCGGTATTATCGTAGTTGGATGTACGATAGAACATTTCCAGGAAGAATGGGACTTAAACCCAATTTTATAGTAGGAGTTGAAGGGTTTATCAGTTGGGCGTTTGCTCAGGAATTATGTCGAAGCGAAGGAGGAGTTAGGTGTCCCTGTCTTAAATGTGAATGTAGACCAATAATTAGTGACCCACAGGAAATAACAGCTCATTTGCATAGAAGGGGTTTCATTGCAAATTATTGGGTTTGGACGTTTAACGGTGAAGAACTGCCTAGTAACGTACCAGAGACTAGCAACTCTCATGCTTCAAGTAGTCGGCCGCCTGTGGAATATGAGGAAAACTTTAATCTGATTGGTGACATGGTTGAGGATGCTTTTGGTGTGAACGTGACTTATGATGAGCCTGAAGATTTTGGTGGGGAAGAGATGCCGAATGAGGAAGCGCAGAAATTTTATCAGTTGTTGAATGAGATGAATACGCCATTGTTTGATGGATCGTCTGACTCAAAGATATCAATGTGTGTGAGATTGTTGGCCGCCAAGGCAAATTGGAATGTTCCTTATAAGTGTTTGGAATTCTTCGTAAAGATGATGTTGGACTCAACTGCAATGAAAGACAACTTGCCTACAACATTTTATGAAGCAAAGAAGTTGGTGTCGAAGTTGGGCTTAAGAGTAAGAAAGATTGATTGTTGCATTAATGGCTGTATGTTGTTCTACGACAATGAGTTTGGTACTCAAGATGGGTTGTTGGAGGAATGTAAGTTTTGTATGAGTCCAAGATATAAAGTTCCAAGTAGAGCCGTTAACACTAATCAAGACCGTGTAGCAGTAAAGTCCATGTTTTATCTTCCGATAATACCAAGGTTAAAAAGAATGTTTGCTTCAATGCACAGTGCAAGTCAAATGACATGGCATCACACAAATAACACAAGTCCAGGCACTATGCGGCATCCATCTGATGGCGAGGCATGGAAGCACTTTGATCGGATGCATCCTGATTTTGCCGCAGAACCTAGAAATGTCAGGTTGGGATTATGCTCTGATGGATTTACTCCATATGTCCAAGGGTCGGGAACTGCATATTCTTGTTGGCCAGTTATTGTAACCCCTTACAACCTCCCTCCTGAGATGTGCATGACAAAACCATACATGTTTTTGACGTGCGTCATTCCAGGACCTTCGAGTCCAAAAGCAGGAATTGATGTGTATTTACAACCTTTAATTGATGATTTGAAGAGATTGTGGATTGGAGAATGGACTTATGATATATCACGTAAAGAAAACTTTACAATGCGAGCTTCATTGATGTGGACCATCAACGACTTTCCAGCATATGGCATGTTGTTTGGTTGGGGTACGCATGGCAAAATGGGTTGTCCGCATTGCATGGGAAACAACAAAGGGTTCACGTTGGATAAAGGTGGGAAAAGCTCGTGGTTTGACTGTCACCGCAGATTCCTACCACGAAATCACTCCTATAGAAGAAACATGACAAACTTTAAAAAAGATGTACGAGTGAAAGATGCGCCTCCGCCTCGATTGTCACCATGGGCTATATGGGAACAAGTTAGTGAGCTACCAAAATTTACAGATACTGGCAAAGAATGCCGAATTGAAGGATACGGAGTCACGCACAATTGGACAAAAAGAAGTATATTTTGGGACCTCCCGTATTGGAAGGATAACTTGTTGCGCCATAATCTAGATGTTATGCATATTGAGAAGAATTTTTTTGATAATGTATTTAACACCGTGATGGATGTGAAAGGCAAAACGAAAGATAATGAAAAGGCCAGACAAGACATGGAAAAATGGTGTAACAGAAGAGAGTTGGAGTTGAGGCCTCTACCGAATGGAAAGTTATTAAAACCCAAGGCTTGTTTCACTCTGACTTCCCAAGAAGCTAAAGCTGTTTGTCGATGGCTAAAAGATTTGAGAATGCCCGATGGCTATTCATCAAATTTATCAAGGTGTGCTGACCCTAACACTGGGAAGTTGCATGGAATGAAAAGTCACGATTGTCACATTTTCATGGAACAATTGTTACCAATTGCATTTGGCTCTCTACCCAAACATGTTCTTGATCCACTGACTGAAATTAGTCAGTTTTTTAGAGATATTTGTGCGTCATCTTTAAAAGTGGAAGACATCATGAAGTTGGACCACAACATTGCAATCATTCTTTGTAAGTTGGAACAAGTATTTCCGCCTGGTTTCTTCGACTCAATGGAACATTTACCTGTGCATCTTGCATATGAAGCCTTTCTTGGTGGACCAGTTCAATATAGGTGGATGTATCCGTTTGAAAGGTTCATGGGTGATTCAAAGCGATCAGTGAAGAATAAAGCAAGAGTTGAAGGTTCTATATGTGCACATTACCTGCATCGAGAAACATCACATTTTTGCAGTCATTATTTCAATCACTTGATGTTAACTCCTAGAACCATACGGAATCCGGTAAATGTCAACCAGAGGAGTCAATTCACCTTATCAGTATTCGGTCTTCCAGGTCGACCTTCTGGAAAGAAGAGTGTGCATTGGTTGACCCAGAAAGAAATGCAATCCGCACATGTCCATGTCTTGATCAACTGCGTCGAAGTTAAACAATACCTTGAGTAAGTTTACCCAATAGTTTTTTTACCTTTGTTGACAATGTCTGTATACCAAACTTATTTAACTTATGGTGTATATTTTGTAGGGAATTTAACAATGCCTATTTTCATAGTACCGGTGTACAGTCAACATCCGGCGTCATTCATGCTCAATTTCCCTTATGGTTCAAGCAAAGATTGTCTACCGTGTTTCCACAAACTCCAGAAATACTCCATTTGAGAAACTTGGTAGAAGGCCCTATCCAAAGCGCAAATGAATGGCACACATACTTCGTGAACGGATATAAGTTTCACACTGAGGCATGGACCGAAGGGAAAAAAACCATAAACAGTGGTGTATTTGTAAAAGGAGTTACAGATGGTGGTGAAGATGACTTTTATGGAGTTATAAAACATATCTACGAGTTGGTATACCATTACATGGATTCAGACAATAAAGTTGTCTTGTTTTATTGTGAATGGTATGATCCAAGTAGAGGCACGAAAATAGACAGGTCATACGGTACTGTTGAGATTCAAATGAACCGGAAATACAAAGAGTATGATCCTTTCATAATGTCAAATATTGTTAGGCAAGTTTATTATGTACCTTATCCTTCATTTGTGACACGTAAAAGAGGGTGGTGTGTTGTAATAAAAACAAAACCGCAAGGTCATATTGAAGCTGGCGATCAAGTAGAAGATGTTGCCTATCAAGTTGATGATGTTGATCAAATTAATGAAGTGGTTGCAGCTGAAGACATTACAAGTTTGTCTGATACAATTGTTGAGGGACATCAAGTTGATGCATCTATATTGTTGGTTGAAAATAATGTGGATGAAGAGAATGATGAAGAGAATGAATCCGATGACAACAATGAAGAGAATGACGAAGATAACGACGAAGATAATAATGAAGAGAATGATGAAGAGAATGATGAAGAGAATGATGAAGAGAATGATGTGGATAGTGAAGATGAAGAATAAATAAACATTGAATGTATATTTATATGTTAATGAATATTTATTTATGTGTTAATGAATATCTATTTATGTGTTAATGAATATCTATTTATGTGTTAATGAATATCTATTTATGTGTTAAAAAAATAGGTAAAATGCCACCTAAGAGTAGAGATAGTGGTAAGAAGTCCCAACGTCCGAGGATAGTAGTATGTGAGGCGCCTCCCATGGCCGTGTCTTCCCGCCCTCAGAGTGTTGATTATATGTCTTTAGCCAGTACTCAGGCTTTTACCCCATTACTCTCCTCCCACACATTCCCGTCCGGGGTACCGCCATCCTTCCAGTACTCAGCGGTACCGCCATCCTTCCAGCATCCTGGTGTGCCCTCGTCCTTCCAGCAGGCGGGAGGACCTAGCTTTCCATTCACACATACTGGTGTGCCCCCGCCCAGCTTTCCATTCGCCCATACTGGCATGCCTTCATCCTTCCAGCATACTGGAGGATCTGGTTTCTCATATCCCATGCAGATGACTTCCTCCTTTCAGCATACGGGAGGATCCAGTAGTACACCTCCGACACAGGCTGGACGATCTCCTAGGCCACGCCCCACACAGGCTGGACGATCTCCCCGTCCACGTCCGACACAGGCTGGACGATCTCCTAGTCCACGCCCCACACAGGTTGGAGGCTCACGCACCCCACATCCCACACATGTACCAGCCCGTGAGGTTGATGAGGCAGTTGATGAGATAGACGGAGCTGATCTTCGTGGGAGGGATGATCCTGATGAGATTCATGTCGTTGACGGTAGATTTTGGATTCATCCCGAAGGAAGCAAGTAAGTTTCCTATTTAAAAACTTTTATAGTATGTATATATTTTCATTTTTTGCATAAATTTATATCTAACATTTTCATTTTTTCTTTCAGTTTTACTCCGAGTCGGACTGCTGCAAGGATTGTTAACTATATAGTTCAGCAGATGTATAAATCAGCTTATAAGAGCTATGGGGACGTCGATAATAAAGATGAATGGTTTAGAATGTTTAAGGTATTGTTATTTAAGTTGCGCATTTAATTTAATTTTTTAGTTATGGTTATTTAAATGAAATTCTCATTGTAATTACTTAACATTTTATTTTGATGTCATACAAAATATTATTGCAGGAGAAATGCGTGTGGGATCCATTGAGTGAAAAAAGCGTTCAAAAAGTTTTCAATACCAGATGCTCTAAAAGAATGTCTGATATGCTGCGGCGAGTAAGGGAGAATTATGAGCTTCACGGCATCCGTCCTAGCTGGATAGGCGAGGAGGTTTTTCAGGAGCTTGTAATATATTGGAGGACTCCAGAATTCCGGGCTAAATCAGAAACTTTTAAGAAGATGAGGGCATCTGAAAAGGGCGGTTGTGTCAACACAGTTGGAAGTATTAGCACCGCCGAGCATGCCCGACGAATGGTAAAAGTTTTAAAATTTTTAAGTTACATCTTTATTCATAATATAATTTACTAATTATTTTTAATTATATTATATAGGCTAAGCAGTTGGGGAGAAGACCATTGATGCCTGAGCTGATTTCGAGGACCCGGACAAGGAGATCAGGAGGTGTTGTCGACGAGCGCACGAGGATGTATCTTGTAAGTGAAATTTACGTTGTTTATTTTTTTTATATTGGTACAAAGTTTGTGATGTGAATTTCATGTGGCAATTGATAAATTGCCACGTGAAAATCATGTGGCAAATCATAAGTTGTGGCGTGGAAATCACGTGGCAAAGTTGTAATATATTTTAATTTATAATATGTATATATTTATTTAGTATTATTAAATACGCATTTAAATATTTAACTTAATTTATTTATTGAATATGTGTGCAGGAAGAATATGATAGGCGACTTGCCATTTTTCTAGAAAATAATCCTCAATTCATGCCAGCAGAGGGGGAGCCGCTTAACGCGGATGTTGATCACTACATTTGGTGTGACGTTATTAACGATAAAGGGCCTAATGGTTGCTTTTTTGGGGCTGGAAATTTGGCGTCCAGCTATAGATCTGGTGATCGTAATCTATTCCAAAGAGTTCTGGATGGAGAGGGTGGATCGCGTCAACCAAATCTGACACAGGAACAATCTGAACTAATAAGGCAAATGGCGAGACGCGAAAGTGAGGCCCAGTTGGAGGTGATGCGGAAGAGGCAGGCTGATATGGAGGAGCAGCATGCGCGACAGATGGAGGGCATTATGAAGAAACAAGCTGAGATGGAGGAGCAGATGAGACGGTTTATGCAAGGAGGTGGGAATTACAGTAATGTTCCTCCTCAAGATCAGCCGGAGGATGACGGAGTGGCGGATGATTTTAATCCGGATAATTATTTTCCGGATGATAATGCTTCTTAAAAACATATTGTATTTTATTTGTTTTTAATTTATTTTTATGTAACTTATTATACATTTTAATTCATTAAAATATTAGTTTTAAATGTTTAGTTTTATTTAATTGAATTAATTATATAAATTAATTATATGAATTTATTTTATAAAATTTTATTATATTAATTTTATTATATAAATTTTATTTTATAGAATTTATTATATAAAATTTATTATATATATTTTATTATATATTAATTTTATTATATAAATAAATTAATTAATTATATAAAATGAAATAGCTCCTGCATATTAAATTTTTTAAAAAAAAAAGCATTTAATGTAGTGACGTGGAGAGCACGTCGCTACACTAGTCAACAAACGTACCTGTCCCACCTGCCACACCTGCTGTGTGTGCAGAGACATGTTCCCCATGTAACTCTGTTGCGACGTGGTAGGCACGTCGCTACTTTCTGACGTGTTTTCCACGTCGCTACATGGTTGCCACTTTGGCTCCTGCGACATAGAGCCCCACGTCGCTACTTTTCAGTTGCCACGTGATATTGGATGTTGCAACGTTGGTTCCACGTCGCTGCACAGCTTCTTTTTTGTAGTGAGTACATCTAAGTACATCTAAGTAATTATGACCTATTCCGCTATACTATCATCAACTGAGGGAAAATGTTATGTTTAGACATGGCTACAAAATCCATATCCGCGGATATCCACCCGAACCTGACTCGAAATTGACGAGGAAAACCCTCTTTAACTGGGTTTGGGTTCGGGTTTCAGTTTTCTCCAATTATAAAATATGGGGATAGGTTGGGTAATGGAGACATTAGTAGTGTATCCATCCCAAATCAGTCCTGTTTATATTATTATGTATATTATTATTTATTTTTGATAATTTGGAATATTAAATATATGATCAATGTTTTGATAGTTTACTTTGTATTTATTATTTAAAATAATTGAAATGTATGTTTGAAATTGTTTTATTTTATTATTTATAATGTAATTTGATTTTGAAAAAGTATAAGTATTTCTATAAAAAAAAATTATTTCACTAAAGGACAGTGGCGGGGATACCCGATCACATTTGGGTCGGGTTTGAGTTTTAATTATTCATCCCCGTTCGAGTTTGGGGCAGGAAACGGGGAGTATTTTGGAATTCGGGTTTGGGCTTGGGGGAGGTAATAATCGTCCCCGACCCGTCCCGTTGCCATACCTAATTTTGCTCAATCCCCTTTGGATCCCAATATCATTTTAGCGCAAATATTTTATTTTATTTTGTTATTTAATATTTATTCTTTCAATTATGCAGGCAACCTATAGAAAAATTGGTATTTGTTTATTTAACCAATGAATCTTTACTATCCATTTATAGAGTAACAACGATTATATTAGAACCAAGGTTGCCATTTATAGAGTAACAACGATTATTTTAGAACCAAGGTTGCTAAAATTATGATATAAAACCTAAATTCTATAGATTTCAAATTTATAAGTCAACATTTCGTGTTAAATGACATCTATAAACTTTTCTATTTAAAATCGAATAGTGGGGCAATTTTGAATGCTTTAAATTGCTTTGAAATCAATGAAACAGTGTAAAATCGATGGATTTTACATTTTGACCCGATTTTACTTTTTTTTCTTCTATTTTTAAAATACAAATTTTATATTTTGACCCAAGAAAAATTCTCCCACGCTTTTTAATTTTATTCACATTCATATCTTAGTTATAGTATTGAAGAACCTTTACTATTTGAAGATGAATTTAATAAAGTTGAATATGATTATTCTAATGAAGATGATGTTATAGAAGGATTAAACTTTCAATTAAGATGAAGATGAACATGAAAACACTTGTTTTTTTTTAACTTGCGAACTTATGAAACTCTTGTTTTTTTATACTCATTTGGATGTTACTTTTTCTGATTTGGTGGATAATTTATGCTGTCTTATACAAGTTTGTGAATATTACACTTTATTATGGTGATAAGTATAATTTACCTTTATAAGTAACTTTAAATTTTAAATTATTGATGCATTTATAATCTTATACAAGTATATATATGTCGTGTATATAAATTTAACATAATTTTAATATGAGAAAAATTCTATGATTTTGCATTTTGATTTCACCTAGGCAAAACGAGTCAAGGTAAAACCTCGATTTTGACAACCTTGATTGAAACGTAAATACCACAACAATTTTCTTGATTTACATGAAACCACTACTACGAAAAACACCTTCACTAACACAATATTACCACTGCCATTTATCCACCCTAGTCATATCTCATTTTTTACGCGCTTTTTTATATTGTATTATTTAGAAACATTTCATCACGGTTCCTTTAAAGAACAATTGTCATATAATTTAGGTGACAAAAGTTTCGAATCTTAGTGTCAATCGTTTTCCATTTTTTCAAGAGAAATGACCGCGCATTCCTTAACAATTTTTTTTAAAATTTGAAATTACAATCATTAGGGTTGTTACAATACGTCGTGATTATATGTTCCATATTTCACTACAGTTGAATCTTACAACCGTTGTGAAATTTTTTTTCCGCAAAATTAAAACATAACATGTACTTCATTCCACACGTCCTTTCCGATGACAGGTAAGGCCAAATATCCCGCCAATAGTTCATTTCAAATTCGCTTCGTCGAATTCCAAATTCAAGTATCTCAAAATATTTTTAAGTTCGGGATAATCTGCTTAGTCCATTAGCATGACTAATTTTTGTCGAAAATACATGTTTTCTCTTGGCACCGATTTACACAGGGGTATTTATTTATATACTTTTTGTATTTACAAGTGAATTTTTTTTTTAAAAAACCATGTTTTAAAAAAAATACCAAAAAAATCATATTTTGGGAAAATTTACGAAAGTGTCTAGGTTTGGTAGGACCCCTAGGAGTTGGAGCCATACCAAATGACGTCAAAGTTCAATATTTATGGTGTATGCACCATTTCAAATGGCGCCAATGTGCAACCCTACTTACGGTAGCCATTTGAAATGGTGCCTATGTATTATTTTTTAAATTTTTTTTTAAAGGCAATATGTAATGAAGGATTGAAAAAAAAAAAGTCAGAAATAAACAATTTCATTAATTTAAACTGGCGGATACATTGGAAAATTAAGGGAAAATTAAAATATGATTAGTGTCTCTCATCACCGTAACGCTCGCCGGTTCTACATGTAGGAGCGCGAACAACTCGTTGAGCACATGTAACGCCGCGAGCCCCACCCCATCCCCTTTGTGGTTCTTGTTGTGTCACTGTGGATGGCTCTGGAATTCTGTCGTCAATAAGGTCAGTGTCAAGGAAATCATCAAGGCCGCCGTAACGTCCCAAAAGCCGACTGTCATAAAATCGGTTACCCATTCCCTCATAGATTTGAAATAGTGGTGGTGGAGGAGGTGAAGCTATGATTTCTGGTTGGTAGCACTCGGCGGCACTTGCACTGCCTTGATAAAAGGAAAATTTTTTGGTTGGTGTTGCGTAGCCATATGGGCTACGATGGTGAGAGGCTTGTGATATTAGTGGGTCGCATCGGTCACTTTCATCGTGTGGACCCAAGTCGGGACTTAGTTGGATTCTTGAGGAACTAGCCTTGTTGTGTTGGCTGAGTGATCTAGAGGAGCCTGCCTCTTGGTACTGGGTGGGTCGTCTATGGTTTTGGCGAGGTGGTTGACTGCGTGATTGAAATAATGGTTGGGACTGGGTTTAAAATGGGTTGTGTTGTTGGTAAAGTGGTTGGGACTGAGTATGGAATGGGTTGTACTGTTGGTATTTGTGTTGTTGGGAGTTGTACTGGTACTGGGTTCGTTCTAGGTACTATTGTTATTCTTGTTCTTGTTGTAGGATGATGTAGTTTTGTCGGCGTGGGTCTATCAAGTAGAAAGGGTCTGCCACATATAAATCGGGGGTGGTAACCGTTTTGTACCAACTCATATATTGTCTTGATGGTTTAATTTTAGTATCACTAACAGGGAAGTTGAGGACATGTTGGCTACAATTTTTCCACATCCGGCGCCAATTCGGAGCGAATTCCTTCCAGGTTTGGACATTCCATTAATGATTGACTCATTTCAGGTGCCATTCTCCCAAATCAGTTGGAGGATCAGGGATATCTTGATGCATCCCGAACTGGAGTTTTACTCGATCACTATGATGCATCTCGATGATGTTGTACCTCAGGATGGCCGTCTTTGCTGTGCAAATAGCGGCATCTTGAGCGTTAGGTTCATGATTGAGTTCCAGATATGGTCTCCATATAAACTTCATGTACAAAACTTAATAATTAAATTGGTCATATAATTTAAAAAAAGTACGTGAAAGATGAAGAGATTAGAGATAATACATCCTCCGGTCGTAAGTGATCCAGAAGCTGGCGGTAAATCACGATATTTCCCCTCGGATTCAGGGTGTAGTTCATTCCTTTTATGCAAAATCTGAAATGCAATATATATTTGTTAGTTGAAGTAAACCCAAACGATTTTATTTGAATTAAAATAAGATTCAAATACTTACTTTGTTGCGTAGGGGAACATGTATTCGCCGCTGTTTGCGGGTGCCAATATAGGCATTCTCCACCACCACCAGATTTAGACCAAGAGACCGCATCCATAGAACGTGCAAGAATCCTTCTTATCATTCTTACATAGGGATTCATACAGTATAGCCAAGACAGCAGACCCCTAACTATATTGACCAACTTTATCAATGTCAAGAATAAAACATAAATACATAAAATTAACCGTGTTTCCGGTATTTTCTATGACAACAACTCGGTTATATTTTTCTACCACAATGAGTCATATTGCACAAATTTTCCACCAATATCCTTTTTTCCGTGACAACAACCCGGTTAAGTTTTACTAGGTTGAGGTTCAAAATGACGAAGACCTCTAGAATATGTTTGCTAATCACGAATATTAAGGTTACGAATCCATCGAGCTTTATGTTACCATACAGGTCGATACACAACAATCATATATTGTTCAGTCACAAGTTATTGACCCACCCGTGGATGAGCAAGCAGAGGTGGATGTTATAGACGAAGAAGAAGATGAACAGGAAACTGAAGTTGACGACATGGTCAATGAGGAATCTGAAGACGACCAGGACATATCGGTGCCTCCAGGTCATGTGTACAAACCTCCTGCACATATGACTACCTTTAACTTAGATGGTGACGAACATTCATCTGATATCTTCTTCAACCCGTACATACAAACTGATGAAGTGTTAAAGACCAGAGATAAGTTTACTTCTAAGGAGGCATGTCTGCGAACTATTAAAAAATGGCACATGGCATATAATGTTGATTTTAAAGTAGATTGCACGAACCTAGAAAGGTATATAATCATTTGTAAAAACCCTGATTATGCATTCAGACTATGTGCTTCGTATAGGAAGCAACGTACTTTAGGATGGCTTCACTATTCTCAACAAGAGGTAAGAGGTGGAGTGCTGTTAGAGAATCGAGACAACTGTTCAGCGAGAGTTGCATGAAATTTTTGAAAGAACAATCAACAAAGGCCAACAGTCATCATGTTACTGCTTTTGATTGATTCAACCGCACATTCAGTGTTAGAGAAACAATTAACCACAATGAAGGATTACCAAGACAACAATATAGGGTTATACTAGATGACCATTGGTGCGACTGTGAAAAGTTTCAAGCATTTCGTATGCCTTGATCACATGTCCTAGTAGCTTGTGCATATGCGCACCGAGTTGCATTGTCACTACTATCTCCAATTTATAAGATTGACACATTGCTCGAGGTAAACAATGTCACATTTCCAGTGGTAGCGAAGGAGGATTACTGGCCTGAGTATGATGGGGAAGTAGTTTGGCATAATGACATGATGCGACAAAAGAAAAAGGGTCGCCCCAAGAGTACTCGTATTCGAACCGAAATGGATGTTCATTACAAAATGGAAAGAAAATGTAGCATTTGTCTTCATTTAGAGCACAATAAAAACAAATGTCCTAGTCATGGAACAACCTCTACGCATGTTTAATCGTATGCCCTCCACCTACTATTGTGTAACAACTTTGTAAAATATTTTGAAGCAATGAACTTTATTTAATTAATTTTGCTTTACATTATACGGTACATACATCTTGGCCAGTCTTCACTTCAACCATGCCCATCCCTCTTAAAAATCGGTAAATTGGACATGATAAAAAAATTAGAGAGAAAATAGGAGAAAGGAAGAGAAAACTGTGTGCGAAACGAAAGGGAATGGGGGTATTTTTTTCGGAAATAGCCCTAACACATAGAAGCCATCTAAGATGGCTCCTATGTGTAAACCCTAACACTAAGGCGCCATCTGAGATGACTAACTTAATTTAGGTCACACAATGGTGCCATCCCAGATGACGCAAACACTGGAAACTTGAACATATGTGCCATTTCAAATGACTCCTACTCCAAGGGGTCCTACCAAACCTAGACACTTTGGTAAATTTTTCTAAAATGTTGGTTTTTTTATATTTATTTTTTTAAACATGGTTATTTTAAAAAAATTTCATTACAAGTGGGAAAAATAAACCTAGACACTTTGTATTATCTCTCGTGATTGTAATTGGTTTGTAATCTTTCCTTTTTTGTCGGGTTTTACCCGTTTCTTTTGTAAGTGGGTTGGAGAACCCTTAGTTCTCCCTTTAATGAAATCTTGCTTATTAAAAAAATAAGTTAATTATAGATGATTTTTCGATAATTTACCATTAAAAATTCATTATAATAACAAATTTGTTATATTTTGTTTAGGACATCAAACAAGTATAATGCCAGTCAAAATCATTTTTGACAAAAGGATGTGAAAAGGCCAAACAAACTTATATTGCAGTTATAATTAAAGGTTTGGCAAATAAACATTAATGTTTAATTTTGGTGGTATCTTATTCATGAATATCCTCAAACATTACTGGAGATATAGAATTGCAAGTACCACTATTACTTTTTTTTTCAATAAGCAATTGATATAAGAACGCACTAGGGGTGCAACCCTTACAACAAGAAAACAACAATGAATTAAAAACAATCCATCGGGGATTTGTACCAATCGTAAAAGCTAGAAAGATACCCCAGATTGCAACTAGCTAACCAACACCAAGATAAATACATGATTTTGTAATACACCACATCAAAACTATACTCCTCCTTTTCAAAAATCATCGCATTTCTCATGTACCAAAGACTCCACGTGGTAGCTATCCAAATGGAATTGATCTTCATTCTAGCTTTAACATTAACAACCTTCTCTTGGATAAAAACCAAAATCCAAAAAACCATCAATGGTAAGAGAAGGAATTTCCCCCAACCACAATAAAACCCGACACCATATCACCTTCGAGACATTACAAGAGAAAAACAAATGATTCAAGCTTTCCGGGTGAATCCTACAAAATTCACAGCAAGCATTAGTAGCATTGAAATCTACTCCTCTTCTAATTAGTGAGTCTTTTGTAGGTAACCTAGTTATCAATAACCTCCACCCAAAAATGTTGTATTTTAACGGAGCCAGCACTTTCCATAAAGCATTCAACGATTCCATTGTATTAACCGGCCAAGCAACATCTTTATAATCCGCAAGCAAGGCAGACACGGAATTCACCGAGAAAACACCACTGTTATTCAATCTCCACGTGAACACGTCTTTTTCATCAAACACCGGCGCTGCTGTATACAACATATTGTTCATCTGCTGCCACTGACCAGAAACGACAGCGCTGCCAGCCTGCAGAAGCCCCTCCAGTGCAGCCCCAAACAGCACCTTAATGTTCCACCCAGCCTCTCCATTTGCCCACAGTAACACATCTACCACAGTACCTAGTTTATTAGTTGTCAACTCAAACAAATCCGGAAATTTAATCCTAAGAGTTTGGTCACCCAACCATAAACTGTACCAAAATAAAACATGGATGCCCTCCTTTAAAATACTTTGCACACAAGAAGAAAAACCATCTTCATTAAAATCCACCTTCACGTCATTAGATATTATGTCCCTCCACCAACTTGAATCTTTTGGCTTGCAAACATCTTCATACCTCGCTTGAACCTTAAGTTTAGTATTCTTGTGTCTAAAATCCAAGAAGGCCTTCCAAATTGTCTTTTCCTCCCTTAGAAGCCTCCATTTCCACTTAAGAAGGAGCGCTTGATTTATCTCTCCGACATCTCTAACACCTAGACCCCCCTTTTCCTTTGACTTACACACAGTTTTTCATTTCACCCAATGAATACAACGTTTGTTAACATTCCCACTCCACAAGAAATTACTCAAAAGGCTCTTAATCTCTTTAAGTACCATTCCCGAAGCTTTATAAAAAGAGAGAGTAAAAGATGGAATTGCATTAAGGACCGCATTGATGAGAATCACTCTCCCGCCTATGGACAAATTTCTACCCTTCCAAGACGTGAGCCTACTCTTAAGATTATTGATCACCCTCGTCCACATCCTCCTCCTTCTAGGCTTCTCCCCTACCGAAATACCAAGAAACAAGAAAGGAATTACTCCTTTCTTACAATCGAGAAAGGACGTAGCCGTATTCATAAAGACCTCATCAACATTCACACCGAATACATTACTCTTGGAAAAATTAATTTTCAAGCTCGACACCATTTCGAATCCTCTCAACAACACCTTTAAAGACTAAAGATTTTTTGTAGATGCTTCACCAAGGATAATAGTATCATCCGCAAATTGTACAATATCAACATGATCCACATCCCCATAAGAGAAAGGTTTAAAATCATCCAAGTTAACCGCTTTCCTAACCAAGGCGGTTAAACCTTCCATAGCTAAGACAAAGAGAAACGGCGACAAAGGATCCCCTTGACGCAAACCCCTTTGAACTTTGAAGTCTATCGTGGCACTCCCATTCACCAACATGGACAAATGATTATTAAACACGCATGCTTCCATCCACTTCAACCAAATATCTCCAAACCCCATCCTCTTCATAAAAAATCTTAGATAATTCCAAGAAACATTATCGTAAGCCTTTTCGAAATCAACCTTTAATAAGAAGCAACCCTTTCTCTTCCTCTTAGACCAATCAAGAATCTCATTCACCAATAAAATCCCATCTAACATGTTTCTACCCGGGACAAAAGCGGTTTGATTTATAGAAACCAAAGATTCGATCACCTTCTTAATCCTACCCGCCAACAACTTTGCAACGATTTTGTAAAGACTTCCAACCAAACATATGGGACGGTACTCACTCAAAACTTGCAGGTTCTTGGTTTTAGGAATTAAGGTAATGAAAGACGAAGTTATGGATTTGACAAGCTGTTTACGGTGATTTCTGGTAAACAACCGCTAGTCCTCCAAACTATAATAAATATGATTTGGTTACTCGCAGGATCGACTAGATTGATCCTAGGACATGGTCAAACGAAAGGTTTATTGATGTGATTTGGTTCATACCTGTTTGTTTTGATTTCGAGAAATTTATGTTCAAATGACTAATCATTCGAGATAACGCTGGTTATATGAGTTAGTGTAACTTCGATGCATAAATCGTAATAAGAAAACATGTAAATTGCGAGAATGTAAATTGCAAGAAAATTAACATGCAAGAATGTAAGTCGCAAGAATATAAATTGCAGGAAAGTAATGTGCATGAAATTAAATGACTTCGAAAGTAAAAGTTTAAACAAGGAAAGTAAAGAAATCGAAAAGATATTTGATAAAAGTAAATACACATGTATTCAAATTGGTGGTGTCATACGTACATTTCTCAGCGAACTCTTTCTCTTAACACTTGATACTTGAGCGATATGTGAGTGATTTGTACAAAATGAACACACGAAATCCTATCATTAAGACTCCTATTTATACTAAATTTGACCCTAACGGTCATACAATAATCTAATGCCACGTTATCCACGAGAACTCTGGGGATGCCATCTGTCTATGTGCAGTTTATAGAAACCGTTTCGCAATTCAAACCTCCCCGCTCAAGTCCTTTTCGACATGTGGCCATATAGTTATATTCGAAAATGTTACGGAAATACATTAAGCTTCAGTACTTTATGTAATTTTCCGCGAAATGTCTAAGTCTTGGCAAAGATATCTTTCGTGTTAGCTTCGATACTTCTCTCCTTCGTTTCAACTTAGACATCTTCTTGAAGCATGGCTATCAGTAGCCATTTTTTTAAATCTTTGAAGATGGTCATCAGTAACCATCATTCTTCGAACTTAAAACCTTCGAAGATCAACTTCTTAAACGAAATCTCCAGCTAACAAATTGCCCCCAATAAATGCCTGTTTCGACAAACGAGAGAAATGGGCGTTTCTTGCCATAATGGGATTTCATTTTGCTTTCTTAGAGTCCCGAGACTAATAATTGAGGTCATAATCAATTATGACTCTATTTCCAAAACATCTTGTCGCCTTCAAAAACGTCTTCTCAACAGTTACATTCCCACGTCTTGACCTTACTTTATGATCATTACTCCTATATCCTAGGAATAGAGCTGGTGATTATTCGACCGCCGTTGGATTAAATCAATACTTGCCGCGTGTCTTTTAGTCTTTACCCAAAAGATTTAAAAGGGTTTCCGTTAAACCTTTAAATACTTAGTCTTTTCCTCTCTTTTTCCCTTTCAGTTCTATTCCTTCAAACTCTTTTCAGAAAAGACCGTACTTAGTTGCCTCCAAACTTCTTCCTCAAATCAAACATCCTTTAATGGCGTCTTCTTCAAATGCTCTCCAACCAGTTCTGAAGCTTCAGAAACCTGTGCAAATGGGGAACCAAGAATACATACCAAATCCGAATACTGCGGAGGAACGCGCCATTTACGCTTCTCAGGTAATCATCCCTTTTGAACTTTCTGGAAAAACTTATGCTTTCATGGGCCCGTTACCAGGAGAAAATAGTTCACCAAATAAATTCTTTCCTGCGTATTATAAGACTAGGCCTCTGGTTAGCAAGATTAAAATAGACGATGAAGGTAATCCAATCTTAGAGGATTCTAACCCTGCAGAAGGGGCTTCGACTGCGCCTCCCGTAGCCTTAGAGAAAATTAGGTTAGATTATGTAACCAATTTTGTGAAGGTTTTTAGGTCAATCCCTTTAGCAAAAGATCCCGAACTGTACTATTCTTGGTTAGCCAAAGTGGAGAAACAGAAGGCTTCTTTCTGGCAAGAGTTAGGGATTTATGACCTAATTCAATTGTCCAAGACTGGTTTAGAGTATAACCAAACTATGTTAGTAGCATCAGTCCATTTCTGGGACGCTTCTCACAATACCTTTCACCTTCCATGTGGAATGATTACTCCAACCCTTTTCGATGTAGCTGCCATCACAGGGCTTCGACCGACTGGCGAAACCTTTGATCCTAATGTCTTGGATGTTGATACTATCAATTTCAACGAAGCGACAGTCACTTATACTGCTTTCATCCAGCAATATCATGATCAGGCAAATGCTGCAGTCTCTGACGTAGAACATATTACTTTCCTGGCATTATGGCTTTCGAGGTGTGTTTTCTGCTCCAGGTCCATACAAGTAGCGAAAAGATATCTTTGCATGGCTAATCAGTTACATGATGGCAAGAAACTGAACCTGAGCCAATTGATTCTAGGATTTCTTTACGAAAACCTTGGTGAAGCTATAGACCTTGTAAAGACTTACACAACAGGATCTCTCCTTTTTGCTGGTCCCTTCTGGTTATTACAATTGTGGCTTAATGCCATCTTCGAAGCTCACCTCCCATTCCGGGGCGTCGTCAACGAAGAAGTTCCAGAAATCAAAAATCGAGCTGTCGAAGGGACTAGATTGGCCTTGTTAACCCCGAAAGAAGAAACTGGGAAACTTCGTGAACATTTCTTAGCATATGTAATGATGTTTGCTAAACGTTACCAGTTCAGTTCTTCAATGGCTCCATTTGTACGAAGAGCTGTAGGTCCTGAATGGTTTACTCGAGAGTTTCCTGCAACATCTCCGGATCACCAAGCTGAGTCTTTGGCTATTTGGGAAGCTTTTCTTACCCCGAGGTTATTCTATCACCGCCTTCGACCTTCCAAAGGTCAATGTATCCTCGTTTGCTATCAGCCAAATCTTGTGTCGAGACAGTTTGGGTTGGTCCAAGTGAAGCCCAAGTGTCTGTATGACAAAAGGAACCACATGTGCTTCCGTACTTTATACCTAACTGAAGATGAATGTGATACGAAGATAGCCAGATATACTGATGTTTTCACCCTTTCTCCTATCTCGTTCGTTCCTGCTTTCTATTCCACTACAGATTTTCAACAATGGTGGTCAGATTATTATACCACACAAATATATGATGTCGAAGGCCTTACTCGAGAACTAACTGAAGCTTTTACTGCTGTGTAGGATAAATTCCACAAAGGTACCTCCACTCACATTAAAGAAATCCAAGCTTTTCAAAAGTTCTTTGAAACTATTTACAGGCCTGATGATCTTAGTCGGACCGTTCGCGAAGCTGCTGTTATTTTACGTGAAAAGTTTTCTGCAAAACTGGATAAGTTGAAATTGCCCCCGTCTGTTCGACCAGAACTACGTTATGAAGTGGCATTTAAACTTAATCCTCCAAAATTCCCTCCACTACCAAGTGCTGATTTTGGTGTGGCTTTAAGTCCTCCTTTCCCAGACTGGTTCGTGTGTGGGAATGCTCTCAAAATTCTTCAAGAGAGTACCAAAAAACGCGCTGAACGAGTGGTCCCGACTAAGCATACCCTGGATACTTTCAAAGGGCATCTTCATATAGATCTTGAACACGTTCGTGTCTTGACTCCAATACCCGAAGGTTTGGGTCTAGTTAATCTTTAGACTGACTCTTATTTCTCTTATCGAGATAATAATTCCAATCTTTGTTACAGTTGTTGCTCGATAGAGAAAGGTTAAAGCAACTCCTGCGCAGAAAGATTCTGAGGCCTCGAAGAGCAATAAGCCAAGTGGGAGCGATTCTATCACGACTGACGCGAAACCCACGGTACACACACATTTCATATTCCAACTTGCATGTCTTACGACTAGCGCTTATTTTTCTCCTTTTCACTTTTCAGAGTTCGAAGCCTCCAATGCCTTCGAAGCGAAAAGTTCTTCCAACCACTACTCCAGACGTTGCTTCGGATGAGGAAGACAAGTCTCCTCCTCGTACCAGGCAAGGGCATAAAAAGAGACAAAAGGTCACCACACCTATGGGCAAAGGGAAAGGACCTGGGTCTTCGAAGATCACTTCTTCGAGTGATAAGGTGTCTTCTGAAGAATCGCCTTTAAAAGCCACTAGTAATGCTCTCGTGATGGAAAGCCACATTTCAAGTCCAGCCACTAATACAGCTAAGGTATCTAGGCTTTACAACATAATCATTTCTATAAATTTTATTTCGAATGATTAAGTTAACGTCACCTTATGATTGCAGGATGATATTGGAACAACTACTTCTGATTTCAACTCCTTCAACGCTGCCATTGACCTTGGTAATCTTCAAGGTGAGCAAAGAAGTCTTTTGCTTATGTCGAATGATTCTCTTGCAACTCTTACACCACAATTAACCATATTTGTTCATTTTTGCAGATATCCCTCAACACACCTCTCATATACTTTCACCAGTCCTCGAAGACGCTCCTCCTCTTGCCACTATCAATATTGTATCTTCTGTTGAAGGAAGCCATTCGACTGATGATTCTCCTCCTACTCGCAAAGACACAAACATGGGTGAGGAGGACCAATTCCCAGGCGTAGATAATGCAGCTGTACCATCGACTGGGAGTGAGGACACCGTATCTGATCAAGGTGTCGTGGAAGAAACCTCCAAGTTGATCGAAACTGACCTCTGTGGAAATTCAAATTTCGAAACTGTAGTTATTCCTGAAACTACTCCAATGCCTGCCCCAGCCATACCTACTCCTTCAGAATTGGAGCAACTTAGGCAAACTGATCCTCTCAGCTTTCTTAAAACCATGATGAACATTGATAGTACTTCAGCTCTTGCGTCCGAAGCTTCTCCAACTGTTCAGACCAAGTCTGGAGACAAAGAGGACACCCCCGGCCTCCTTCATCAAATAAAGGAGAATTTCTTCGAAATGAACCTCGTCGAAATCTTAAGTAAGGACTCCACGAGATGTCATGGCTTGAAGCAACTCTTGAAGAAAGTGGATTTACTTCTGGTTTCGAAAGAGGTCTCAGATGTGATTGTACTTCTGGGCTCTTTAATCGACCAGCTTCAGTCTAACATTCTTCGACAGAACAATGTTAATGAGCAGCTTGCTGCAAAAATGGCTTCTCATAGTTCTTCATGGAAAGCTGCCACTGAGGCAACCAACAAGGGTGACGCTCTTAGGTTAGAACGTTTGAAGAACCAAGAAGAATATGATAAGTGTGAGAAAAATATACAATCTTGGAAGCAAGAGATTAAGAAACTCGAAGAGAAGATACAGGAAGCTGAATCTCGCCAAGCAACCATTCGACAAACCAATGATCAAGAGATAGCTGAAGTAGCGCGACTAGGTATCCAACACTTTGAAGTTGCGCAGAAATTGGTGCCAGAGATCGAAGAGTTAAAGAAGCAACGAGCATTGCTTGAGCTTCGTATGTCTTCGTGGGAGGCTCAGTATTCGAAGATCAAAGATAGCCTTCCTAGGGATTTCAGTTGATTTTCTTCGAACTTTGTATTACTTTTTCTGGCGTAAATCCTTTTGTTTTGTAATCGCTCATTTTCAGAATATATGTATGCAAAACTCGTCTTTTTATGTGTTCACATTTTGCTCTAAGATGACCAATGGTAATGTTTAGCAATACTTCAAAATATTATCAATATATTTCTTTTTACGCCACAGTAACCTTAATGAATGCCTCACGTGGCTCGATTGCCCTTCGCAGCCCTAGACTTGACGTTTCTCCTCCCCTTAACCGTAATCATCATTATTTGCTGACGTCATTTCCTCTCAAACGTCTCTTTAAGACGTGCGTGCATCAGTTTTATGATTACGTTCCAACTTCCAAGGGCGGGAAACAACGGTGACCATAACTTCTCTCTGGAAACACCAAACGTAGTCTAATCAATCATTAAAACTGAAACGTTTCCTTATCGCTCCTTTTGACTATATAAAGGGTTAGTGTCCCATTCTTTTCTTCACGCTTTTTCCAAACCTTCACTTCAGAACTCTTTTCTTCCCTCTCGTGCTCTTTTCAACCACAATCTTTTTCAACCTTTAGCATGGCACTCAACAGCAACCTAACCTATGCTAACATTAGAACTCTTATTAAAAAAGAGTTCAAACCTTGCCCAGAAGAATTCAGCAGGCATTACATCAGCCTTCGTGCTCTTTTCCACAACCAGGGGATGGGATTTTACCCAACAATTTTAGAAGGGAATGTTTATCCCAAGATGCTTGCTGACTTCTGGATGTTTGCGTACCTACGCATTGATCCTGAAGGAAGAACTACTATAGTTTCTGAAGTTCGAGGGGATGAAGTTTCTATCACGCCCTCCACCATCTCTGACTTGTTGCGCTGCAGCAACACTGGAGCAACCTTTGATGATAACAGCTTCACCATGACCACTTCTGTCTTACTGAAGGGTCTCATGGAGAATGATCCATATAGCGCCAAAGTCATCAGGATTTGGCATCAACTTCTAGTGGGTAACTTTTACCCACGAATCTGTGATGAGAACAGCATTATGGTGGAGGACTTAGAGTTCATCTCTTGTGCTTTGTGAGGGGTGAAGATCAACTTTCCTTTGTTGATCTTCAAACGGCTCGTGGAAATTGTCGCTTTAACTTCCTCTCGAGAGGGTTCAGTAAGTTGCCTTCCATTTGGGAGGTTTTTATCCTACTTGTTCCTCAAGAGAGGTGTGGTGCGAAGGATGCGAGATTTGGGGCGCATGACCATGTTCGAAGCAGAGGGCTTCATATGCTGTCTTTGGAAGACTTAGAACAAAGGGTCAACTAAAGGGTAGATCCTTTTTAGGTTTTTTACTGCTTCGCTTTTTGTAATCTTTGCTGCTCCATATGGACCAAAGTCGCTTGTACCTCCTTTTTTAAAATTAATGAAGATCTTCTGCCGTATTTTTATTTATACATGTTTTCTGGTCACTGAGCCATTTTGGTGCAAATCTAACCATTTTGGCTTACGTAATATTACTTAGATGTCTACGTTTTTGCAATCTTTACTTCATGCATGCTTGGTTTGTATCTCTTTAGATACTTCCCATTCACTCTTAAGATCCTACGATCTTCTGCTAATTCCTCTATCTCGTAAGCATTATTTGAGAATACTTTCAAGATTCGAAAGGGACCTTCCCAGTGTGGGGACCATTTCCCCAAAGCTTGGTTCTTTCGATCTATAGGTAAAATAACTTTCCAAACTAGGTCATTATTAATAAACGTTTTACCTTTCACCTTTTTATTGTATGCTCTGGACACCCTTTCTTTCTGTCTCTTTATCATCTCCAAAGCTCGAAGTCTGTCTTCGTCCAAGTCAACTAATTCATTCATCATCAGTTCCCAGTACATGTTAGGGGGAATTTCTGCTTGTCTTTGTATCCGGACTGATTGCAGTATATTTCAACTGGGAGTACCGCATCATGTCCGAATGTCAGTTGAAAAGGTGTAGTGTTCGTAGCTTCTTTCGGAGATGTTCGACAAGCCCAAAGTGCTTGGTCCAAAGTTCTGTGCCAACTTTTAGGTTTTTTCCCTACATGCTTCTTTATGAGACCAATTATTATTTTGTTCGCTGCTTCGACTTGTCCATTTGCCTGAGCATAGTAAGGTGTAGAAGTAAACAACTTGAAGCCTATCTCTTTGGCGAAATCTTGCATTTTTCGCCCAGTAAACACTGATCCTTGATCTGTAGTTATACTTTCTGGGATCCCAAATCTGTATATAATATGTTTTTGAATGAACTCGATCACAGCTTCTTGATCAACATTCGCGAGTGGTATAGCTTCGACCCATTTTGTAAAATAGTCGATTCCCACTAAAATATACCTTTGACCTCTAGATGATTTGGGGTGAATTTCTCCAATTAGGTCCAACGCCCATCCTCTAAAGGGCCAAGGCTTTATTATTGAACTTAGTTCATTTGCGGGAGCATGTTGAATACCTGCATGTTCTTGACATTCTTGACACCCTTTGGCAAATTCTATGCAGTCTTTTAACATGGAAGGCCAATACATTCCGTATCGAAATAGAAGCCATTTCATTTTGTGCCCCGCTTGGTGGGCACCACATGCTCCACTATGCACGTTCGAGAGAGCTAAGTAAGCTTCCGCTTTACCCAAACATTTTAGCAATACTCCTTCAGGAGTCTTTTTGAACAACTCATTTCCCATCAGAAAGTATGATAAGGCTCGATATTTTACCTTTCTATCCGTGTTTGACGAAGGGTCCTTCAAATAATTCACAATTGGACTTCTCCAGTCTGTGTCTGCCAACGAGTCTATGTTCAAAACTTCGAATTCTTCTTTGTTAGCAAACCCTATTTGTGAGTTTTCCAGATCACTTGGAGAAAGTTTCGTAGCCATTGCTCTGCCTCTTACTTGGATCAATTCCTCGAATTTGCTTTTCGATACCCTGTACCCTGAGGCTAGTTGTGCCAAATCGTTTGCTTCCTGATTATGCAATCTTGGGACATGGTTCAGATCCACATATTCGAATTTTTTAAGCAACCTATTTGCTATGACAAAGTACATGATCAAATTTTCTTTGATGCACTTGTACTCTTTCGTTAGTTGTTTAATCACCAATTCGGAGTCTCCTTTAATTTCGACTCTGGTTTCCCCCAATTCTAACAAAGCTTCAAGTCCGGCTATCAATGCTTCGTACTCAGCTTTATTATTGGAACATAGAGGGCCTTCGATTTTATACTTGAGCTTTGTTGGAATTCCTTCAGGAGAAATTAGCAATATTCCAACGCCAGTTCCTTCTTTGTGAGTTGAACCGTCAAAGTATAACTTCCAAGGTGGCAGTTCCACGTATTGCTGAGAATTTTCCACTACTGCATGATCAACAATGAAATCTGCCACAATTTGCCCCTTCATTGCCTTAAGGGGTTGAAATGTTAAAGAGTACTCAGTTAGGGCCAAAGCCCATTTGCCAATTCGACTATGTAATATTGGCTTCGATAACATATGTTTAATAACATCACAATGGGACGAAACATAAACATCAACTGGCTTTATATAATACTTGAGTTTAATACATGAGAAATATAAACAAAGGCAGAGTTTTTCTATTGCACTATACCTAGTCTCTGCATCATTGAGTACTCTACTTAGGTAATAGATGGCTCTTTCGATGCCATTTTCATCCTCCTGAGCTAACATGCTACCTATTGTTTTATCTGAAGCTGAAATATACAAGCGCATGTGCTTCTTTCCATTCGGAGGAGCCAATATTGGAGGATGCATCAAGTATTGCTTGATCTTTTCGAAAGCTTCTTGATGTTCAGCTAGCCATTCAAACTTGCCTTGCTTGAGTCGAAGCAAAGGTGAAAAGGCTTGTGTGCGTCCACTTAAATTGGAGATGAATCTTCTCAAAAAGTTTATCTTCCCCAATAAGGACTGCAGTTGCTTCTTCGTGGAAGGAGGCTTCGCTTCCATAATGACTTTTGTTTTATTCTGGTTAATTTCTATCCCCTTCTTGTGGACCAAAAAACCTAGGAAGTCTCCCGCCTGCACAAAGAAAGCACATTTAAGGGGATTCATCTTCAAGCCATGTTTTCGCATTCTCTCGAATGATTGGCTCAGATGATCTAGATGATTGGAATCTGATACAGATTTTACCACAATATCATCTATGTATACCTGCATAAATGTTTCTATAAAGTCATGAAATATAGAATTCATTGCTCTCTGATATGTTGCCCCAACATTTTTTAGGCCGAAAGGCATTACTACCCATTCGTATGTACCTATTGCCCCTGGGCAACGAAAAGCTGTTTTAGATACATCTTCTTCTGCAATGAAAATCTGGTTATATCCAGAGTATCCATCTAACATACTAAGATACTCGAAACCTGTTGCTGAATTTACCAGCATTTCTGCCACATGCATAGGATATTCATCCTTAGGTGTTGCTGCATTTAGATCCCGAAAATCTATGCATACTCTTAAAGAACCATTCTTTTTAATAACTGGCACAATATTAGCAATCCATTCAACATACCTCGTGGTCTGGATGAATTTGCAGCGCAGGAGTCTTTCTACCTCTGCTTTGATCTTCGAATGGATCTCGGGTGCAAACCTTCTTGGAGTTTGCTTAATAGGCTTTTTCCCTTCTTTGATTGGCAACTTTAGTTCGACCAAGTCTCGTCCCAAACCAGGCATTTCGTCGTAATCCCACGCAAAACAATCTTTGTTTTCTTTCAGCAACGTAATGACTTTAGATTTTAGAGTTGGTTCCAGCTTTGCACTAACATACGTTATCCTCTTCCGATCTCCTTCCCCGAGATTTACTTCTTCAAGTGGATCTTGGGCTAACATTTTAATATTTGAGGCCATAGGGTCTTTTTCGAACCCCAGAGGCTCTTCGTCGTAAATTGCGTCCAGTTTTTGGGTAAGTTCTTCCTCTGTGGTGTTTACCATTCGAACTGGATCTTCAAAAGATTGAGAGGACGCATGTAACCTTGAATTTGATATCTCCGTATTTTCTGAAACCGAATTTACTGTCATGTTTGATAACTCGGCTTCGAGAGCCGTGTTTCTTTTGTTCTCGGCTATATAAGCCGAAATCTTCTCAAAGAAGGAGGACTCAGACATCATCAACATCGTCGTCCCAGCTTGTTGGCCGTATCGTTGGATAATTCTCTCTTGATGCGACATCCTCTGGACCGTCCATTATCTCTCTATTCCACTGGAAGCCATTTGGGTGTAAAGATAGATAATATAAAGCGTTCTTGTTTGGAGTGTATATATCTTCCGCAGCATGACAAGGTCCTATATTTCCCAGGTTCCTGTCGAAGCTAGTTTTGTTGACTTGATTAACTTCAGCCATATAATAACTCTGGTCTCCTTCGATGTTCTCCACTATGCCATCTTGTCTCCAAATGGTTAGTCTTTGGTGCATAGTTGAAGGCACCGCAGCAACTCCGTGGATCCATTCCCTTCCTAACAAGAGGTTATAATTTGCTTTTGCTGGTATTACCATGAACATAGTTGGCCTGGTAACGGAACCCACAGTTAAATTTACTTGAACAACTCCCAGAGTCTGCCCAATTTTGCCTTCGTAGTTTGACAAAACCATGTTATGAGGCCTTATATCTGTGTCAAACATACCGATTCTCTTCAACATGTATTGGGGCATTAGATTCACTGCCGCCTCTCCATCTACCAGGACTTTGTTAATGCCAACGTTCTCAATCTTAGCCCTTATGTAGAGTGGTTTCAGATGATTTCGCATGCCTTCGTCAGGCCTTTCGAAGAAAGCATTCTGCTCCTCAACTGCTCCGTTGTTTAGCACGTAGTAACACACAGGTCTGTGTTTTGTCATCTCTTCGACGTCAGTTTCTTCACACTCCTCAACTTCAGTTTCTTGAATGAATTTGTGAGGGAGGACTGACACCACGTTGCATATCAAGTTGAGAGATGATACTCCATCTGAATCGAAATCATTTGTCATTCTATCTTCTTCCTTCCAAGAACTGGAACGCATCTTTTCTTCTTCTTCTAAAATATTCTCAGCTTTGAAGAGTCTGCGTTCTACCGGAGGTTTGCTTGCCTTTGCCCCCTGGTGTTGGACTTGGTTGCTGCTAGACTCTCCAATCTCTCTTGGCTTGTATTCTCTTTGGGCCTTCTTCATTCTCTGGTGCCGTCTCCATTGGGATCTGGACATAGAATTTCTACCTTTGTAATTCTCAAGCCTATACATCTCTCGATTTGAGGTCTAGAATTGCTTCCTATAGGCCATCGCAGTTCTTCCTCCTTGGTCCCAACTTCTCCACTTATTGGTTCTTGCGCCAGCTTGCACCCATCTGTCCCTAGGCGTATCTGCAGGGACTTTGAATGTGACCCTTCGTGCCTTAGGGTGAGGACTGTCAGGCCTCTTATATGAAGTTCGATTGTCAAACGTATATATATTAGGACGGAGACCTTGGGTTTCTCGATTCATGATAAAATAACTCCTTTCGAGGGAACGCGCTAGGAGTTCATCATACACTGCTCCACACCTGGGACATAACACCACTTCTATATTCCGACCCTTCCAAGAATCCAACCTTTTCTTAAAGTTATCTAGGACTTTAGACCACACCTTCTTATTTCTAGGATTAACTCCCACCATAATTCCAAGAAACAAAAAGGAAGAATTATCTCTCTTACAAGCTAGGAAATTTGTTGCCGCATCTAGTATCCAATCTCCCACATTCACTCCCATAACACTGCTTTAAGAGAAATTAATTTTCAGACCTGAAATTAACTCAAAACCTCTCAGAATAACTTTCAGATTCCACAGATTTGCAGTAGATGCTTCCCCAAAAATAACAGTGTCATCGGCAAACTGAAGAATGTCGACTCCCTCGTCGATCCCAAACTGGAACGGTTTGAAACCACCCACCGCAACAGAATTTCTAACCAAAGCTGTAAGGGCTTCCATTGCAATTACGAAGAGGAACGGGGACAACGGATCTCCTTGACGCAACCCTTTATGAACCATAAAATCATGTGTGGCACTCCCGTTAACAAGAACAGACAAATGGCTCGAAAAAATACACGCGTCCATCCACATCAACCACCTCTTGCCAAATCCCATCCTCACCAGCATATCTCTAAGAAAATTCCACGATAAAGAGTCATAAGCTTTCTCGAAATCGACTTTCAAAAGGAGACAGCTTGACTTATTCCGTTTAGCCCAATCGATAACCTTGTTGACCAACAAGACACCGTCCAGCATATTCCTTCCGGGCACAAAAGCTGATTGGTTACACGAAATAAGTCTCCCCATCACTTTTTTGATCCTTGTTGCCAGCATTTTCGATAAGATTTTGTAAAGACTTCCAACCAAGCAAATTGGTCTGTACTCCGTTAGATCTTGGGGGTTTTGACTTTTGGGAATAAGGGCAATGAAAGCCGAAGAGATGGACTTGACCAGCTTGCCTCTGGAATAAAAGTCAGAACAGAACTTAAGCAAATCTTCCTTGAGGATCAACCAGAAAGTTTTGAAGAAATCAATCGAAAAACCGTCCGGGCCAGGACTCTTGTTTCCATCACACTCCCAAAGCGCCTCCTTCAGTTCTTCCAAAGAAAACGGACTTTCAAGTTCCAGATATTCAGACATAGAGAGAGATTTCAGATTAGGAAAAGAACACACAGGTCTGTTAAGCTCCGGCTCCATAAAGAATCCATTGAAATGATTAAAGACAGCTTCCTTAATTTCGGACACTTCCTCTAACCTGCTACCATTGTATTGAATAGAACACAACTTGTTCTTGCTTCTTCTACCTCTTAGAGAACAGTGGAAAAACCTCGTGTTATTGTCTCCCTCGGCAAGCCACGTCTGTCTAGATTTGAGCCTTAGATAACTCTCCTTCTTATAAAGATTTTCCCAAAAATCTTCCACCACTTTAGCCCTCTTTCTCACCTCCTCTTCATGCACCGTACCTGCAAAATTAGCAAACACGTCATCTAAAAAACTCAGCTCTTCTTGCGCACTTTTAATGTTTAAGTCAATCCATCCAAAAACAAATTTGTTCCACCAATCCAGCCTGCCCTTAAGAATATTCAGCTTTTCAACCAAACGGAAATCCCCTATCTTACCCCATTCTTCCTTAACGAAGTTTTCAAAATCCGGATGTTTTAACCAACCATTGTTGAACTTAAAAGGTTTCGGCCCCCAGTCCTTCCTGTTGTTTTTAATCCAAATTGGCGCGTGATCAGAGATTTCTCTAGCACCTATATATTGCCCCTCGATGTTCCAATCCTCTATGAAACTCTCTGAAAGTAAAAATCTGTCGATCCTGCTCATAGACTTGCCATTGCTGTTGAACCAAGTGTATTTACCTCCTATTGTAGGGATGTCCACCAACTTCATCTCAGTTATAAAATCCTGGAACTGAGATATCTCCTTCCTATGTCTACTTCCAGCAACCCCCACTCTTTCTTCTTGGGCTGACACAGCATTAAAATCGCCCCCGACACACCAATCTCCCTGTTGAAACTTACGGCTATACTCTACCAGCTTCTTCCACGTGATCCTTCTATTCGAATTAACGCAAGAAGCATAAATGTTAACCAGATATATCAGCTTACCCTCCTTCTCCACGCACTGCCCAAGAAAACCCTCTCCTCTAAAGCTGAACAAAACCTTGAAAAAATCCTTCCTCCACATCGTTAAAATCCCTCCTGAAGCCCCAATTGCGTCCAGATATGAAAACTCAAACCTGTCCTCTCCCCACATCTCCTTAACCATGCCCTCATTTATACCTGACAACTTAGTCTCCTGAATAAAACAGACATCCGCTTCCCCTGTTCTATTCATAAACCCGATTCTTTTTCTTTTCATTTTGCTTCCCCCTCCTCTAATATTAAAGGATAAAACTATCATTTAACCACAGAGTTGTTCGCCTTGGTACTCCTCCCTTCGTGACGATCTCTATTTTCTAACTCCACAAGTTTCTGAATTGGATCAAAAACCTCCCTTGAGTTGTTAACCATACCTAGACTCGACATAGATCTCCACAAACCTTCTGACACCTTCCCCATACCTCTGTTTAGAATTCTTTTATTGCAGTTCAAAATATCTGAGTGTGTTAGCGAACCACTCGACAATTGACTATCATCGGATACCAACCTGGAGTTAGAGAAATAAGGGGCATTACCTGGAATTTTGATATCGAAAAGTTGCTCTGAAGGTAGTCTCTCCTCAACTGGGTAACAGAAATCCTCCGCCTTGGTACCAAGATCAAAGACCTCTCTTAATTTCTTTCTAACTACCTTCGAATTTTTCACCCTAGCGCACTGTTCATCAAAAGAGACTTCTTTATTACTATCTAAGTCTACCACCTTTTCAATCTCCCTGGGCTGCAAAGCTTCCGTCCTGGAGGCATTAGAATCTCCTTGGGCCTTCACATAGTTCAGCCCATCTGCCCTATCCACCCCTTTACCACTAACTGGCCCAACAGCATACTCTTTGTCAAAAGAAAGCCTTGTTTCAGATCCCGATTTATCTAAAATAAAAACTCCTCCTGGGCCCCACTTTCCATCCACTTTGGAGACTAAGTCAACACTTGTAGCTGACTCTAGCGAATATCCTACGTTTCTAGAGAAACTATTAGATATATCATCCGGCGGACATAAAATCTCCTTTTGATGGACTTCCTTAGCCATCATCGTATCTGCATCCTGCTTCTCTTCTCTCTCCTCCAATAAGACATCTATCACCTTTTTACTTTCTGAAAACGCAGCAGTACTTTTGTCAACCTCGGATAGGCTACAACCCACAGACCCTACTTCCAGCTTCTCTCGAAAATCGCCCTTTTCCCTAGCTGAAACCTCCTCCCTAGTCTCATCTTCCGACTCGTACAAGCTATCACCGCAACTGCTAGATCCTGATACCTCACCGTGAAAACCACCGTGTTTGACGTTCTTGAACGTTTGATCTTCAATCACCATAACCTCCACCCAAACTCCGTCCAGACACACCGAAAGCTTGGTCCTAATTAATTCCAAACACTTCGTGAACACCATCACATTTATAACGTCAAACCTCTCAATCTCCTCTTCCAGCACGTCACTATTTGCAAACACGCCAATATCAGACAGCAAAACTTTAAGAAAGGAAGCATTCCTAACATGACAAGGAACACCGTAGATAGATAACCACGCTACCCTCACGCATTCCACGTCAGAGGATTTCCACCGCCGCACCTCCTTGAACCATCTCTTAAACCACTCTCCAGCTTCTAAAAAATTACTCAGTGCACCCTTTTCCAATTCCTCCAACAAGCACATATTTGGCCCTAAAGGAATTGCTTTAACCGAAAAAATACCTTCAACTTCTAGGCTTCCCCCCACCCCATACGCCGAACCTTGTTCAGCAACAACCTCCACCATAGCCTTCCCATCCTTCCACTTCTTCTCCTTCTCGGAAGTGTTGTATACAAAAGAACAACACGCGCTCCTTCTCCGAGATTTGACCGCCCATACCTCCACCTTTTAGAACTTCCGCAAAAGACTTCCCACACAAATTTACCGAAGGTTTTATAAACTCCTGAACTACGAGTTAATCAACTACAAATAGCCAATGCAGATGGCTATATTAATGTAGTGTAAAATATATTGTATTCATAGAGACCAATTATAAAGTACCGTTATCTATTGTTCCAATGTTTATCTAAAGTTATGGAAAAGACTAGTTTTTACACAAAAGACGGAAATAATAGATTTTTTCCAGAAAGAAAGAAATATATTAGAACAAAGGGTCTTGAAACGAGATTACAAAAATGGGACCTAAACCACTAGAGAAAAATTGCCCATCAATTGAAATTTAACTTAAGTAAAACAAAGGGTTTTTGTCCAACTCATAGAAATTGCAATTGGCGTGAGAAATATTTCTGATAAAGGACCACCTCTAAACAACCGCTTTACAACCCTAAACCATATCTCTGGTGTCCAAAATGGAGTTTCTAAAAATAATAGCATTCCTAACCAACCATAAGCTCCAAAGGATAGCCAACCATATACATCCCTTCTTGCCTCTCCTCATTTTTTTAGATTTACAAAAGGATCTCCAACACCTAAAACTTTCTTTAAAATCCTCCTCTATAGAAAAAGACATACCAATCCAAAAAGCCAATTCCTTCCAAACCTCAACCGCATAACGACACAACAAAAGAGAATGAAGCAGGGATTCATCAGATACACCACAAGAAATATTAGATGAAGGAGGAAGAATACCTCAATAAGTTAATAAATACTTTGTAGGTATCCTATTCTTGAAACATATCCAACCAAATGCTTTGACTTTACTAGGGACTTTGACCTTCCAAATGAGAGGAATAACATAATCCAAACGATTGGGAGGATCGAAAGCCGAAAATTTGTTTCAAATAGACGTAAAACCGGATGAAACGAAGAAGAATTTATCGCCCGAAGGCCGCCAAAACACCATGTCACAATAATCATTGCAGCGTCGCTGCTGCTGCTACAAAGTAAGGCGCGGGCAGCACGGGTATCCTTAAGTCATTCAAATGCCAAACACGGTCCAACCAACCCCCTATTCCGTCTATGGATACATCCTTTAAAAATATCACAAATAGAGACAGAAACAGGTTCTTTATAATGCCTGCATCCATCCAATGAGCATGCCAAAATGAAGTAGAAAAACCATCACCTATACAAAAAAAACAATTATTCACAAAAAAATTCACCGGAAGTCTCTTCTTCAAAAATATAACGCCCGACCACCAAAGCAATTTAGAACTATAACTATCATGCCTTCCTCCTTCAATGACCACCCGTAACTTAACATTCTCGTATCTCTCTCTCAACATCCTATACCAAAGAGAATTAGAGGCCTCAAAGATTCTCCAATAAACTTGAGAAGAAGAGCTAAATTATGGAAACTGAACTTGATATTAAATATGCTTCGAAGGGAGACTTGAAAATGGGCCACTTTATCCCTCTAATTTTTAATAACCTAGGGAAAAGTGGCACTAGTCATGGGTTGGATCTCCAGCAAATGCATTTTTTGGAATTTCAAAACTGCTATACTTTTCACCTCAGTTTTTAACAAAAACCAAGGGATAAAGTACTATTTACAAAATTTTAGTTTTAACCTTTTTTTCTTCGTTTTAATCTACAAAGCATCAAATTTGTTGACAAATTTTAAATCTGGCTCATCATTATCAACAACAACACCAATAACAACAACAAAATCAAATTTAATAGAATCCTTAACATTAAATCTCAATCACAAAACAACAACAACAACAATAACAATAATTAAATCCATGGTATCTTGAAACACTAAATCTCAACAACAAAAAAACGGCAACAACAAGTAAACAAAATCAAACATGACTCTCCTAGGATCTATACTCTCAGTTTTTAACATGTTCGAGGTGTAGTTTTGTCATAAAAAGTGTTATTTTTAGTAGTGAAACTCATTAAATACTAAGTTTAGACGACAACAACAACAATATTAAACATTTTACTTAATACAATTTCAACTAATATTAAATATTTTTAACAAAAACTTACTAGAGAAAATATTATATTAAGACACCAACCTTAAAATATTTTCCTGCTCTTGTTTTCATTATAATTGTTTTCAATATGTTAGATTTAAATTTCAGCAATTTGCATCCAAGATGGATAGTTGTGGCGGCATTCACGTTTTGATTGGATAGTGAGAGTTTCACGCGAATCACTAATATTTTATGTGGATTGATGAGTTGGCAATGTCTTGACCATTGTAAATTTTTAAATGGACGACAAAGATTCGTTGCTTAATTGTTTTCATCAAATTGATCATAAATGAAAAAAAATATGCTACTTTACTCCTATGTCATAGAATTTTTTTTAAAACATTAATAGGTGATAAAATGTAGTTGCTGAGATTCGAAGACGTGTCCTCTAGCTACTTTATCCTTCGATTTTTAGCAAAGTCGAGGTAATAGGTCATAAAAACTTTTTAATTTTTTTAAAGGTGATAAAATATTGTTGGTGGGATTAGAAGAAGTGACCTCTAAATATTTAACCCATCAGTTTTCATCATAACCGAGGTAATAAGTCATAAAACAATTTGAAAAAACAAAAAGATGTTTAAACATATTTGTTGAGATTCGAAAGCGTGTTCTCTAAATACTTTACCCCTCAATTTCTAGCTCAACTGAGAGAATATATAGTATTTTTGAAAAATAATACAATGTAACGCATCTATGGTTATACACCTCACTTTTAGTTGGGTGAGGTGAAAGGCTTGTAATGAAATGTATTATTTGTAGTAATGACTCTAATGCATAACTTTTATGTTGAAATTAAACTGAATTTAATGTAAAAATGCTTGGAATGCCTATTACATGAGTTACAATGATACTTATAGGCATTTTTAAACCCCGGATTAAGGCATAACAGGTCTAGAAATCGTGCAAAACGACTCTGGATCATGGAGCAATCGATTGAGACAATGGTTGAACATGGGAAAACTAGAGCCATGACGGGCATCATGGTGCATGGCGGCTTTTCCGTCATGACGTTATGAAACTAGGTCTCTAATTCCTAACTTTATGATAGGCGTCAGCATGGCTAACGGCCTGCCTATCATGGTCTTTAAGTGTTCTCCCTTCCTTTTCCATAGGAGCCATGACTGTCAGCTCCTCTTCGAGCATGACGGTTGTCATGGCCTCTGTCATCAGTCATTTTCATTGTTTTTCTTTGTTTTTCTCCACTTCCTTCTATAATCGGTGCCACTTATTTTGTACCTGTAATGCAAAGCAAAAAGTCATCTCATTGAATTAAAAGGAAAATAGAAAGACACTAAAACTTACTTAAATCGTGTCAATTAAAATGGTAAAACACTTGTTATTAATCTCCCCTCACTTGAATTGTTAATTGTCCTCGAGAAACTTAGTTTGCATAGAACAAATGTAAATGTAAAAACACACGTGAAAAGGGCCTACGAAAAATACTAACACTAATACTAATTCTCGAATACAACCACATTAATGCATATAATACAAAGATAATCATCGCAATAAAATGAACAAAATATATAAACTTACGAGGAACTTGGAGAATGACTTGAGACGTTTAGTCTTCAAGAGATGACTCCAGTCGTGCCAATGATCATCAACTAACACATAATTGGTTGGGAAAAGAAAGCTCTTTCACACATCCAGTATCCACGCACTCAGACTCTTGTAACGGTATCTTGCAAACAACATCATGATTTTCCTTTTTACGAGTGTCCTTGTTGGCAGGCTTAGGGAGAGAAAACTTCATTTCATCTGCTTTAGGTACTTCAGAGCCCACAGGAGTCTCATATCCATTCTGCACCTTGGTTGACTTAACTGGTGTCTTCTTTGGGGAGATTCTGGCTTTGGTGGAGTCTTGACTAGAGTATTCTTTGTAATTACCTTTTCAGCTGATTGAGGGGTGCTGTACTTTAGAGGTCCCATAACCTTATTGGGAGTGACCTTTGGAGTCATTTCAACATCAGTATCAGAAGATCACTCAGTCAGATCCAATTCTTTCAAACTGGATGTGGAGTCTTTTCCTTCTTCACCTTCCTCTTCCTCATCTTTTCCTCATTCCTGATCAGCTTGTTCTTCTCCAGTCTCCTCCTTCATTCCCTCATCTCCAGGTTTTTCAATTTCTTCCTCCTTTTCCTTTGAAGAGTAATACGCTGCCAAATCTTCATATTTCTTCTTTTCTTTAACATCATCCTCCCCCTTTTTCTTTTCTTCATTCTCCTTTGTAACCCCATCAACATCTCTCACTACTTTCTTCACAACCTTATTTACTTCCTCCTCAACAGCCAAGGTAAGGGATATCACCTTTTTAGGCACTTAAGCACAAATCTCCTTTTTATCCTTGGAAGCTTGCTTCAATAACTTGTCAAGAGTCTCATTGTCATTATCCTCATCATCAGTATTTTATTTTTTCAAAACCACACTTTCTTCTTTCTTCTTCTCTGGTTTTGTCCCTACTTCTTATTTCTTGATTTTCTTCTTTGGTTTTTTAGGAGAAAATTTTTTATGCACGCGCGGAGCAGATCCACTTAGTTCCTTAAAAGGTTTAACATTCACAGCTTGTTTCCCCTTCTTCTTAATGGTATCTTCAACCTTGCTCACTTTGTATTTCTCTTCCTTATCCATCCCTAATATGTGGTCCAAGAATGGAGGGGCTGGTTCATCACCATCCATGATTCTTTGAACCTTTGATTCCCAGTCATATTTTTCCTTCTGAAACTTGAAGTAATCCCTCTGATCCTACTGCATTTGCAAGACTACTTTCCAAGTCAGTTTGTCCTTCTCCACGCTGATGTCTCCTTCAGCTGAGTATTGTCCTGTCTCCAACCTCTTCCTTGCTCTTGGGTTCATTAGAGTTTGCAGGTTGATTTTGTCAAAGGCAGTTGGAGGAGTGCAAACTTCATCAGTTTCTTTGTTAAGCAATCGATGATGGAGATATAATGCAGTAATCAAACAAGGGAAGTACGACATTCCTTCCTTCTTCTCAACACATGATTCAATCTCTAGAAAATTTATTTTTATTTTTATAAATTTACCTCAACAAAATTCCAATCAACAAAAATACTCACATTCAAAGAACTCCCTAAATATCGTTCCTCATTAATCTTCAATAAAACCCTGCAACTAAATCAAACCCAACTTTTATATATAAATATAAAATCCACAACTTATCTCGATGATGATTATTGAACCCTTAATCAAATCTCTAATCTCTTTCTCACCCAAATTAAACCTTCTAACTTTTCTCTATTTCTGTGATCGAGAGAAAGAGAGTGAGGGAGGTCAGATTTGAGAGTGAGTGGGTGTTTTGCAAGAAATTTTTCAAACATTAAGAAAAAACCGTACGTTTTTATTTTAGAAAAGATAGAAAGGGGGAAGTAGTGGGGCCAATGGTGAGCGTATGATGGTGAGCGAATGACAAAGGAGACAAGTACGAATAACAAAACATTTGAGATCGAAGAGTTGCGAAGGAGTTTCATCTCACCGTGGGTTTTCTCTATGCAAATAGTAATTTCTCTTTATTTCTTTGATTATATACTCCCTCTGGCCTTATTTATAAGCAAAAGTCTTCTATATACTCCCTTATTTTGTTAAACAAGCACTAGCCTTTGGAATTCTAATACTTCGGTTACTCGCAAGATCGACTAGATTGATCCCAAAGACATTTGTGGACAAGTTCTACAAATTTAGGTTTTATAGTCCTAAATATGCGTCTAATCTTAAAGAAAAGAAAGTAAATGGCTTTAAAGGTTCTTGCTTAAAATTAAAGAGCAAGAAATATTAAAGGAGTGGGGAAGTTTATGACGAGGAAAGTAATTTTTGACAAGAAAGTATAGGTTTTCGACATAAAGGATAAAGGAAAAACTATAAAAGGATGATGAATGTAAATAACTATTTATAACTGAAAATAAACGGCGTTTCAAATGCACATTCTCTGAGAAAACTCATTTCCACTACAACAGCATTTTACTCTTAAGATGACACATTTCTTGACTGCATGTGGTTACGTAGGTCTGTTATCTCTGTTATTTTTCTGCATAATCGTGCGTCCACCAAGCGGCCCTAGTCCGCTAAGCAGAGCTGTGAAAACTGTTCACTTCTGGATTTAGTTCTGTGAAGCGCGCTTGAGCCCGCTAAGTGAACTTTGTTGTGCAGAATTTTATGAAACTTCTATTTATCATATCTTTTGATCCGTAACTTCTTTTTATGTGCCGTTTGAAGCGTTAAGAAGCCAATGTTAATATTTATGTGATAGGATAGAAATGGGGCAGCAGTTATTGAATTAACTATGATGTTGTTGTGTAAATATCATGTAATTAATGTATATGTGAGTTATGAAATCGATTTGAATAACTTTGAGAACTTTTCTTGGATTGTATTTTCCGATATTGTGATGTATTGCAAAGTGAAATAATGTTGTATGATGAAACAACATAGTGACGTGATTGAGAAGTGACGAATTACTATAAAAGTAATGATGTTGTTGTTGACATTGAATCTTAGCATTGAATTGATGATGTTTAGACGATGTTGTTATGTATTATGAATGTTGTGTTTGTGCATGTGCATCATTGAGTCGCATCCATTGCATAAAAGAGACGATGGCCTGAAAATGGCAAAAGCGACGATGGCCTGAAAATGGCAAAGTGACTATGGTCCAAGAGGCAATAGCGACGATGGGAGTTTTTCTCCAAATGGTACCACATGCATATGAATAGTGTTGAGTTGCATATCGAGTTGCATATCGAGTTTCATATTGATCAGTTTTCGAGTCATTGTGATGATGAAGTGATTGTTATACTATGTTGATGATATCGTTGCGAATTTGAAATCATTTGATATGAATGGTTGAAGTGTTATGGATGTGATATATGTGATTGAAACATATGTGATGTATATGTGAATATATATGAATTAATGATATGTGTATATATGTGGATATGTGATTCATGTTTGATTGATGATAATGCATGTGGTGAGAGACGTGATTACTTGTATATTTTGATATAAACGACATGATTCCAATGATATAAATATATTCTATGATGTTTTATGAATTGGGATATAGATGAATAGGTGCATTTGGGAATATATGTTCATACTTGCGATATGTCGGTGAATTATGTACATGTATATATAATTGGAAAACGTATATACGTGACTATGTGAAGATAACTTGTATATTTGGAATATAGTTATGTTTATATACAATTGTTATTTTGTAAATGTTGTTGTAAAGGATATGTACATAGAATCTATATGTTGGTGAAATATGATTATATACATTATTTAGTAACCATGTTTGATCACTTGGTTGAATGAGCTAAACATGTGAATCTTGATATATTGTATACGAATGCATGTTTATGTGAAGAGTGATGAATTCTTGAAATGTATTCTTGTGGTGTTTTACATTTCACATACTAAGTTTACTTATAATGATTTGAGTTCTCACCCTTCTGTTTGAATGTTACCCTTTGTTGGTAACAGGCAAGTATTCGAGAATTGAAGGATTGGTTGCCATTAGTCCAAGTCGGATTATCTCTCTGATACGTAACACTCGGGGGGAGGGGTGAGCACTAGTTGTTTAGTTGTTTGATTTTATTGTTGAATAAATATATTGATACATGAAAATTAATGGTTGGTGTTAAAATGGTTTTAAGTTGAAAGATGCCCTGTCATCAAAGTTGATTAATGTAGTTTCACTGCTTAATGTTAACAAAGTTGATTCATGTGGTTTTAGTTCATCCGAGTATTTGTGTTATGTATCTAAGATGGCATGATATGGTTGTTAAGTTGAATTGTAATACTCCAATTTTTTGTCGAAATAGATTTTATAACTCTGATTTCCTTAATAATTATCGGGGTAGAATTGGGGTGTTACATAAAGAGCTTAAGGGATAGGCTTCGGGTGTGGAATAGGGAAGTGTTTGGTTGGATAGATTTAAAGATGGAGGATGTGACGGAGAAAATCAATGACTTTGATAAGGAGATTGTGGCGAACATAGGAGGTAACAATGAAGCGGTGGTTAAAGATAGAAGGGAGGCTACCAAAGAGCTATGGAATTGTTTGAATGTCAAAGAAAGCATGCTTAGGCTAAAGTCCTGTAATATTTGGTTGAAGGAAGGGGATAAGAACTCTAGATTTTTCCATAATTCTATAAAGGTGAGGCAAAGAGGCAATGCTATCACTTCTTTGGAGGGCAGCAATGGTAGAGTGGAAGGTGTTGAAAATATTAAAGAGGAGGTTAAAAGATATTTTCTTAATTTCTTTAAGGAGGAAGACCAATCGAGACCGGTTCCGGAAGGCCTTGTTTCTAATAGTTTGAAAGAGGGTGATGTGGTTTGGTTGAGAGAAAGTTCACGGAAGAATAAATTAGAGATGTGGTGTGGTCTTGTGATGGAAACAAAAGTCCCAATCCGGATGGGTATTCCATGGATTTCTTTAAATTGAATTCGGAGGTGGTTAAGGAAGTGTTTTTCAACTTTGTAAAGGATTTTCATGAAAGGGCTAAACTTACAAAAGCTTGTACGTCGTCTTTCATTACCCTTGTACCTAAAGTCAAAAATCCTCATGCTTTGAATAAATACTGGCTTATTTGTTTAGTAGGAAGTATGTACAAGATTTTGGCAAAGTTGTTGGCGGCTAGATTGAGAAGTATGGTTGGGAAGTTAGTTTCGACTATTCAAACGGCTTTTATACCGGGGAGAAACATTTCAGATGGCGTTCTAGTTGTGAATGAGGTGTTGGATCTAAACAAAAGGAAGAAAAAAAGTTTAGTGGTGTTGAAAGTAGACTTTAAGAAGGCTTATGATAGAGTGAGTTGGAATTTTGTTATATATGTTTTAAAGAGAATGGGGTTTGGTGATCGTTGGATGAGATGAATGGATAGTTGTATTTTTACCAACACGATGTCAGTTCTTGTAAACGGTAGCGCTTCTAAGGAATTTATTATGGAGAAAGGCCTTCGGCAAGGAGATCCTTTGTCACCTTTTTTGTTAGTTTTAGTCATGGAGGTTCTCATGGTCTTATTGAAGAAATCAAAAGAGATAGGTGAGTTCCGTGGTTTTAAGATCAAAGGTGAAAATGAGGTGGATTTGTTACAATTTGAGGATGACACAATAATTATAGCCGAAGGAGATATCGCAAACTTGTGGAGTATGAAATCTATCCTTAGAGGTTTTGAGTTGATGTCGAGTTCTAGGATTAATTTTCATAAGATTAATATTTATGGGATTAATGTGGGTGATTGGTATTTGGAAGCCACATCTTCCTTTCTATCTTGTAAAGTAGGGTCCTTTCCGTTCAAATTCCTTGCAGTGAGGGTGGGTGACAATCCTAGGAAGCTATCAATGTGGAAGGAACTCATTATGATGTTAAGAAAAAGATGGTGTGTTTGGAGAGCTTCGCATCTTAGTATGGCGGGTAGAGTGGTGTTGATTAACTCGATTCTTAATGCAATTTCGATCTATTCGCTTTCCTTTTACAAGGCCCCTAAGAAGGTTTTGAATGAGGTTAGATCAATCCAAAGCAAGTTTATTTGGACTGGAGGTGATCTAAAAAAATTGATTAATTGGGTGTGTTGGTATACGGTGTGTAAAACTCGAGAAGAAGGAGGTTTAGGAGTTAAAAATGTGGAAATAATGAATGTGGCTTTGCTTAGTAAATGGAAGTGAAGAATCCTTATGGACAAGAAGGCGGTTTGGCGTGATATTCTAGAGGCAAGATATGGTAACACGAAGTTGAAAGTTTTGGTAGGATATGTCGGTAGTGGATAAGAAAAACTCTATTTGGTGGAGAGATATAATCATATTGGATAATTATGATAACCTGAATTTTTATCACTTCATAGGTGCAATTACATGTAACGTTGGAAATGGGGCTTACATACCTTTGTGGTATGCGTTTTGGACGGGCCAGCAACCTTTAATGGAAGCCTTTCCCGATTTTTTCTTATTGGCTGAAAAAAATTTGGAGGCTATTAATCATGCAGATGATCATGATAGAGGATGCTGGAGATGGAATTTGGAGCGGCTGTTTGGGGCTAGCAGTGACGAGAATTCCGCTGCTGCCGGGAAGCCTTTGATAGCTCAAATTCAGAAGCTGGCAGCTTGTCTACATCAGCATACCGTGAAGGAAAATGAAGCGGACAATTTTACGTGGAGACTGAATTTGGATGGTATCTTTTCGGTTAAATTGTGCTATAACCGTTTCAAAGCCAAACTTTCGGGGCCGTCTATGAATCACAACAAGATAATGGCTTTATCCCATCTTTGGAAGATCAATGTTCCTTCGAAAATCTTATTTTTGGTTGGAGATTTATCCTCAATAAAATTGGTACTAGAGATCATTTGGTGAGAAGGGGTATTTTGGTATAAGGTAATGCTTCCATTTGTGTCCTTTGCTTATTGGAAGAAGAAACTTTATCGCACTTGTTTAGATCTTGCGAAGTTACATTACGTATATGGCGAAGGGTGTTTATGTGACTAGGAGTTAGTGACGTTTTTTCTCTAGAAGAGTTTGTGGATTTCTTCCACAATTGTGCTAGTTTTAATTGTTTGACCAAGAGGACGATAGCGGCGGTAGTTTGGCTAGCTACGGTTTGGAGTTTATGGTTCAAGCGTAATGCGGTGATTTTTAAAGATGAGTCTTTTAGTTTCACCGATTGTATGACGGAGATTGTTTACACTTCTTGGTGTTGGCTTTGTTCCTTCTATGAGAAGGTGAACCTTTGTAATTTCTATTGTTGGAATATTCTACCGCTCTCGGGTTTTGAGATGTAAGAGCTTTCCGTTTGTTTCGGGGTATCCCTTTTGCTCCCTTTAATTCCATTGCTTATTAAAAATATATGAAAATATAAAAAATTTACTTGAAAAAACAACATATTTTTTTAAACAATATAATAAGTTGATTTTTTTTTTTTTTGTAATCAAGAAATTATATTAAACGGAGAACAATGGGTTCTCCAACCCGATAACAAAGGATAGCGGGAAAGCCCGACAAAAAGAAAAATTACACACCAATTATCCTTACGAAAGATAGAAAAGAGGCTCCCTACTAAATTCGTAAAAAGTATAATTGGGATGAGTAATCTTCCCGCAAAAAGACCATTTCCAAACCAAGAACTTGATGTTCCACACGGTGTTGTTAATGCTCCAAGCTTCCTTCCGAAACCGCACACCATTCCTAAGTAACCAAAAAGACCAAATGGTGGCTAACCACACCACGTCCAATTTACTATCTATAACCTTACGAAAACGGAAATACAAGTGCCACTCCAAAAAATGCGGCATACACTCAATTTCCAAAGACCCCTCTTTACCAACCCAATAAGCTATCTCATTCCAAATCTTTTTACCCACCAAACAACCAAAAAAGAAATGATCCCTATCCTCCGTAACAAGACCGCACAAAACGCATTTAGAATTCTCGTGAGAAAAAGACAATCCTCTATGCATCAATCCATCAATCGTGGGTAGCCTATCTAGGAAAAGTCTCCACCCGAAAGCCTTGATTTTGAACGGAACCTCCATTTTCCAAAGAGAGCCAACAACTCCATCATGTCTATTAGGCGGACCTATCGGAATATGAAGATTCAAATAAAAATCATAGCACGATGCTACCGAAAACTCCTTCGATGCCTCTTTGATCCACATAACCGTGTCCTTGCCGTGATTCCACCCTCTAAAAGAATCCACCCGGTTTTTCAACTTAATCACTTCCTCCGCCAAAAAATTACCATCCAACTTTAAACCAAAATCGCCCCAAACCCAAACTCCTTCTTTCCACCCCCCCATGCCCGCCACCGAAACACCCTTCAAAAAAGTGTTAAGATACAAATCCGGGAACTCCTCTTTCAAAGGGATCCCTTCCAACCAATTGGATTCCCAAAACGGCGTATGATACCCATTGTGAATAGTAAATTTAACATTATCCACCATCGGATCCGCAAGGGAATACGACCGAATCTTGACCAAATCTTTCCACCAAAAAGAAGGAGAAGAAGAAGAAGAAGAAGAAGAAACAACAAAAGGAGAGGGAGAGGTGTTACTAACCTTACCATCAACCAACAAAATGGACGATAAATCACCGTAACGAGCTTTCAAGACATCTAGCCAAAGAGAATTACGACCTTGTAATATCCGCCACCTCCACTTGTTTAAGAGAGAAATATTGAACAAAGCGATATCCTTAACACCTAAACCCCCTTTTTCCATGGGGAGCGATAAATCTTTCCACCGCACCCAATGAATCTTTCTTTTCTCCTCCAAACCTCCCCAAAGAAACTTGCTTTGCAAACTATTGAGTTTTTTCACCACTTTCAACGGCATTTTATAGAAAGACATGGTGAAAATGGAGAGAGAACTAAGAACCGACTTCAAAAGAGTAATTCTACCTCCAAAGTTCAAATAACGATTAGTCCAACCCTCCAATCTAGCCTTCGTCTTGTTCAAAAGAGGATCCCAAGTAGAATCTAACCTAGGATTGTGACCAATGGGAATGCCTAAGAAGATAAACTTGTTTTCCTCAATTTTGCAAGACAAGAAGAAAGACGCCGCATCCATGAATTGAAAGTTGGAATTGATACCAATCAATTTACTCTTATTATAATTTATACCAAGACCGGACACAAGTTCAAACGCTCTAAGCACCGCCTTAACCGCCCGAATATGCTTCCAACTACCGTCCCCCACCAACAAAGTGTCGTCCGCAAATTGGAGGATATCCACACTACACGAACCTTCAATAACAAAACTTTGAAACTCCCCTATCTCCTTAGATTTTCTCACCAAACCCGAGAGAGCTTCCGCCACCAAAACAAAAAGAAAAGGAGAGAGAGGATCTCCTTGTCTCAACCCTCTATAAACACCAAACTCTTTCGAGGGGCTACCGTTCACAATAACCGACATATCGCTCTTGAACACCAATAATTCCATCCACTTCATCCACCTCATACCGAACCCCATCGCTTTGAACATAAATTTCAAGAAGGACCAACTCACCTTATCGTACGCCTTTTCGAAGTCAACTTTGAAAAGAGAACATTTGTTTCCCGTCTTCCTAGCATAATCTACCACCTCGTTCGCAACTAAAACCCCATCAAGCAATTGTCTCCCGGGGACAAAAGCGGTTTGACAAGGAGATATGATAGAGTTTAACACCTTTTTGAGTCTTCCCGCCAATAATTTGGTCGCTACCTTATACATGCATCCCACCAAGCAAATGGGCCTATAGTCATCCAATCCCAAAGGATTATGCTTCTTGGGAATTAAAGTCAAAAAAGATGAAGTAATTACCTTTGAAAGAGAACTCCCTCCATAAAAATAATTGAAGAAATTGAAGAAGTCTTCTTTTATAAATTGCCAACATCTTTTAAAGAAGAGAAAGGAATACCCATCCGGCCCCGGGCTTTTGTCTCCTCCACAATCCCACACCGCCTCTTTAATCTCATTGTGAAGAAATGGACTCTCCAACTCATCCGCCTCTTCCTTGCTTAAAGACTTGAACGGTATGCCCTCCAAAAAAGGTCTACTAACCTCCGTTTCAACAAATTTCTCCTTGAAGTGATTGAACACCACCTCCCTAACCTCTTCAACCGATTCCGCCACTCCATCCGAATGGAGGATCGGACCTAAATGATTGTTCCGTCTTCTTTGTTTCATCACCTTATGAAAGAAACCGCTATTGGAGTCTCCTTCCTTAATCCAACTCAATCTAGACTTTTGCAATAACATGTTCTCTTTTATCCTTAAATTCCTCCAAAACTTGCTACAAGCTTCCTTTCTAAACTCCATAGTGCTATCGAAGTTAATAAAATCATCGGAAGCAAGTTTGTCATCGGCCAAGTTCATCATGCTCACTCCATCCTCCATTTCCAAGTTAATTCTACCAAACACTTCTTTGTTCCACAATCTTAACTTATCTTTGAGAAGCCTAAGTTTTTCTTTTAATACATAATCACCTCTTCCTTCCACTCTCATACTTTTCCACTCGTTCTCCACAAAAGGAATAAAGGAATCAAAACTAAACCATTCGTTGTTGAATTTAAATGGTTTTGGTCCCCAATTCCGATGATCCTTCAAAATCCAAATCGGACAATGATCCGAAATATCCCTATCACCAATGAATTGCCCCGTTATTTCCCATCTAGACACCACTTCATTAGAAACTATAAAGCGGTCGATTCTACTCATAGCCTTCCCGTCCCCGCTATACCAAGAGAACTTTTTTCCTTTGCAAGGGATGTCCACCAAATCACTTTTATTAATAAAATCCGAAAAAAGCTCCACTTCTCTTTTATTCACCTTCACCGCTCGCCCCTTCCTTTCTCTAGAGTTTTTAATCGCATTAAAATCCCCTCCCATGATCCATTCCCCATCCTTGAATGCCTCCTTCAACTCGAGCAACTTCTTCCATAATTCAACTTTTTTGGTCAACAAACAAGGCGAATAAACATTAAGCACATAATAATAGTTATTATCCCAACGAGCTTTAATTCCCAAATAACCTTCTCCTTTAAAGCTATTGATAACCTCCACTTTGTCGTTCCATAAAATGAGAAGACCTCCCGACCTACCTAAAGAGTTAGAATAGGAAAAACCCACCTCCGGAGAATACCAAAAAGACTTGGCCAAGTTACTATCCATATTAACAACCTTAGTTTCTTGAATTAAAAACAAATCCGCATTACCTTTTTTAATCAACGAACTAATCCTCCTTCTTTTAAGAGCATTCACTCCCCCCCTAATGTTCATAGATCCTATAATCATTGGACACAACTTTTAATCTCCTTCCTTTCTTCCCCTTTATTAGCTCCCCCTAACTCCAAAGTTACGATCCTCTCTATAAGATTATTCCTTCCCTCCGCATTTACCACTCCAAGCGCAACTATAGCCGAACATAGTTTCCCCCCAATATCCACTTCCATTAGTCTCCATTGTCTTCCATTGCTTCTACAAATATCCGATTCATCTTCATGATCGCCATAATACACCGAATCAGAACCACAATTGACTCTGCTGTTAACCTCCAAAGAATTACATACCGCACGGTTTAAGGTGGGGCTCAAAACTGGACCCTTCGTGTCTGGAGCAGAACTCGCGAAAACATGGTCATTGGTGAGTTTTTTTCTTCCTTTAATTCTTCCTGGCATGCCATTTAATGATTTTAGTCTCAACTTCTTTCTAAATTTCACCCCAGTTAATGACTCAGCCAGTGAAAGAGAGCATCCAACCTTACTGGGCAGTTCGTCTGAGGCAGAATCACCGTTCTTGCTGGGAACTGCAGTGTCAGTTCCAGAACAAACAGAAGCGGGAGCAGGCAGAGACGGGCCTGGGCCTAAACCGGTAGCAGTATCAGCGGGAACAGAGCTGTAGTGATGCAAAACCGCCTTATCCTTCGCATGTCCGAACATAACACTGCTGTTCCGAACCTTCAGCAAGGCATTATCGAACTCCCCAGGTTCTCTGCCTCCTGAATTCCCAGCCCCGTGATCAACATCGACGTTCTGCGGCAAAGGAATCTTAGCAGCCTCAGAATTCACAGGGGAATAATTCCTAATTATCTCCTCCCTAACCAAGTTCTCCGAGAATTGTTCAATGCTATCCACCGAGTTATCAGTCATACGATCGAAATTCCTAAGGCTAATGTCATCATTCCACAGTTCATCCGAATCTGAAGAAAGCTCGGTAGAAGAAGGTTTTTTGGGAATACCTGAATAGTTAGACGAAACGCCCCAATGGTCCTCCACTATCGTCAAGCAGAATTTCTTCCCATCTATAATAACGCCGACTACATTAGGTGTGCGAAACGATAATTGCACCTTGATCAAAATCCTGGCTACGTCGAATGCGCAACCCTTAGCCGTTCTCTCGTCTAAACACACAAAAGAGCCCCACGACTCAGCCAAGGCCACGAAAAAATCTGGATGCCAAGCATGAACCGGTAAACCGTAGATTCTTAGCCACACCTCCCTGAATTCCTCAATCAAACCCGCCTCCCACTTCCTAACGTCACTGAACCAACTCCGCCACCAATCCTGTCCCTCCCCTATTAAATCCAGAATAAAGCCTTCTTCCGATTCCTCGAGAAGGCAAGTATTGCCTCCCATTGGCGTTGCTTTTATGGCAAACACCCCTTCCATCTCCATATAGGATTGAATGTTGTATGCCGTTCCCGGAATCGCCACTCTCCCTACAAACGCTTTTTCAAACCTTGTCCTGTGCAATTCCGAAGAATTGTAGCAAACTTCCCTAACCGCACCAGACCCGACTTTAGAGTTTGTGTGGTCTTGCATAGCTGCGTCCTTCGTAGAGACTCCCTCGACAACATTGGCGAAAGAACGATTGAGTGGTACTCCAACACCAAAACAGTTGCCAACCTTGTTAACGAATGGCTGCTGAGTGGCAGCTCTGTTAAATTGAGAATGTCTTACCGGGTGCCACACGAAACCTCCTTGATTCCTCTCAAAACGAGGGAGATTAACGTGAATTTTCTTGTCCCCAATCATCACATTATCCATTCTCACCGCGAGTAACCGACCGTCTTCAACATCCACAACTCTGGCAAACCCGAACCGTTTTCCCAATTTGTTCCTTCTAGGCGAAATCGCCACCTCCACGACATTCCCAATACAACCAAAGAGATCAAATAAGTCTTTCGCACAAGAGACGTCTGGGAATTCAGAAACATAAAACGAAGTCACTGCCTTAGAAGAGTTAGGCCGGTTACGATTCCATCCACCCAATGGAAATACATCCCATCTGAGAGAATCCCCCCCAGCCCGTCGAGCACGCGAAACCTTCACCCATCCATTCTCCTGCTGAGCAAATCTACGGTCCCTCATCAAACAAGTATTCTACTAGAACGAAGCAAGCAAACCCGGAAAAAGCCCAGAAGAAAAATGTCACTGCGAGAGATACAGAAAGGAACCAGCAATAGCAAAAACAAAGTAGACCAAACTACTAAACAGCAAACGAGCAATGGGGAAAACCGTGCAGAGCGCTACAAACAGCCGACCCAAAAAGCCCTAAAAATGATATCGAACTGTACCTTCTCACCAAGGTCCCTGAGCCCTAAAGCCAGGAATTTAAACCGAAGATGAGAGAGTACAAGATACCTTTCTAGGCGCCTTCGAGATCCACCGAAAACACAGAATCGCTAGCAATAATTAATCTAATATAATAAGTTGATAAAATAGAAACCAAACTTACTCTTTCTATTTATGTCTTTGATTGCTAACAAAACAAGAAACAAACAATGAAACAATATTATGACTTCCAAGTAGAAATAAATATACAACATTTGTTTTTTTCTCTCGGCACCAATTTACACTGGGGTATTTATTTATATACTTTTTGTATTTAGTTTTTTTCATAGTTCCGATCAGGTTATTACCAGTTCATTATAATAACAAATTTGTAATTTTTGTTTAGGACATCAAACAAGTTTTAAGCCAATCAAAATCAATTTTGACTAAGGAATGTGAAAATGCCAAACAAACTGATATCTGCAGTTATAATTGCAGGTTTGGCAAATAAACATTATTGTTTAATTTTGGTGGTATCTTATTCATGAATTTCCTCAAAAAATCACTAGATATATAGAATTGCAATTACCACTATAAGTAATCACAATTTTGGACAAGGAAATTAAGAATAATAAAAATCTCTTTTGGATTCGAAAAAAAAAAACCAAGAATAATATTAACTCATAAATTTTAGACAAGCTTCACAATTGTTGCTAACATTGCCTTTTCATACTCCTACTCATGACCCTCTTAAAAATTTTGGTAAAATTATTTAGTCTTTTAAAAATATTGTAAAACTCACACTAATATTTTCTTAAATTAAATATTGATAATCAAATGTTTATTATTTTATCATGAAACATGAGAAAATGAAATTTCCTCAATTAGAATAAAAAATAGTAGACTGCTATTTTTATCATCCTTATGGTCACAATAATTTTTTACATGCTATGTAGTTGTGTCGATTTTGATTTTTATAATCCTTTATTGCTACTCGATATAGCCAATCAGCCATTAATATTTATCTAGTTAGAGCTTTCCAGGTTTTTTCCCAGTCAGTTTACTCAGCAGATGAAAAAATTCTAACGAACAAATTTTTTGCACTGCTGAGTACATTGAGTGGGAGAAAACATGGAAAACTCTAGCTAGATGGATAATGATCACAGAATTGGCAATACCGAATAGTCATAAAGGATTATAGAAATTGAAATTAAAATAACTGCATAGAAATCGAAATTAACATAACTGCATAACAGATAAAAAAAACTTTTGTGATTATAATACCAATCAAAATAGCACCATTCACCACTATTTTTATTCTAACGAACGGGATTTTATTTTCTCATATTTCATTGTAACTTAATAAACACTTAAGAAAGAGACATTAAATATATGCCTTCACAACACATTCTAAATAGGTACTGAATACTAATTTTAAAATAGTACCTTAACTTTCTTATTTTTATACATATGCTCATATACCCTAAAAAATCACTACAAATATAGAACTGCAAGAATATTAGAAGGTATTTAAGGTTGATACATAATCTAAAGAGAAAAAAGTTATAGAAATCAAAACAACAAGAGAAGAATAAAATAGCTGAAAAGACAAAAAAAAAGAGGTACATGATAGGCAAGGGTGTAAGCATTTGTTATCTTTCTTATGTCAAGCTCTTCCTCTCTCTCTCTCTACTTCGGGTGGAGAGGCTGAAACTTGTAGTATTTAAAATGGAAAAGTCAGAATTCAATGACAAACTAAGAAACCTGCGCGAGTCTCTCTCCTCATGCGATGGTGATATGCCATCTGTCCAACGTAAATAGCTTATGTGGTTCGAATTGTTTATAATCTTATTTTGGAAGGAGGATTGGGTCAGACCATTGGTTAAGTATTCCAAAGAGATTTTTATCAATCATTCTTCACTTATATATCTTGCCTCCCACAATTTTCTATAATACTCAATTCTATTATTTTCGACCAAGTTCTTTTTTGTTTTGACATGGTGGTCTATAATGTTATGTTTTTTTCATGGAGTTGGTTAGCTAGAATAGTTTTGAACTCTTCTTTTTCAACCTTTTATGAGTGGTACAAATTACCGCTTGGTTGCTTTTCGAATGTGTAATTTGTTGTATGGGTTGAACCCCTAGTGCGATTCCGTAATCCAATTGCTTATTTAAAAGAAAATAAATAAAATAAAAAAATAAAAAATAGAGTGAAGACCTATTTTAGTCCATCATTTACAAAATTTAATTTTGAACTAAATAAGGGTTGAACTAGAGACCCTTTAGTCATTGAGCAACTTACTCTATCACTAAACTAATCTATTTTTCATATTTTAATTTATAACTAACACTTATATCAATCATTTTTTAATTAATTTTTAATTATTAGAAATACTTAATATATTTTGATAATAAATCTCAAATAAAATTCAAACCCACTAAAATCACATTTAAATATTTTTCAAAATCATTATATAGAAATTAAAATTAATTTATAATAACATCTAAAAAAATAAAACTTACACGTTTAAATAATTTACACCCACTAAAATCACATTTAAATATATTTCAAACTCATTCTTATTGAATTTAAGTTTATTTATAAATATGAGATTTTTAAGAAACAATGATGCATTTTAATAATAAATCTTTAAATAAAATTCACACCCATAAAAATGACATTTAGATATTACTCAAACTCATTTAAATAAAAATTTAAAATTATTTTTTAGTTTATAAATATTACAACTTGTAAATATATATTATATGTTAACTTGTAAATATGTTTGGATGGTATAAAAATCACATTTAAATTATATTGTTTGAGTTCAAACACGTTTTAATAGTATTTGAATATAATTGGATGTGTTTTGTAATTATTTAAGCGTATCAATTTTATTCTAGATGTAACAAAAAATTAATATTAATTTATATAAAATGGTTTTTGAAATGTTAAAATATCATTTTAGTGAGTGTGAATTTTAGTTGAACATTTATTCTTAAAATATAATAAGTATTGCTAATAATTAAAAATGATAAGAAAATATATTAATATAATTATTATTTGTTAGTTAAAACATTAAAATACATTAAAATTAATATATTATATTGTTTGAGTTCAAACACGTTTTAATAGTATTTGAATATATATTGGATGTGTTTTGTAATTATTTAAACGTATCAATTTTATTTCAGATGTTATTAAAAATTTATTTTAATTTATATAATATGATTTTGGAAAATATTTAAATATCATTTTCAATGAGTGTGAATTTTAGTTTGCTAATAATTAAAAATAATGAAAAAATAGATTAGTCGTAGAGAATATTTTCTCTTGACCAAGAGTCCTTGGTTCAAATCTTGCTTTGGTTGGGGTTAAGAAATTAATGAAAACCTAAGTATGGGTTGGTGGATGGGTCTTCATTCTAAAAAATAATATATAGAATCATGGAATTTAGTTGGTTGGGGTTAAGAAGTTAATGAAAACCTAAGTATGGGTTGGTGGATTTTCTTAAAATTATTTTTTTTATTTATTAATAATGTTTATTTTACTACTTAATTAATTATTATCATAAAATTTTTCATGAAAAAAGTTTTAATAAATAAAAAAAATTAAAAGTGGAATAATAGAAATACAATGAAAAAAAAGAATAATATAATGAATTGAAATAATACTTGAAAATTATATAATAGAAAAAACAAAAAAATTATATACTTGAAAAAACAAAAAGAAATAATTTTTGAAATAATACAAAAAAATTAATAAAATAGAAAAGTAACATAATAATAGACAAAAATATGATACCTCAAAATTCGTAGACTGAAAGAAACAAAACCAAAATGAAAAAAAAAAAACAATAGATATGTTTGGGACAATTTTTTGTTACAAAAAGTAACTTAAAATTTGAACTTTTCAATAATATCTTTATTAATAAAATGTGTTTTTTGATTACAATCTCTTTAATTATAAATAAATTATATTATTGAAAATCAAAAAAGTGAAATAGAATATAGAATTAATATCTTTACTAATGACATGAGATAAGAAATAACTATTTTGTCATATTTTCATAGGACACGAAATCCTAGGAATGAATAATTTGTTTACCCAAAAATAATGGAGAAACTACCTTCTTTGTTTACTGCAAAAATAAAGAAAGTTCAATTGTATATAAATAATGCTATGAAGATTTAATCAACAAAAGTAAGAATAATAAAAGTCTCTTTCGACTTTCTAAAAAAACAAGAATAATACTAACTCATAAAATTTGGACAAGCTTCACAGCAGTTGGCAATATAGCCTTTGCATACTCCTACTTCATGACCCTCGTAGAAATTCAGGTAAAATTAATTAATTAATTCTAAAAAAATTGTAAAATTCACTAATATTTTCTTAAATTAAAACTTGATACTCAAATGTCTGTCATTTTCATCAGTGTTATAGTTACAACCGTTTTTTACATGCTATACGTGGTTGATTCTATTTTGATTTTTATAATCCCTTCTAGCTACCCCTTATAACCAATCAACCACTAGTTGGGTATATTGAGTAGGATGGAAAGGTTATAGAAAGTGAAATTGCATTAACAACATAGCACATAGAAAACTTTTGTGATTATACCACCGACCAAAATAGCAGTTTTCATCAATATTTTTGAATTTGACGAAGGGAATTTTATAATTAATTAAACACTTGAGTACCAGACATTAATTTAAGATTATATTAACAATGTGAGTTTCACTAGTTTTTTTAAGATTAATAAATTTCTACAAAGATGTAGAGTATGCAAAGACATTATTGCCAACCGCTCTGAAATTTGACAAAGTTTATGAGCACGTGTTACTTTTGTTTTAGAGCCAAAAAAAGAATTTTATTATTAGTGCTTTTGTTTGTTTAATCGAAGCTTTTATATTTATAATTGATGTTTTTATATTTAGGCAATTGACAGTGAATGTTAATTAGAACAGAAATTCCCCAACCCAACTGACTCTTTCTATTTTTCTCTTCAATTCCTAATGAAACAAGAAACAAGCAATGAATGTTAATACAGTGTTACTATGTACTAGTAAAGCAAACTACTTGATAAAAAAAATTAAGGGAAATTTTATGAATGAGAATTATTATGACCTAAGAATTTAAATGCGGAAATACTACTTTTAAACACTTCTTTTTGTGTGTTGGTGTTTTAAAGTTAGTGATAAATAGCATAAATTCTCATATACTCATATATCCTTTAACCAAAAAAAGAGTCAAATAAAAACAAATACTGCCACAATTAGGTCTTTGCATTGTTATTAATCAAAAGTTTCAAATTGATATCTGCAGTTATAATTGCATGATTTGCAGATAAGCATTAAGAAAGAAAAAAAGTAATACCTGATAGACAAGGGTGTAAGCATTTGTTATCTCAAGCTCTTCCTTCTCTCTTTCTGGTGGAGAGCTTGAAACTTGTAGTATTTAAAATCGGAAAGTCAAATTTCTCTGTTTCCCATGACACCTATTTCGGAGGCAAATTAAGAAACCTGCGCAAGTCTTACGTACAGAGCTGTTCCACATGTTTTGATGGTTCTTTGGCTTTTTCTTCATTTTGTATGGGGCCAGCTTTGAAAGTTTCTCTCTACACATTTAAAATAAATATATTATGAACTTAATTATAATTATAAAATGTGACTCTTTTTTAAAATTTATTTAGAGTCACTAAATAATGACTTTAAAAAATGAAATTTTATTTTCAAGTCAATATTTAAACATTATTTTTAGACAAAATAAATAGAACTTTAAAAAGAGTGAAGTAACAAAATTATCTCAGTTAACTCATACAACCCCAACACCTCTATTTCTATTTTTAAAGATTATCATCCTATACTGAAGGATCCTCCAAACACACCAAAACACTGAATATCACACAACATCACACAAATCAATAACGAATAACTAATTTAAATAAATTGAGGTGTAACATATTGTCTATATATCAACTGACACATACATATGTCAGGTAAATATAACACAATTGTCACATACCACTTCAAATATCCCTTCTACAAACATATATCATCAAATGGACAGTGTTGTCCATCAGAGTGATTTTGCAAACAAGTAGTGGAGCGGATGATCGATCGTGATTCTTGCATTCGAAGACTTGATTAGCTCAGATCAAGGAAAGGTTACTACAAGAAGAAGAAGGAAATATGTATGATTCAGTTCTTGGATTGTAATTTGTAATCTTGTAATTATTTTGCAGCTTATTGGAAATAAATACTCAATTTTGTTGTTCAAACTGAGGAGATATGTACCCACACGCGAGGAAGAAAGTGGGGAACTTCCTTACCAAATCTCTTTGTGTATTGTATTTCTATCCTTTCTCTTTACATTTACAATACCTTTATAAATCAATTGTTGTTCTGATTTTAGTTGAATGATCTAATAGTGATAGAAAATTCATTTGAACAACACCATTGTTGTTGTTAATCGTTGAACGGGTGAACACCAACTGTGTGATAAAAGTTTTTGCTGATTTTTGTTCATTAGAAATAGTGCATTACTGATAAGTTCATTAATTTGAAAAGAGTTATGTGTTAATTCATCCGCTTCATCATATTTGGTTGGTGGTGGACAATGTTAATTGGGGACCGAAACCGTTCAAATTCAACAATGAATGGTTTGCTTTGGATTCTTTTTATCCTTTTGTTGAGAAGGAGTGGAAAAGCCTTGTGGTGAAGGGAATGGGAGACTTCGTATTAAAAGAGAAATTGAAACTTCTTAAACCCAAATTAAAGAGATGGAATCTAGTGGTGTTTAGGAGGATTGATTTGGAGGTGGAGGAAGGAGTGAGGGATATTAATTTATGTGATGATAAGGTGGAAACGGGCGATGAGAATTTGCTTAATGTAGTTGTTGATAAAAGGAGGGAAGCAACTTTTAGATTTTGGAGGAATTTGAGGATCAAAGAGAATATGATTATCCAAAAATCGAGGTTGAAATGGTTAAAGGATGGTGATTCTAATAGTGGATTTTTCATAAGGTGATGAAAGAAAGAAGGGGAGTTAATCACATCGGCCCGATACTTGCTTCGGGTCGCTTGATTGAATCGGTGGAAGAGATAAAAGAGGAGGTTGAGAGACACTTTCATAGTAAATTTTTGGAGGTGGAGGACACTAGACCTTTATTGGAAGGAATCCCTTTCAAAAATGTTGGAGAAGCGGATTTAGCGGCTCTTGAAAGTCCGTTTTTAGAAGGCTAGATAAAGGAGGCTATTTGGAATTATGCCGGTTCTAAGAGTCCGGGTCCGGATGGTAATTCTTTCCTTTTTATCAAGAGATGTTGGTCTTTTCTAAAAGAGGATTTTGTGCGTTTTCTTAATAGTTTCTATGAAGGGGGTTCTCTCTTAAAGGCGGTAACATCTTCTTTTATTTCGTTGATTCCAAAATCCCATAATCCTTTGTCTTTGGACGATTATAGACCTATTTGTTTGGTGGGGTGTATGTACCAAGTGGTGGCAAAATTGTTGGCGGGAAGATTAAAGAAGATACTTGGTTCCATTGTCTCTCCGTGTCAAAGTACTTTTGTGACGGGGAGACAAATGCTAGAAGGAGTGTTAGTTGCAAATGAGGTGGTGGATTATGCAAGAAAAACAAATAAGGATTGTTTGTTATTTAAAATGGACTTTGAAAAGGCTTACGACAATGTGAGTTGGAACTTTTTAAGGTACCTTTTTAGGAGGATGGGATTTGGGGCAAAATGGAGAGGATGGATGGATAAATTGATTTTTAATAGTAACATGTCGGTTCTTGTTAATGGTAATCCCACAAACGAGTTTGAAGTAGGTAAAGGATTGAGACAAAGAGATCCGCTTTCGCCTCCTCTCTTTGTGTTGGTTGTGGAAGGTCTCGCGGGCTTGGTAAGAAAATCTTTAGAGGTGGGTGAATTTGAGAGTTTTTCTATACAAAGAAGTTGTGAAGTGGACATTCTCCAATTTGCGGATGACACTTTATTGGTAGTAAAAAGGGACTTAGAAACAAGTGTGGGCGATTAAAGTTGTGCTTAAGGCTTTTGAGTTAGTTTCAGGGTTGGGCATTAATTATCACAAAAGCAAGTTGATTGGTATCAATGTCAGTAATGGGTTTTTGGAAGCCGCTTCAAATGTCCTTGCGTGTAAGGTAGAAGAGAGCAATTTTTACTTTCTTGGGATACCGGTGGGATTTAATCCGAGAAAAGTAGAGACATGGAGTCCGCTTATTTCCAAAATGAAAAATCGGTTGGGAGGGTGGAAAAATAGGTTTCTTAATTTAGGTGGAAGAATAACTTTATTGAAATCTATTTTGAGTTCTCTAACTGTATTTACTATGTCTTTTTACAAGATGCCGATGAAGGTGGTGAAGGAGATTACGAGAATTCAAAGTAGTTTTCTTTGGGGAGGAGGGGATGAGAAGAGGTGTATTCATTGGATTAGGTGGAATGATGTAACTCAACCTTTTGAGAATGGGAGATTAGGAGTGAAAAATATTATGGATTTCAATGTGGCTCTTTTGAGTAAGTGGAGGTGGAAGATCCTTCAAGGGGCGGATTCACTTTGCTTCAAGATCTTAAAGGCTCGTTATGGTGATTTATCAGTGAAGATTTTGGGAGGTGATATTGCTTCTAAAGAAACGAGGAGGGTGTCCTTTTGGTGGAAGGATATGTTGAAAATTGGGACCAAATATTTTTTTGACCTGTTTGTTTCTTCTTGTAGGTTTCTAACCCATAATGGTTTTAATACTCCATTTTGGGAGGCGATCTGGTTGTATGGGAAGGTTTTGAAGGAAGAGTTTCCGGATCTCTTTGAGGCGTCGGCTTTGAAAAGGGTGTCGGTAGCGTCGATGGGTGGTTGGGTGGATGGTAAGTGGATGTGGCGGGATCTTGGTATTGTGGAGCACTTGTTGACTAATTCTTTAATCATGGCCGAATGGGGGGAGTTAAGGAATTTTTTGGTGGAGTTTGGTGGATTTGGGTGTGGGTAAGGATGGTGTGGAGTGGGTGCTCAATCGTGGTGAAGATTTTTTGGTAGTTTCGTGTTACGAGGGGCATGCTAGCAAGCGCACTCCTTTCGGTCCTTTTTCTAGATTTCATGAGGCGAAGGGGTTGGTTTGGAATTCGGAGGTTCCTTTCAAGATTAAAGCTTTTGCTTGGAGGCTCCTTGCAAATAGGCTTCCAACAAAAGATCTCTTAGTGCAAAGAGGTATTATCATTTCTCTTGATAATTTAAAGTGCTCTTTTTGTAGAATGGATTTGTAAAATAGAGATCATTCTTTTTTTGCTTGTTCTTTTGTAAAGAATATTTGGAGGGATATAGTGGGGTGGATAGGAAAGGGTGGGATAGAGGGAAAAGAGAGCTTGTCGAGGTTTATGGATTGACACTCGTTTTGTATATCAAAGAAGGTAGATGTAAAGAAGGTAGATGTCATTTGGTTGGCGATGACATGGACTATTTGGTTGGGTAGGAATGGGGTTTGTTTTCGGGAAAAGGATTGGAATTTTGATGATTTGGTTTGGAACATCAAAATTTTGGCTTGGAGGTGGTCTTTTTATGGAGATATTACTCACTCCAATTATTCTTATTACGATTTTGTTAAAGAGCCTTTACGGTTCATGTCGTAATTATAATTGGGTTGTAATTTCTGTTGTTGGGCGTGCGCCTTTCCTTTTGTAAACAGGTTGGAGAACCCTTAGTTCTCCGGTTAATATAATATCTTGTTTACTAAAAAAAAATAAAAGACATTCTAAAATTAAAATAACAAAACAATGTATTATTATATATACCAAATCAATTAAAAACATCTTTCCTTATTCTTGTTGATAACGCTCCAGACATCCATAATCCAAGTATTCATAACTCTAGCCGCAAGAAGCCATATTTCTTTTGAAAAGTTGATTATTTTAAGAATTTGTTATTACAAAAAAATTGTAAGCATTAAGCTAACTAACATCACAACAAAGTAAGAAACAAAAAACACCGTTCGTTTGTTTTTATTTGATAAATGGAGCGTGAAAAGAAGATCTCTATCTCTTGGACTCTCTTTGACACAATTCACAAATTAATTCCATCAAATTTGTAACTAATAATAAAACAAAAACGACTTTGTATCTTGGATTCTTCATTATGTAACCATTAGGGTTTGTTCTCTAGTGTAAAAAAAACTGGGATTTTTTTATTCAAAATTTATTTTTGATAATTGTAATTGACGATGAATATATTTTTATAAACAAACCCCCATTATCATCGAAACACACTTATCACCGTCGGAACTTCCTATCACATCTGCAATGAAAATTGTATCAGTATCAAAACCTAATATCGTCGTTCCAAAACAAATCGATGAGAATATAATAGATTTTCCATGTTCTTCATTGTTCCACCATTTCTAACACATTAAAAAAAGTAAAATATTAAATTTTTATAAAGATAATCCATTAAATTTATTACCCCAATTCTAATTCCAGTCTTAATTAATATCAAACCGTGAAAACCCATAAACAAAATTGAAATAAAAAAGTTGTATTCGATTTAAACATCAAGGTTAGAACAATGGAAACTCTTAAATTTGAATATATATGAATCAAAGGAATAAAATTAAAATGAAATTTATGAAAGAAAAATAGTGGAAGTTAAGAAGATGGGTTACCAACTTACTATCATAGCGTTCGACTTGTTAAGCTAACTTGACGATGTAAAGGAATTTTTCACATTTCTTGCAGAAGAATACGAAGAATATGGTAACAAATAGAGTGTGAAAGGAAGAAAAAAACGTTTGGTCTTCAAATATGAATGTATGGATTCGAAAAATTTATTTTCACTTCCCAATACTAATATACTACTAAAACATTAATTTTAATTTGTATGATGAAATGAATGCAACAAATAATAATTAGGGGATTAGGGTATGTAAAATGAAAATTAGGGTTATGAAAATCTCTCTCCAAACTGATTTAATTAAGGGCAATCCGTAATTTTGGTAGTGGTTTTTTTTATATATTAAAAATTGATATTAAACAAATAGATTTATTTATCAAAGTTTAACAACTTAACCACACATCCTCATATCTACCCATTAAGAAATCAGACATATATATGCAACATTCCAAACCTTCTGACCACTTTAGAAAACATTAAGACAGTGATAATTTTGTGTTGATCTATTGAATGGTTAAAAGAGGTTTCTGAGGAAATTAAGCTCTTAAATATACAAAAATAGAAAAATAGGGAAAGATGAGAGAAAATTTACCTCAAAAAGGATTTGAAGGTTTTATTGTTGAGATGAGATGTTATTGCCACCAAAAGTAAAATCAAGAACAAGTCAAAGTTGAGAGATGAAAATAGTGATGGTTAAATAAAAGGAAATCAAACAAGGTAAAATTGATTTGATAATAAGATGAAAGAAAAGTTAAATTGGGCGAGTGAAAATCGATTTAGTCAAACCGATTTAGGGTAGAAAATTTAGGGTTGGTGTTCATAATGTACTAAGATGAAATTGTATGTTGGTGTCTATCTTGGGTAGGCACTTACAATATTACGTGAATTCAAAAATAAACAAATATTAATAAAAATTAACAGAATTTAATGTTTAATTCTAGAAAATATAAGAGGAAAAGAAAACTAAGAAGGAAAAGATAATTTTAAGAGAATTCAATTTCAACTAAAATTTTAAGATTTTATCTGTGAAAGATAGATTTTCTAATTAAATTTATAATTTATATCAGTGAAGGTTTTTGGGAGAGAATAATTAGAGGGGGATATATTTTCTCACAAGGTTACTAATAAAATTTTATCCGACACTATTATTTACCACTTTGATTTTAATAAAATACGCAAGATTCTCTCTCTAATCATTCATAATTAGTAAGATATTTTGTTTCCTCCCTATTTTCCATCACTAAATCTCATTTTTTAGTAGTGTCTTTTAAGGTTGTTTGTTGTTGTTGTTGTGTGTTGTTGCTGCGTATTGTTGTTGTTGTTATGTGTTGTTGTTGTGTGTTGTGTTTGTTATTGATGTTGTTGGTGCTACTACTTTTGTTGTTGTTGTTGTTGTTCATCCATAACTAGGCTATTGAAAGAAGTGTGTGAGGTTGAAATTGAGAGTTATCTTCTCGATTAAAAGGCACAACTTCAGCAACATGGATTTGGATAAAATAAAATTTAATCCTGAGATTTAACGAGAATCAATAGTTACTTCTCACAGACGGCGTTATGGTTTCGGATCAGAATTGAAATTATGTGTCAATTGAGAAGATGGACTCGTGACAAGGTGTTGCAAGCCTCCAGTGGGGTTGAGCACAAGGGTTGGTCAGCAAGTTTAACACGCAACGCCTAAGTCTGTTAATGAGTCCTAAAAGGGGTGTGTACCTTAGGCCATACGCAAGTAGAACTATATATACATCTTGATTAAATAGTCATTGGGCTTTCTTTGAAACGGTAAGTAGGTCTCCATCTATTGAACCTTCAACCAACTCAGAACAAAATTTAAAATTACCTTTAATTTGCCTAAAATATTCGAAGAAATGTGATGAATATTATTATATTATGATATTATTTTTTAATTGAGACTTTCAAATTGATGGAACATCTAATCTATAAAATAAAAGTTTTTTAACAAATGAAATTGAGTTTTAAATTTGTAAAATACCATATGCATTAAAAAAAGTTAAAGTGTCAAACTTAGTTTTAATTCTTCTTTAGTGTTGAAATTGCAACAACTCGACCTTTTTTCTTAATACAAAAGGACGGAAGCCCTAAGGGCAAAAAAACCACTAATATCAAATTAAACAAGGTGTTAACACATCAACTAAATTGGCTACAAGCTTAGACACCACTACTCTTGAATAAACACAAAGCTCCAAATTATGGAAGCATTATTCCCTAAACATCTTCCAACCTTTACACACTCCCCATAATTCAATCAGTATGCACTACACACTTCTAACCCCATAAAAAATAATTTACAAATATAATTCTTATCTTCTAATCTATTTTTTTGCATGTGTATAATACTATAATTTGTGTATTCATTCCTTATTTCTACGTTTACAAAAGGTTATAGAAACCAATTATAGTTTCAATACATAATGATCTCATCATGCAAGAATGAAGTGATCATCCTTTCTTATCAGGTACATGTCTTCAACTTCAGCTCTATATTCACTCATAACTTTATTGGGGAGTATTCAAAATTTCCAACACTAATAACTAGCAACCTATGTAGCCCTGACACTTCTGAAAAAACGTGTGTCATTGTAGGACACCTGCCCTAATACTTATGATTACGTTTAATTTTTTCATTTTTTTTTCAAATTATTGGTGTGTCGTCATATTAGATTTAGGGTGTTCGTGCTTCATAGGTAAAATAAAGAGCCTTTTAGGATATTTAATTTCTTTCTTGACAACTAAGCATTATTGTAGTTGATAATTCAGTAACCTTTGGAGTAGGAGTAGTATTTGCGGTGCGACTAATTTCAAATGCAAGAGATTCAATTTTATCTAGCAAAAAAAATAAAAAATAAAGAAGCAAACATATTTCACTTTTTCAAAATAAAATGGATGCATGGCAATCAATAGCTATTTATAAAATGAATTTCAAGAATATTGTGTTGCGACTTAGTTTAATTGAATTAACTGTTTGACTATTTATCACATATTTGGATACACAACTTAACTATACATTTATCATATAAGTGCTTAAGTAAAACTTATGTCTTTACTTTAAGATAAAATAAATAAACATTGTTTGCATAAATAGATATAAGTTTATTTGAATAGTTTTTAAAAATTGTATCTTATATTGTTAAGAAGTGTGGTTAGGCCTAACTCAACCCTATAAAATCGGCTTTTAGGGTGAGGATTGCCCCCACATATAAGGACATGTTCAGACCATATATTGTCCGATGTGGGACTCTTAACACACCCCCTCACGCCCAGGACTAGACAACTGGAGCGTGGAAATAAATGGTGGGTGGCCCGATAGCGGAAACCATAGAAGGTGGCCCACCGGATCTTAAACGAGGCTCTTGATACCATGTTAAGAAGTGTGGTTAGGCCTAACTCAACCCTACAAAACCGACTTGTAGGGTGAGGATTGCCCCCACTTATAAGGACATGTTCATGCCATATATTGTCCGATGTGGAACTCTTAACATATATTCAAATAACTTAATGTGTTTAAATATTCATTAATCATTTACTAGACGTAATTAATCATGGAATAAAGTTTATGTGTTAGTGGTATACGATGTCCGTGTGGTAACTAACTGTGTGTTAGAATAACATGGGGAACTTTGTCATCCTTTTCAATTTTTTTTAAAGATCTTTTGTATTTATTCATGATATTGGTAATCTGCATAAGGTTTTGCAGCCAAATCAAAACTAACTTGCAGATCAATATATGCTCCTTGTTCTACAAGAAACTTAACCACTTCAACATTTCCTTGACTTATAGCAATATGAAGTGCAGATATTCCATTTGAGGACTTTTTTAATTCACCAACATATTGAGCAATATCTTTAAGCAATTTATGTCCTTTTTTTCAATAACATAGCATGCTAAGTGACCTACATTAGTTAAAAATATATCTGATCCATTCTATACAAGTAGTTTTGTTATTGGTTCACAGTTAGCCATAAATGCTTCCCCTATAGTGGTATAATTCCATTAAAATATGTATAAATAAATATATAAGAATCATTTAAAAGAAAATCAATAATTATAACAACGACTAAAGTAATAATAATTCAAAACTTGTGAATTATTATTAAATGAAACTTTTCCATAATTAAGCTATAAATTTGTTTCTCACTTATAATAACTACTAACAGAAACTACATGGAAAAATTTGAATACAACAACCATCCTTATAATATGTGGAGTTTAAATCGGCGTTGATAGCATAAACAAACCTTGTATGTTGGCTTTTGTGTTAGAAGTCATTGTGTTGTTTCACTGTTTCTTTGACACTAGAAAAGAAAAAGAGAAAGAATCAAATGAGTTTGGATGAGACACAAGACACCATAATAGTTAATGAGTTGTTTATCCTGAAATTAGTGGATGAGTTGTTAATCAATATTTATTGTCAATTCCTAAATATAAAAACTTCAATTGTGCAAGTCTCTCTCCTCATGCGATGGTGACATGCCATCTGTCCAACATAAATAGCCTATGTGGTTCCCTCTCTCTCTTGTGTGGTGGAGAAACCATTGGTGTAAAACTTCCGCAAATTATTTAAATTTGATAAAAAAAATCATATACTTAATTATTATATACATACAAATCCTTCTCGAATAATTGAATTAAAAACTGCAGCATACAAATATTAATAGTTGCCAACAGGTTAGTGCCCTTTTGTGGAGAGAAATGGAACATCTAAACAAAAATAAGATTATAAATAGTTGCTCATTCACATAACCCTGACCATATCTAACCATGTCACAAAATCACTTACGAAAAAGAAAACCCGTGAAATATTATTCCATACCCAGCAAATCATTTTTTATACCCAAGATGTTTTGCTTGAATTTTAAAGCAACACAACAATTAATGAAAAAAAATTGATAAATAAGTTATTGATGTTTCAAATGAGTCGAGACTAATGCATAACTTAATTTACAAACCATTCAAACATACAGAGAAATAATGTTATATATAGTTTAATCAAAACTTACATTCTCATAAAGTTCCAATAAACAGAAGTCAAATTTATTTTTATAAATTTACCTCAAAAAATTCCAATCAACAAAAATACTCACATTCAAAGAAGTCTCAAAATACCGTTCCTCATTAATCTTCAATAAAACCCTGCAACTAAATCAAACCCAACTTTTATATATAAATATAAAATCCATAACTTATCTCGATGATGAATATTGAATCCTTAATCAAATCTCTAATCTTTTTCTCATCCAAATTAAACCTTCTAACCTTTCTCTATTTCTGTGATCGAGAGAAAGAGAGTGAGGGAGGTCAGATTTGAGAGTGAAGGGGTTTCATTTCACAGTGGGTTTTTCTCTTTGCAAATAGTAATTTCTCTTTCTTTCTTGGATTATATACTCCCTCTGGCTAATATGCTTTGTCCAACATGACTAATTTCTGTCAAAGTAAACCTTCAATATCCGTGGAAGTGAACCTCTCACCATATAATTGAATTCACTAAATTATAATTAAAGATGATTAAAAAATATGTAAGTGAAAAAATAAAAGTACTCGGTAGAAGAAAAAACAGAACACTCAAATAAATTTATATCATAGAAAAAATATAAAAACTTTACTTGGAAAAACAACATATTTTTTTTTAATTATATAATAAGTTGATAAAATAGAAACCAGCCTTACTCTTTCTATTTATGTCTTTGATTCCTAACAAAACAAGAAACAAACAATGAAACAATAGTATGACTTTCAAGTAGAAACAAAAGTACAACGTTTGTTTTTTCTCTCGGCACCGATTTACACTAGGGTATTTATTTATATACTTTTTGTATTTAGTTTTTTTCTAGTTCCGATCAGCTTATTGTTAGATTAATTATTTAATTAATCAAATATGGATTGACACCATTAGTTATTAATAAATTATATTATGGTCAATTGATATTAAACACTAATTATATATTAATTATTTTATTGGTCTTTGTGCCTGAATGGATCGTGATGGACTGAACCATTCAGTTAAGTCCAATGAGAGGTCTTTGTCCTCAGTCGTTTGGTTATTTAAGCGTTGTTCCATTAGACGATTAATATACTGTTAAAACCTGAAACAACAATGAGGGTAGTAATCCTCTCATAACACTCTTTCTGACGGCAACCCTTCAAATTCTAGCAACCGTTCTAATTATTCTTGATTACATTATAATATTTCAATATACTATAATTTGTGTCTACTATATTCAATCAAATCAATCAATTGGTATCAGAGCCTAAATAGATACATATTGTAGCTATTGTAGCTATTGTAGTTATTGTAGCTATTGTTAATTGAATTGAATATTATTAAGAATAAATAAGTCACACGCTTTATATCAATTTATCTTTACAATCAGATTATTACCTAATAAAGATGCTCATTTATCTCATTTGTAGTTAGGAAGTCAGTTTTTTTCTTCTAGTTATTAGTGTTGTATCAGTTACAAAACTTCAATAGTTTTATGTCTTTGTATATAAATCAATAGTAGCTCTCGATGTAAATCAGATTTTACATAAAAATATAATGAGAATTACATACCAATTCATCTTACTCTGATAATCAATATGGTATCAAATTAGCACACTTTCACCTTCTTCTTTTTTTCCTTTTGGTGATTGCGTTTATTTGTTGTTCCCCAATGGCAACTTAACTTTTTGGTGATTTTTCCACAAACCCTACCAATCCCTATTACCTTCACCCAAATGAGAATCCATCTATTATACTTGTTACTCCTCTTCTTGATCACAAAAACTATCAGACATGGTATCGCTCGACGAAGGTAGCGCTAATCTCCAAAAACAAGTTAAAATTTGTGGACGGAACTTTGCATCTTCATGCTGTGTCTGATCCTCTTCATGGACTGTGGATCCGTTGCAACAATATGGTACCTTCCTGGATCCAACGTTCTATTTCAGAAACCATCACTAAGTCATTCATGCGGTGCGATCCAACGTTTTAATCTTTAATAAAACCCTCCAACTAAATCAAACCCAACTTTTATCTATAAATATAAAATCCATAACTTATCTCGATGAAGAATATTGAACCCTTAATCAAATCTCTAATCTTTTTCTCACCCAAATTAAACCTTCTAACCTTTCTCTATTTCTGTGATCAAGAGAAAGAGAGTGAGGGAAAGCAGATTTGATAGTGTGTGGGCGTTTTGCAAGAAATTTTTCAAACATTAAGAAAAAACCCTAAATTTTTATTAAAGAAAAGATAGAAAGGAGAAAACAGTGGCGGCCAACGGCGAGCAGATGATGGTGAGCGTAGGACAGAGGAGACCAGTACGAACAACAGAAGATTTGAGATTGAAAAGCTACGAAGGAGTTTCATCTCGCAGTGGGGTTTCTCTTTGCAAATAGTATTTTCTCTTTAATTCTTCGATTATATACTCCCTCTGGCCTAATTTATAAGCAAAAATCTTCTATATACTCCTTCGATTTTGCAAAACATGAAGTGCCAGTCTTCCGAATTCTTATATTTCGGTTACTCGCAAGATCGACTAGATTGATCCTAAATACATTTGTGATCAAGTTCTATGAATTTAGGTTTTATAGGACCAAATGTGCGTCTAATCTTAAAGAAAAGAAAGTAAATGGTTGTAAAGGTTCGAGATTTAAATTAAAGAGCAAGAAAAATTAAAGGACATCGTAAGTATATGACGAGGAAAGTAATTTTTGACAAGAAAGTAGAGGTTTTCGACAGAAAGGATAAAGAAAAAAACTATAAAAAGGATGATGAACATAAATAACTATTTATAACTGAAAATAAGCGGTGTTTCAAACGCACATTTTCAAAGAAAACTCTTTTCTCAACACACTAGATACTTTAAGTAAATATGAGAATTTGTACAATATTGAACACACAGAAAATTTAATTACTAAGATCCATATATATATATATATATATATATATATATATATATATATATATATATACCATTTTAACTACAACGGTCTTTTACTCTAAAGATGACACATTTCTTGCCAGCATGTAGAGTTGTCAAATGGGCCGACCCGGCCCAGCCTGCTTCAGCCTGGTGGGCCAATTTATTCAAATGGGTTGGCCCGATTGCTTATTGGGCCACATAAATTGAGCCCGGCCCATTTTTCAAGGCCTGTGCAGCCTGGTGGGACAGTCCGACCCGTATTTCAAAGTTATAGTTTTAATTTTATAAAAAGGATGTAATGGATAAATGCAACACAACATAAGTAGAGAGTCATCATAAACGTATATAAGTGATGTTTAAAATATTTATCCATATATATATATATATATATATATATATATATATATATATATACCACAAAATCATCTCTGTAAAAGTACAAAGTAACTTAATATTATCACCAATACTTATCAAATTTTCTCTCCATCTCGCAATCATTTCCTTGTCATCATCTTGAAAATATATCTTCATCCTCTTTAACTTTTCTTTATCACTTGAAAACACATTGATGAAATCATATTTTATCTCAATCTTTTTCCCCCAAAATTTACCAAAACTTTTTTTAATGGGCCAGTCCAAAGCCCGCTTGGCCCGACTCGGCCCAGCCCATAAAAAACATAGGCCCGGTGGGCTGGCCTAAAAAGACATGGTCGTGTTTTTTTAAGGTATTTTGCGGCCCGGCCCGCGCTAAATTGTTGGGCTTATGGCCCGGCCCGATGGGCCGAGCTCATTTTGACAACTCTACCTGCATGCGCTTCGCCATTCGCAAGCTTCCACGCATCCTTTCCGATGACAAATAAGGCCAAATATCTCGCCAATAGCCTATTTCAAATTCTCTTCGTCGAATTCCTAATCCAAGCATCTCAAAATTATTTTAAGTCTTGGATAATATGTTTAGTCCATTAGCATGACTAATTTCCGTCAAAGTGAATCTTTTTTTTTAATAAGTAATGGTATTAATCACAAAGAATACAACAGACGACACATTACCTCTTTATACAAGATAGAGGTAAAATGTTCCAAAAATTTAAATTACAAGCCGTACCAATTCTCTTTTTGAAATAAGGTGGATCAACAAGAGATAGTATCAAGAATCATGGATGTTGTTGTCTTCAAGTGTTTTCTTGGTTATGTGGGATAGTTGGATGTTTTTATCACTTGATTTTACTATGTTTTTGAATCTTCAATAAAGTTATTCCTTTGATTCAAAAAAATAAGTAATAGAGAAAATATTAATTTTTTTTACATATTTTTAATCAATGGAAGGTTCTTATTATACATTTTTCTGACACATACTCAACAAAAACAAAAACAAACTCGTCGCGAGACATACGCCTACAACTTTGTATGAGCAACAAATCAACAACCATAAATTAACACAAAATAATTCACGGCAATCCAATGACAAATCAACATTGGTCATAAAATCTATAAAGTTATCTTGTTGTTAATAAACAGAGGCAATTCTACCAACTCACATCACCACCTGCAATTTACATTTTTCAACTAAGTCACAATACCACGAATTCACTCCAGACAACTTACACGCGTTTCGTAATGAATCCGGTGAGCATGTATTTCCTTCCCATTAATTGATTAAATAGAAACCATACTTTTTCTATTTCTCTCTTTGATTGCTAACGAAGCAAGAAACAATACTTATTCATGAATTTCCTCAAAAATCACTAGAGATATAGAATTGCAAGTACCACTATAACTAATCACAACTTTAGACAAGCTTCACAACTGTGGCTAACATTGTCTTAATCAACAAAAGTAAGAATAATAAAAGTCTCTTTTATCTTAAAAAATAGTGAAACTCAATGTAATATTTTCTTAAATTAAACCTTGATATTCAAATGTTTATTAGTATATTATCATGAAACAAGAGAAAATGAAATCCCCTCCCTTATAATAAAAAATACTTAAAAACAGCTAATTTGATTATTGTTATGGTCACAATAAGTTTCTACACGCTATGTCGCTTTCCATTTTTATAATGCTTATTGGCTACTCGATATGGCCAATCAATCATTGTTATTCATCTACTAGGAGCTTTCCAAGTTTTCTCCCAAAAAAGTTACTCAGCAGTGAAAAAAACTCTAATGAATTAATTTTTTACACTCTTAAATAAATTGAATGGGAGAAAACCTAAAAAACTCCCACTAGATGGATAATGATGACAGAATTGGCTATATCGGGTAGTCATAAAGGATTATAGAAATTGGAATTTACATAATTGCATAACAGATAGAAAAGTTTTGTGATTATAATATGGATCAAAATAGGAGCTTTCACAACTAATTTTGATTTTGACGGAGAGAATTTTATGTTCTCTTATTTCATAATAACTTAACAAATACTTGAGTACGAGACTTTAATTTAAGAATATATTAATGTATGAAAACATAATATATGGTTTCTTGCTGAGTCAATTCTAAGAGAATATATCACTAGTACAAATAAGACAATATAATTTTAAAATTTACACCCGATTTACTAAAAACGGGTGTAATTGAGAATTTTTGGTGGCAATTTTGTAAATAAAATGTCACTTTTGCATTATCTGGTTATAATATACACCCTTTTTACTAAAAACGGGTTTAAATTAAAAAATTTATTATAATCAAATTTCAATTACTCCTTTTAAACTAAAAAACGGGTGTAAATTTATATAAAAAAAATTGTTTAATTTTATAACTTAAAATATATAATCTATGTGGCAATATTAATGGGTCTATATATAATCTATGTGGCAATACTAAAACTCTTTAATAACGTAATTTATTAAAATATACAAAATCAAAATATACTAAAACTCTTTGTTTTTCATCGCATGCATACTGAACCCATTTTTCACTGAAACTTCATCGCATCGCATGCATACCGAACCCATTTTTCAATCAACTCTGAACTTCATCACTTTGAATCAACCACTTTCAATCAACTCTGAAACGGCCATGACGAAGTGTATCGCGTTGCTTCTGTGAATCCTTTCTCATTCGCTCAACTTCGCTTCGCTTCTGTGACGATTGAAAAGGGATTCGCTCATTCGCTCTCTTCTTCTCCAACACCGCACCGCCCATTTGCTCACTGAAACTGAGAGGAATCCATTTCGCAGTGACGACAAACGAAGCTAAGAGGAAACATTTCACAGTGACGACATTGGTAAGGAAGAATTAGGGGTTTTATACTTTGAGCGACATTAGTAGCTGAAGAATTAGGGTTTATACTCGGAAATTAGTTCCTATTGCTTGATTTTGTTTGAAATGAATTTTGTTTGTGCATGTGAACTTGTTTTTCTTTTTCTGTGACATTGTTTGTGTGAATTAGGGGTTTAGATGTAACATGTTTTGTTACACATTCCAGTAGTTTGATTCTTAGTGATGTGGGTAATTTTGCTAAACCATTGAAGGGGAAATTTGACTCTTCTTTAAACCCTGCCATGACAGAAACTATATAATCAGTTTTTTAAGGACTCTAGTGTGTGTAGCTTTGAGTTCTACATGAGTTAGTTACCACCACATAAATTAGGGTTTACAAATTAAGCCTATGATACGTCCCGGTGACAACGTGTTATCATGTCTGGTGTGATTGTCCGTGTCTGTGCTTAAGAGGATGGTAGAATCTCACAAATGGAAAATTTGGGTTTGGGATTTCGGGATAAATTTATTGAGCCGAATCCTATGTTTGATAAGTATTCTTAAAACTTGATGCGCTGAACCACTCTATACATGTATTTGAAATGGCAGATAGCTGGAACTGATAAATTTGCCAAAGTGATAGAGTTTCTTCACAGACAGCTCCACAGGGAGACATTGGTAAACAATTACTATATACTCTACAACTATCTGGTTCTTCAGCATTTCTTATTTTAATGTTTGATTTGTATTCTTTTTATTTTACTCATATGACACAATAGCATATATAATCCTATAGTGCATACATCCTCTTGTTTTGTAAAATTTAAATAGTACATTTAGAAGTTGCTTTAACCTTTTTTGTGACTATCTACTTGTTTTAAAAAAAATAGATAATAGACATTTTTAGCTCCCATAAGATAGTTTCAAGTATCTACATCGAAAAACAAATAAAGTAAGGAAAGACCATGTCCATTACTTTTTCTCTTCCATTTTCATATTTTGATTTAGCCATGATTTAACTTATCAAGTGATTATGATTATTTGACTCATTGTTTTAGTTTTGTTCTACTCAATGGTTGCTCTTTAATTTGTTTATGTTGTTTATCTGATTGAGGTTATGATTTATTCATTTTTCTGTTTATTAGGGTTAATGCATTTGATTGAGATTATGATGGTGTTTTATCGTTTAAGAAATTGTTGGTTTGATTCTGTTAAGCACTTATTTTCCTACACCACACCTTGATTATGTAGCCCATATATTGGGGATAAAACTAATTATTCATAGTGGTTGTCACTCATTTCTCTTTGAAGAGTTTGTTTTCTTGAATGTATCAGTGAACAACAGCTGTGTAGTGTGTCATGTCACAACATGGTATTTGTGAAAGCTGTATAGTTTCTTCTTGTATAGTAAGAACAATACTTTTTTCTGAGGTTATAGAATCTTGGCCTTTAGTATTACTTTTTGTTTGCTAAGGTTTCTTGGTCATTCAAAATGAATATGATTAGTTTACAATGTGTGGATTACTTAAGTTTGAAAATAAACCCAATGTTTACTGGAAGCTTCTATTAGCATCGCATTTCCTCTTTACTTGTTCGACAACTTTTATTTCAGGTTTTTTTGATTTTAACCAAAAGAAAATAGAAGCTCTGAATGTTTGAATGTAAGGTTTTGTGCAGTTGGTATGACTGATATAGGCCTTATTGTTGTCATCTTAAATTTTACGTTGGTTTTTACAATGTTATCACCCTTTTATTACATTTAGGTTATATCCTTACTTACTGTATGAACAACTTATTCTACTTTTCTCTTACTGTCTCACAATTTAAATTGAGGCAAGTTTATAGGTTATAACTGAACAATGATGCATGTCTCCCCTTTACCCATGTTTGAGTTAATGTGATTATATGGAGATGCAATAAGAAACTCATACCTTGTGAATTGACATTTTTCTCTCTGAAAATTGGCGTTGTTTTCTAAACATCCATTTATATATAAAACTTATTACATGTACAAAAGTTCTTTCTTAAATAAAAGCACTTATATTTAAGTAACCATGAGGTGAAGGTATTCTTTACTCATATTTCCCCAATATAACCATGAGGTGAAGTTATTTTCTGTTCCAGAATTATGTAGAAAAACCTTGGAATTGGGTCCCTGTGAAATAACTAGATGCTGTCCCTACAGATCACTCTAGAATATGTCACTTTTTCACCAACTAATATGTACAGGATTTGAGTCTAGAGAAGACTGGATGATTTATTATATGTCGTACTGATATAAAACGTTTCGAGTTTTCTTCTTCTACTTATTGTTATTGTGAAAGTCATGGTGTTCACTAATGAATTATGTTGTCTTTGATGTTACATGTTTTTGTCTATATTGAGGAGAATAGAGTAGAAAATCATAGAGCTTAATAGAAAGAAGCCTAACATTTGTTCATGCATTTTCAAGGGTCAAACTACTAGATTTGTGCTGAGATTGTGGCTCTACTAAACTTTAGTTCTCTTATGCAATGTCTTGTAAAATTGTTTCTTGGAATGTGTTTTTGTAGTGAACTGCAGCTTTTTCTGCGGTTAAGGTTATTATCTTACTTTGTATTTTGCTTAGAAGTGATTCACCGTGTTGATGTTTGTGAATGTGCTTTGCATGTGTGTCATATACCTTATTTTGATGAGACTTTAGCCTATCAAATGTTTGAGTTGCAGAAGTAATTCTTAATTTTCTAATGATATTATTGAAGTAACATTTAGTATTTTCTTATTTATATTGAATGTATGTTGCTAGGTTCAATGAATTTGATGCCAGTGGTGGACCATTTTCAAAGGAGTTGATTCATTTTCAACTTTTAATTTTATAAATTTAATTAATATCTTATTGTAGAGCTGCCAGTAGTTGTATAATTGTGTTTTTGGGAGTACAGCAGTCACATTTTTGGAAATGAAATTCTGCAGGGTAATTTGAGGGACCTTTCTAATTCCAAGAGAAACCACGAACCCCACCCTCTTCCACCACCTGAGCAGGTATGTTTTCATTGACTATAATGAGTTAATTTTTGCCATTTTAGAAACATTCGGCCGCAACAATCTAGTTCTCCCAAAGACTAGATTTGGTCCTGGAGTATCTCATTTTGTTGCATTTATTTTGTTACTGACATTTAGATTCAATCATCTTTGTCCGCAGAATTGTAATAGTTTGCTCTTGCTGTTTGTGATAATCAAAATGATTCTAATTGTAGAGCTGCCAGTAGTTGTGCATTCTGACAATGAAATTTTGCAGGGTACTTTGAGGGATCTATCTACTTCTAGGAGAAACCACGAACATCACACTCTTCCGCCACCCGAGCAGGTATGCTGTCATTCACTAGATTGGGTATTGTATAATTGTGTATTTAGGAGTACAGCAGTCATATTTTTATTGACTACAATGAGTTAATTTTTGCTCTTAGCGGGTAGTAAATGCATCCTTTTACCTCTTATATACAACACTTGTTATTGTTATTACTTACAGCTATTAATATTTTGAGTCAATGTGTGTTAAAATGGGTGGTTCCTATTTATGACTGTAGCTATCCCTCCGACAGGGATACGTAACGGAAAACGCCGACTTTGTCAATTAGTTTAATGTAACCATAGCTATCATTCAAATGAATGTAACATATCACTAACCCAAAAAGAACTCTGATTTTACATATCACTAACTCAAAAAGAACTCTGATTTATTAGTCCACTATGGATAAGTGTTCTTTAGTTAAGCCAGGACAGGGAGCTCATCTTGTTATTTCATGAAATTCCTTATCCATAGTGAATAACTTATATTCAAATGAGGTAACAGAGATAGGACATGAGCTAACTAAAGAACTCTTGTGAAATCTGCCTCTTGTGTATTTCACAAGAGTTTCTAATTATTAGTCCACTATGGATAAGATAGAACTAGAAGTAAGTTTTAAATCTGCCTCTTGTGAATGGTAAGAAAGTGGGGCAGTAGGATAGGTAAGAGTTTAAGGGGGTTACGTGAAATGTACTCTATATGAGCTCCCTCTCTCTCTCTCTCTCTCTCTCTATCTCTATCTATCTATCTATCTCTCTCTCTCTCACTATTCTTTCTCTTCTATTCATAGCTATGGATCGTAGTTGGATGCAAAAAAACCGCTCAAGTGAAGAGTATAGAAAAGGAGTGTTAGAGTTTTTGACATTTGCCGAAACTAATCTTCCCAAAAGTAATGGACGATTTCATTGTCCTTGTGCTAAGTGTGTGAATATTGCACCTTTAAATGCTAACATCGTATGGGATCATCTTATAGTCAATGGGATTTGTCAAAATTATACGAAGTGGATATGGCACGGTGAATTGTCTGATGCGCCAATGGCCTCCCTGAGAGAAGAGTTTGATATAGAGGCGAGTGATTATCTAGAAGAAATGATTCGTGATATTGGACAAGACTCTTTTCAACGAGCACACGTACACGATACTCTTTGCAATGACAACAAAGTTCCTTTGTATCCAGATTGTAAAAACTTCACACGATTGTCGGCCGTGCTGAGATTATTCAATTTGAAGGCAATTAATAGTTGGACCGATAAAAGCTTCACACAATTGCTTGAGTTGTTGAAGGAAATGCTTCCAGATGAAAACACGTTGCCGGACCGGGTGTATGATGCAAAAAAGATATTATGTCCTATGGGTATGGAGTATAAGAAAATACATGCATGCCCCAATGATTGCATATTGTACTGGAAAGATAATGAAGAGAAAGAAAAGTGTCCCAAGTGTATGACATCACGATATAAAAAGAAAGGTGATGATGAAAGTTGTGATGTAACCACAAAGGGTCCTCCAGCAAAGGTGTTATGGTACCTTCCAATTATTCCGAGGTTTAAGCGATTGTTTGCGAATTTAAATGATGCGAAGAATATTAGATGGCATGCAGAAGAGAGGAATTGTGATGGAAAAATTCGGCATCCGGCCGATTCTTTGCAATGGAAGAAGGTTGATACCTTATTTCCTGACTTCGGCAATGAACCAAGAAACCTTAGGCTTGGACTTTCTACAGATGGAATGAATCCATATGGCAGTTTAAGTAGTAATCATACTTCATGGCCTGTTCTATTGATTATTTACAACTTATCTCCTTGGTTGTGCATGAAGAGGAAACACATTATGTTATCTATGATGATTTCGGGACCGAAACAACCTGGAAATGACATAGATGTCTATCTAAGTCCCTTAATTGATGACTTAAGAAAGTTGTGGGATGAAGGAATTGATGTGTTTGATAGTTTTTCAAATGAAACTTTCAAATTGCGTGCCATGTTATTTTGCACCATCAATGACTTTCCAGCTTATGGTAACTTGTCTGGTTACAAAGTTAAGGGGCATAAAGCATGCCCTATATGTGAAAAAGATACTTGCTACCATCAGTTGGAGAAGGGAAAGAAGACTGTTTATCTTGGACATCGAAGATTTCTTAAACGTAACCACCCATATCGAAGATTAAAAAAGGCTTTTAATGGATATCAAGAGTATAAGGTTGCCCCGAAGGCCTTAACTGGAGAAGAAGTCTATCACCGGGTGAGGAACATAAGTGTTAGTTTTGGAAAAAAACAAAAAAAAGTTACAAATAGTAATATATGGAAGAAGAGGTCCGTATTCTTTGACCTTCCATATTGGTCTAGTCTTGATGTAAGACATTGTATTGATGTAATGCACGTGGAGAAAAATGTGTGTGATAGTGTAATTGGAACACTTCTCAACATTCAAGGTAAGACAAAGGATGGTTTAAACTCTCGTTTAGATATGGTTAATATGAAAATAAGAGAAGAGTTAGCTCCAGAACCAAGAGGTACCAAAATGTATTTACCACCGGCATGCCATACATTGTCAAAAGAAGAGAAAATAAGATTTTGTGAGTGTCTACAAGGTGTGAAAGTGCCCAATGGCTACTCCTCAAATGTCAAAAGTCTGGTGTCAATACAAGATCTCAAACTAATTGGCTTGAAATCTCATGATTGTCACATTTTGATGCAACAACTACTACCTGTGGCTATTCGTGGCATCCTACCCAAAAATGTCCGACATGCCATAACTAGATTGTGCTTTTTCTTTAATGATATATGCAACAAAGTGATTGACCCTGATAAATTGGATGAGATGGAAAATGAGTCTATTGTTATTTTGTGTCAGTTGGAGATGTTTTTTCCTCCTTCATTTTTTGACATCATGGTTCACTTAATAGTCCATCTAGTTAGAGAGATTAAAGTGTGTGGCCCTGTTTATTTAAGATGGATGTATCCTTTTGAACGGTACATGAAGATATTGAAAAGCTATGTGAAGAATCATTATCGTCCGGAGGCATCTATTGTTGAAAGGTACATCACAGAAGAAGCCATTGAGTTTTGTACAGAGTATTTGTCACATGCAAAACCTGTAGGATTACCTAAGTCTCGTCACGACGGAAGATGTGATGGTAAGGGTACACATCTAAAGGTTAAGCATATGGGTGAAGGGGAAGTTTTTAAAGCACATTTGTATATATTAAATAACACTGATGAGGTTCAACCATACTTGAGTACACATAAAACCATTGTCAAAGCCAAAAACCCTCGAATGTCAGAAAAATGGGTGTTGAAAGAGCATAACAATACATTCTCAAAATGGTTTAAAACCAAGATTATGAATGACAATAATGCTTCGGATACATTAAAGTTTTTAGCTTATGAGCCTAGCTTTAATGTCTTATGTTGGGGTGGATACGATATAAATAAATTTTCTTTTTCTACAAAATCGCAGGATGATAAGAGTACCATGCAAAATAGTGGGGTAATGATAATGGCTTCCTCAATGCACTTCTCTAGTTCAAAGGATAAAAATCCCATCTTGGCATCCATAGCCTATTTTGGTGTTATAGAAGAGATATGGGAGCTAAATTATGTGAAGTTTAAATTTCCTATTTTCAAATGTAAGTGGGTTAATAGTAACAATGGCGTACAAACTGATGAATTAGGATTTACATTGGTGGACTTGGATAAGGTAGGATATAAGGAAGAACCTTTCATCATGGCAGCTCAAGCAATCCAAGTGTTTCATGTAAAGGATCCCTCAAACAATAGGTGGTCTGTTGTCCTCCAAAGAAACACAAATGATGATTCAACTCTAGACGTTGATCACAATACTTCTTTTTCAACACGAAGGCCTTCTTTTAATGATGAAAATGAAGTTGATGATGTTTATGCCACTCGTAATGATCATCAAGAAGGGATTTTAGAATAAAACAGTGAAGATTACTTTGTTCTTGTGCTGTAGCTGAGTTGTACTCTGAAAATTACAGTATATATATAGCTCAGTTTTGATCTGAAAATTACAGTATATATATAGCTGAGTTATTGTTATAATTGAAAATTACAGTATATATATAGCTGAGTTTTGATGCCAATGTCAATAATCTTGTTCAGTTTTGTTGAAGATATTGCTGATTTTGATCTTGTTGATATAAATGCACTACAATATACTCTTGCAGCTTTTTTGTTGTTGTTGTTGTTGTTAAACTGAGCTGCTGTACTGTATAGAAAATTGAGTGATTCATAAGGTTTTACATATAGGAATGCTTTAGTTACATATAGGAATTCTGTAACGATTTGAATGTGAGAGTCAGTATTCAAATGCTTCCAATTTGTTGGTTTTCTATAAGGATTTATGCTGAGTTAATGAAAAATGCCCTGTTGATATTCAAATACATAGCTGCTGTACTGTAAATGCAGAGTTATGAGAATCTGTTTTGACATTTTCTTTCTTTCTTGAATCTGTTTTTCTATCTACACAGGCATTATGGTTAAACCATCCCGCTCTTCTCCAAGAATAAAGAAGACTCAAGGTATGACAGGCCATACAAAGATCTTTGTGATATTCAATATATATATATATATGTGTTTAATTTCCTTGTGCTTTTTTGTTGTTGTTGTTGTTAAACTGAGCTGCTGTACTGTATAGAAAATTGAGTGATTCATAAGGTTTTACATATAGGAATGCTTTAGTTACATATAGGAATTCTGTAACGATTTGAATGTGAGAGTCAGTATTCAAATGCTTCCAATTTGTTGGTTTTCTATAAGGATTTATGCTGAGTTAATGAAAAATGCCCTGTTGATATTCAAATACATAGCTGCTGTACTGTAAATGCAGAGTTATGAGAATCTGTTTTGACATTTTCTTTCTTTCTTGAATCTGTTTTTCTATCTACACAGACATCGTGGCTAAACCATCCCGCTCTTCTCCAAGAATAAAGAAGACTCAAGGTATGACAGGCCATACAAAGATCTTTGTGATATTCAATATATATATATGTGTTTAATTTCCTTGTGCTTTTTTGTTGTTGTTGTTGTTGTTAAACTGAGCTGCTGTACTGTATAGAAAATTGAGTGATTCATAAGGTTTTACATATAGGAATGCTTTAGTTACATATAGGAATTCTGTAACGATTTGAATGTGAGAGTCAGTATTCAAATGCTTCCAATTTGTATTCCAATTTGTTGGTTTTCTATAAGGATTTATGCTGAGTTAATGAAAAATGCCCTGTTGATATTCAAATACATAGCTGCTGTACTGTAAATGCAGAGTTATGAGAATCTGTTTTGACATTTTCTTTCTTTCTTGAATCTGTTTTTCTATCTACACAGACATCGTGGCTAAACCATCCCGCTCTTCTCCAAGAATAAAAAAGACTAAAGGTGTGACGTCATTGCTACGTTTCGTTGCCAAACTTCGTGATGGTGAGAAATATGCGATTGATTTTGATCGGGATACTTTCCAACCTATTGGTCAGTATGCTGCGAAGTTCAAGAGTTATTTGTCATTCGTTGCACGTAGCAAGGTTAATATAAATGAAGAGAAATGGAAAAACCTACCCGAAAACTTGAAGAGAGCGATATGGAATGATATCACGGTATGTAATTGTAATTAATTCTTAATAATTTATTATCTATAATTGTTTCAATTACTAACACTTCTAATGCTTTGTAGGATAAGTTCACTTGCCCCCCCGATGATGAAGATAATAAGAAATTTAAGAAGCATTGGTTTGTATATATGGGGGAACGGATGAAGCAATTTAAGACATTGCTATCTAATGTTTATATATTTGGGGAAGGCGATAAAGATGGCAATACAACGCCATTTGAAAAGTATAAGTTCATCGACCCAGCAGATTGGGAGTCGTTTGTCCAAAATCGAAAAACAAAAGAATTCCAAGTTAGTTAAATTTATAGATTTTTTTTATGTTATCTAAATTAATTTGCTTGTTGACACTTAATTTAATGTGATTTATTTGTAATAGGAGAAAAGGCAAAAAGGAAAGGTTCATGCATCAAAGAATCTCCATCCTCATATTTTGTCTCGGGGTGGTTATGAGAAGCTTAAGGAAAAGATAATGGAAGAGAGGAGTAAAAAAATCATTGAAGAAGCCAATGGTGATGAAAATTTAATGAATGATCCTCCAAAACTAGAACGACATGAGGTGTGGTTGATGGCTCGGCAGAGGCCATCTGGAGATTTTACATCCGAGGCAACAAATTTAGTAGCTTCCATGGTTGTAAGTATTAAAAAGTTCTTTCTAAATTTCAATTTCAAGTATTAAAAAGTTCTTTCTAAATTTCAATTTCATTTATAACTTAATATTCATTTTATATCATGTGTATGGATTTTGACATTTTAGGGTGATTTAGTGGAAAAGAGTACGCAAGGCGATATTCAATTTGAAGAACGAGAAGACATATTAACTATTGCACTTGGGTCAAGTGAACGTCCCGGTCGGATCCGCACTGCTCCTAGGGGTGTGGGCTTTAAGAAGTACTTTGGAAAAAGTTCAAACTCCAACTTAAAAGCTGTCACACAAGATGACCTCCAAGCCCTAGTGCAAAAGCTAAATGATGATTATCAAGATAGATTACAGAAAGAGCTCCAAAAACAAAGAATAGAGCTCCAAAAACACATGAAAATTGAGATGGATGATGAGAGAGCTAAGCTCCAAAAAGAAATGAAACTCCTTCAAGAGATGCAATTAGAACTCCGCCCTAAGAGTACTAAAGAGGTACCTCGTGTTTTCTGCGTTTTATCTTAAGTGCTTCAGACTTTTAGTGAAATTTTTCTATTCAGTTTTTTGGTCCTTTGCATGTGTGTTTGTTAGTTGTGTGTGCATTAAAATCTGTGAGATCTGTGAGTATGAGTTGTTAATCTGTGAGTATGGTATTTCTTTGTGGTATATCTCATATTCTCAGTGTGTTAAATAGTATATCCATGGTTAGGTCTTTGGGATAATGTACAGTATGAGGGTGTTTCTGGGCTGTGAATTGATTCATGATACTTTATCTTGAATTGATTCATGATGTTGAAATTTGAACGGACTATCTGAGTTCTGAGATGTAAAAATGTAGCAAATAAGTGATTATCTAACTAGAAAAATCTGAGTTCTGAGATGTATTATTGTAGCAAATAAGTGATTATCTAACTAGAAAATTCACAGTTGAACCTTTTATTGGTAGCAGTAGTTTCAGAAGTATTATTGAACTAGTTGGTAACACGGTGGGAACTTCTAGTATTAATTAAGTGAGTATTAGTGACATGGCAGTACAAGGTTGAGATTGTTAACTGTTTCCTGATTATATGGAGTTGATGTTGATTGAGGGGTATTTTAAGAATTGAGAAACTAGTTTGAGTAGCTTCCTATATGAGCCTAGTTCTGTGGCAGATTTGAGGTACTGTCCCTATCTGCAATTCCTTCATTAATCATCAATAATATACAATCTCTTGATCATTTATGTTTTTTTTTTGTCATGGTCTCTGCACACTGTAGAATTAGATTGTGATACAGATTCTCATTCATTCATTCAAAAACCTGATGAATGATGCAGATATAGATGGCATCTTAATTAGGACTTGTGTGGTTGATACATGAATAAATAAATGCATGTGTACTGTCATTACCAACTATGCTCATCCAAGTTTCGGCACATTAATCTTTTTATTCTTCATTCATAAATAATGCTTAGGTCTGATCTTTGATTGAAGTATCCATGGTTGCCACTGCTAGTCTTCCATATTACAATTTCTCTGTTTATTTTTCATGCAAATTTATATGATTCTGAGTTTGAGCCAGCTAGGGGCACTAAACGCTATTGTTCATGGCAATAGTTTCAGTGTTCTTTATCATTGCTGACTTGAAAATGTTAAGAGCAGGTGTCTTAGTTAAAAATACACACACACAGATTTATTTCATTTAGTTTAAGGAAATTTATTTGGAGTAATTAAGTAACTAAATATTATCTTAGTAACAGTATAGTAACCAAGTATGTTACTATACTTGGTTAGTTGTGTGCTTAACATTGTGTGCTCTTGCTCTAAACTACTGCTTCTTATTATAAATCTCTTCTGAAACAGGAAGGTGAAGCTGAATGCAAGGCCGAAGAAGAGATAAAAAACAGCACTGTTTCTGAAGATTACCTTAAAAAGATTGAAGATTTCAAGGAAGTTTCCATATCACTAGACTTGGTTCATGAAACAAGTGAATTATCAGTTTATATTGATAGGCGAGACCTTGATGAATTAATTTCTGGTGTTAAATGGATCTCCACATCTATCTTGTCTCTATGGTGCTCGTAAGTATCGTATTCTATTTTTAATCATTTTTTTCTATGTATCATTTATAAATTAAGATTTGTTTCAACATTTCAGATATCTACATGGCATTTGTATCTCTAAGAATGTCAGTGAACTATTTGGATTTCTTGATCCAAATAGGACACTAATTACCACTAGAGATCCCAATGCTATTAAATCTTACATACAAGATAGGTTGGATGGCGAGTCAAAAAAATGTTACTTAGGACCATTGTTAAATAAGTAAGTACATGTTTCCTTCAAGGTTTTGTGATTTTTTTAATGTTATTTTTTGTAATATTTGAATTTTAATGATTCTAACACTTGTTTTGAAACTACAGCAATCACTGGCAATTGTATGTTATTTGTCCCCAAGATAATGATATCTTTTGGTTTTGTTCATTAAACACAAAACCCAAGAAACGTATTAAGAACATACTTGAGGGGTAAGAAACATATAAATCAAGAGACATTATTTATACTTCATTTTTGTATCGTTTAACTTTATATTTATAAGTTATTTATGCTGCAATTTCTTTTATCAGAGCTGTAACAGGATATCAGTTATTAAGAGGTTTTGAGAATAAAAAGCCTAATTGGAAGATTGTCAAGGTAATTGCTTGATATTGTTGATATTATGAGAATGAATTCGTAATGATATGCTTCATTATAATTATATTTCAGTATTAATATGCTTTGTATCTTATATGTAGACACATCATCAAAACAATGGATGGGCATGTGGATATTATGTAATGAAGAACATGTTTGATATTGTTGATACTTCCATTGTTGAAAGATTCGATGAGGTAGTATATAATTTAAAATATTTTCGTCTTGCATGTATTTATTGAAAAACATGTAAATTATTGTTTTGATATTGTTAATTTATTATATGTTGAACTTGTAGATATTTACAGACACGTCACCATATGAAAAAGAGACAATCGACCATATTCGGCAACTTTGGGCTCAAGTATTTTTGCAAATGGTTGAAAATCAAAAGGTTGAGGATCAAAAGGTTGAGGAGCAAAATCTACCGGATCAAATGCAAATGGTTGAAGAGGATAAGGAGATAGAAATGTTGCCAAAACAAAAGCCAAAGAAGAAGAAGAAGAAAACTTATATATGAAGAAAGTGTTATGACTTAGTTAAAATATAATTTTTATGTACTTGAAATATTATGACTATATATGATTTTGTATACTTTTTGGTTAATATTAAAAATATTTTGACTTAGTTAAAACATGATTTTTATAAGTATGATTTTATAGTATTTGCAATATTATGATTGAAAAATAAAATATAATTAAATGGTGTTTATGAAATAGGGTGTAAATAGATATAATTGCTCATTCATAAATGGCGTATTTACACCCGATTTTTACCAAAATAGGGGGTAATTAAAACACAATTAAGCTCAATTACACCCGATTTTTATTAAAATAGGGTGTACTTAAAACATAATTAAGCCCAATTACACCCGATTTTTATTAAAATAGGGGGTAATTAAAACATGATTAAGCCCAATTACACCCGATATTTATTAAAATAGGGTGTGATTAAAACGTAATTAAGCCCATTTACGCCCTATTTTTATTAAAATAGGGTGTAATTAAAACGTAATTACGCCCAATTACACCCGATTTTTATTAAAAAAGGGTGTAATTAAAAACGTAATTACGCCCAATTACACCCGATTTTTGTTAAACATAACGGGTGTAAATTCGTTAGACATTTCTCACCCTGTGGATATACACCCGATTTTTAATCAAAATAATGGGTGTAAATTTAATAAAAAACGGGTGTAAATTAACATTTTTGTACTAGTGTATATATATATATATATATATATATATATATATATATATATATATATATATATATATATATATATATATATATATATATATATATATATATATATATATATATAAATCTATTCCCAACACATAAAGATTAGGTATAATGAATACTGGTTTTAAACTAGATATGAAAATGTTTCATATGTTCTGAAAATACTTGATTTGGAGAAATTTTATAGTTTTTGACATGTGATCTTAATCATGCTCATGAGACTAGAATAAGAGGAACTGAAAAATAAAGACTTACTGAATAGGAACTTGTTAAGACTCTCAATCACAAGAAGCTTCTCTTTGCCATGGATACAATAACCAAACAAATTTACCCTTTAAATAAAAACAGATACCGCCACAATTATAATATATTAGAATAAGGTCTTTGCTACTTTCTCAAACTGGTCCATCTCTACTCTGTTAGAAATTGTTACCTAAGGTTGATACATAATGAATCTAATGGGAAAAAAAGTTATAGAAATCAAAACAACAAGAGCTAAAATCAAATAGCTGAAAAAGACAAAAAAGAAGGTACCTGATCTACATATTATCTCAAGCTCTTCCATGATCAAATCCACACATTGCTCCCTCTTTAATAAGCAAAGTTGATTGGATCACATAATTTATATTAGGAAAGTCAAAATTTTCTGTTTCGCATTTCCATCTGTTTCGACACATTCAATGACAAACCGAAACTTGCGTAAGTTTTTAGGTACAGCTGTTTCTCTATCCAGATGTTTTGATGGTTCTTTGGCTTTGTCTCCATTTTGTGTGGGGCCAAGTTTGAAAGTTTATTTTGGGAGGAGGGATTTAATACTGCGCCATGTCTATTCCGTACGTGGAGATAGCATTGTGGTTCCCTCTTTTGGGCTGGATTTAAAAACTAATTTTAAAAGAAAATTTCTTAATCCATCCTATAAGATGGAAAAAACTCATTTGGAAAATCGAAAAATGTCCTTGAGTATTCAAAAATACATTTTTGATGCATCTTTTGTTTTACACGCCAACAAGCAAAAATAGAACCACTGCAGCACCGTATCAATCTCAGCTCCAAACCGCCTAGGGAACAGGACCATCATAAAGACAGTGATGTCGACAGGTCCCTAGGTTCCAAGACCTATGATCGGGACAACTCAACAAAGGAGAGGGGAGTGAGTACAAGCATTAATTGTGTTTTTTTTAAAGGCCAATAAAATTTAGGGGACAACTTCTCTACCCATCTTAAAAAGTTGGGTAGTGTACCTTCTACCAATCACATTGCATCATTTAGTTTTATTTTATTTAATTAATTATTAAATAGTATACTTTTTGGTTGTTTCCAAGACATTTTACATAGAATGTAACTTTACCCAACTTTTTGAGTTGGGTAGATAAGAATTCACCTAAAATTTATTAAAAAGAGAATCAAGGCATAAGCAATGCCCAGTTACACAGCTGCAGAAATCCCCTAGCAAAAATTGTATTGATACTTTCGCGGATAACCTCAACACCTTTTTCTGTAAACTTGAACAACTCAGACCCTATTTCTATGAAAACTTGTAGTAGTGTTTTGGAAACTTATGAAGCAACACCATTGTGGAAGTATGGAAACGAAGGGGTAGTGCAGGTGGGGCCAGCAGGTTTAATCATTTTAAAGTAATTTTTATGAAAAGTAAAAGGAGAATGTAGAGAGAGTTAAGCGAAGTGGACCCCACAGATAATATTGGGGAAAACTTGATAAGTAATCCGTTGTTACACCTCAGCAAATCAAAAAGCAAAGGGGAGGTGGGCCACATAGCGCACCACGTGGACACTGAAGTGGGGCCCAATTCATTAAATTTGGAGGAAGGAATTCTTGTGGAAACTGAGGGTTTGTGTTCTAACCGTTCCAAACAAACTTCCAGGACTAGCAACAATTCTTCATCCAGTATTTCAAAAAGACTTTTTTCTGTCCAGAAGTAAAGAGTGAGTATCAATAATAAGAAGAAAGAAGTTTGCAGCAAGTATAAACAGAACCTCTGTTTCGACGAACAGTTCCAAAAGGTGAAAAATTCAAAAAAAAAAAAAAAGATTAGAAAGGTGCTGGACTTAGGGGTGAAAGTTGAGGAGTTTTCTTATCCAGTAGAGAGGAGGCTACAGCATGGGATGGAATCACACAAAAATGAAGCTTTAAATTCATCTAACCAGAAAAAACTTTTTGCTAAGACGGATTAGCTCTCAGGAGGCCTTCCTTTAACTTGCGAGTCAATCTCCAGCACTGACATTAGAAACTGCAACAACAGAGTTGTCAATGAAGTTTTCAACCAAGCATCAAAGGGGTTATGGAATTCTATGACAAGGCTGGGGATCATTAATATTTCTGATAATTTTGACCCGATTAAAAGTTTGAAGGATATGGAGTTGAGGGATCACAAAGGGGAGGTGGCGCCAAAGGGGATTAATTATCGTGTACCCCCATGATAATTCTTTCTATAAACTTGCGTGGAGGTGGGAATCGGGCAAAGAGAAAGAGAGTCAGTTTCCATATAAAAAAGGTGATGGTGATCTTTGTTTCATTCAAGAAACAAAACTTAGTGGAGTAGAATTGAATTTAGTTAAAGAGATGTGGGGAGATATAATTGTTGAATGGTCTTATTTAGATGCTAATGGGGCTTCGGGAGGCATTCTCACAATGTGGAAAAAAGAATTATTTTCTCTAAGTTACAGTTTCAAAGGAGAAGGATTTCTTGGGCTATGCGTGGAGAAGGAGGGTAAATTAATTTACTTTGTAAATGTATATTCTTCTTGTGATAAAGTAACTAGATGGAAAACTTGGAAAAGATTTGTGAGTTCAAGAATAATAATATTGAAGGATCTTGGTGCATTGGTGGCGACTTCAATTCTATTTTTCTTTAGATGAAAGAATTGAAGTTTCTACTAAAGGTTATAGTAGGGAGATAATATTATTCAATGAATTCATAGAGGAAATGGATTTGGTGGACCTACCCATGATTGGAGGCAAGTTTACTTGGTTCAAAAGTAATGGGAAGTCTATGAGTAGGATCGATAGATTCCTTCTATCAGAAAGCTTTGTGGAAGATTGGAAGGTGTATGGGCAACACATAGGCGAGAAGGATGTGTCCGATCATGCTCATATTTGGTTGAAATACAGTAGAAATGATTGGGGCCCTAAACCTTTCAAGTTTAATAACTTGTGGTTCAAGCATGGAGAGTTTGCTAGACTTGTGGAAGAGGAGTGGAATAAAATGGGAATCAAAGGGATAGGAGATTATTGCTTGGTTGAAAAGTTGAAAACTCTTAAAAGTCGGATCTCTTGTTGGAACAAAACGGTCTATGGATGAATAGATCTCAAAATAGACAAAGATGGGAAAGAAATGCATTCTTTAGATAATTTGTTTGTTCATTTTGCAGGTAACGTCTCGGAAGAGGTGGTCAAGAAAAGGTTGAAAGTGGCGGAGGATTTTTAGGATGATATAAACAAAAGAGAAGGGTTACTTAGACTTAAATCAAGATAACTTTGGCTTTCCGAAGGGGATGACAACACCCGTTTTTTCACAACTCTCTAAAAGATAGAAGAAGAAGGAATTCCTTATGTTCCATCGACACTAGGATGTGAAGAATGGAAGAGGTCATTGAGATTAAAGAGTTTATCTTCAAGCACTTTGAAGGATTCTTTAAAGAAGAGGTTTTATCTAGACCGGAGCCTCATGGGATCAACTTGAACTCATTATCTATTGAAGAGTCCTTGGAGCTTGAAAATCCTTTTTCTAAAGAAGAAGTCAAGGATTCTATTTGGTCATGTGATGGGAACAAAATTCTGGGGCCGGACGGCTTTTCCATGTAATTTTTTAGAAGTTTTTGGTTTCTCCTTAAAGATGATTTGATGAAGTTATGCAACGACTTCTATTTTAAAGGTCCGCTCGTCAAAGCCATTACGTCTTCTTTTCTTGCGCTTATTCCTAAAACGAAGAATCTACAAGACTTGTTTGAGTATCGTGCTATTTGTTTAGTGGGGAGCATTTATAAGATTCTTGCGAAGATTTTGGTGGCAAGAATGAGAGGTGTTTTAGATAAATTGGTTTCGCCTGATCAAACCGCTTTTGTTCCGGGTTGGAGTATGATGGATGGGGTTTTAATGGTAAACGAGACTCTTGATTGGGTAAAAAGAAAGAAGAGGGGGTGTCTTTTACTTAAAGTGGATTTTGAAAAGGCATATGTCAGTTTTGTTCTTGCTATGGAAGGTCTAAGTGCTCTTATTAAGATATCCGTTGAGGTGGGTGATTTTAAGCCGTTCAAATATGGAGAAGAAGATTATGTGGATATCCTCCAATTTGTGGATGACACCGTAATTATTGGAGAACCTACTTGTGATAATCTTTGGAGTATGAAAGTGTTATTGAGAGGTTTTGAGCTTGTCTCCGGTTTGAAAATCAATTTCCATAAAAGCAACATTTTTGGTGTTCACATTGTTGAGTGGCTCTCAAACTCGGCCATTTCTTTCCTCTTTTGCAAAAAAGGGATTTTTTCCGTTTAAATTCCTTGGTATTTGGGTTGGAGAAGGTGAGTTTTGAGCTTGTCTCCGGTTTGAAAATCAATTTCCATAAAAGCAACATTTTTGGTGTTCACATTGTTGAGTGGCTCTCAAACTCGGCCATTTCTTTCCTCTTTTGCAAAAAAGGGATTTTTTCCGTTTAAATTCCTTGGTATTTGGGTTGGAGAAGGTGCTAGTAAGAAGAGAGTGTGGAAGGACATAGTTGCTAATATCAAATCAAGATTATCGATGTGGAAGGGTAGAAATATTTCCATCGGCGGAAGGGTGACACTTATTGGTTCGGTGGTTAATGTTATCCCTATTTTTACTCTTTCTTTCTTTAAAGCACCGGGAAAAATCATCCATGAAATTAGAGGTCTTCTTAGTAACTTCTTGTGGAATGGAAATGTGAACAAAAGAAGTATTCATTGGATGAAGTGGGAGAATGTTTGCAAGCCTAAAGAGAAAGGTGGTTAGGTATAAGAGACGTTGGTGAAATGAATAAATCTCTTCTTCTTAAATGGAAGTGGATAATCTTGAAGGAGGATAAAGCTATTTGGAGTATAGTTTTACTCTTGAGATACTGTAATTTGAGAATGGAAGTGTTAGCCTCTTGCGAGGAAGCTTTAAATCGGGAGGATTCTAGTTGGTGGAGAGACATTCTTCTTAATGACTTTAAAGAGGAGGATTCCGTTGAAGGCTTCATTGATTGGGTCAATTGTGATCTAAAGAAAGGTAATAATATACTTTTTTGGCATAGTTGTTGGTTGAGCGATCAAACTCTTAGTGCTTCTTTTCCATATTTGTTCGATCGTTAAACCAATAAACTTTGTGTCGTTAGTGATGTGATCTCTTGGAACAATGGTGCTTATACTTTGAATATTGATGTTCTCTTCGGAATAGATTGTTTGGTTCCAACTAGGCCGAATAATTCCCATTCAGTCACAAATGGAATAGCTTCGGTTTTTGAGCTACAATTGAGGGTTTTAAAGGTGTTATTGGATGGCATTACTCCGGATAACGCAGACCATGATGAATTTCATTGGAAACTAACCCCTAACGGTATTGTCTCGGTTGCAAGTGTGTCAAACTTGGTTTCTAATGCAAAGGATTTAGCTTGACCAACTTCTAATATCAAATTATTGGATGTCATTTGGAAGGTTAAGATCCCGACAAAGGTTAAAATCTTTTCTTAGAGATTTTTTATCAATAGACAAAGATATTTTGGCCCATAGAGGTGTGTCTAATTTCAACTCTCTTGATTGATTATTTTGTTCTAACCATCCGGAATCTTTGGAACATCTCTTCTTTCAATGTCACGTTACGAAAGCGGTTTGGGATAGAGTTTTCCTTTGGTTGGGAAATGACTTGGAGTTTTCTTTGGAAGAGTTCAAGAGTTTTGGATGCATTAAAGAAAAGGTGAAAAAAGCTAATACTAGAGATAAATTAAATTCAATTTGGTTTGTTCTAATTTGGTGCATTTGGTTAATGAGAAATGCCATTATTTTTTACAATGCTTCTTTTAGCTTTGAAGTGGTTAATTCTAATATTTTGTTCTTCTCTTGGAGATGGTTGTGTAATAGTGATTTTACTTTTAGGACTATTTTTTATGATTGGTACAAGTTACCATTAAACTTCTTTTACTCTATTTAGAGTTTTTTGTTGTAAGGGTTGCACGCCTAGTGCGATATCTTATATCATTGTCTATTAAAAAAAGTTTCACTTTACTGACTAACAATTTTTTCGGAGATACATCTCTGTTGAATAGTATCTAATATATTTTCAATTGACCTTTCTAGGGGATTATACGGAAATGTATATCTGAATATTTAGAGCGAGAATTTGCAAATCTGTCACCTTTGCATGTCAGATTGTTCCTGAGATGCATTTCTGAAAAATCAAATGTGTTGTTGCTAAAAACAACCACCCAGACTCCATAACCATTTTTTCCATAAACCCTTTTCCAAAAACCTTCCATTCTCAATCGAGATTTTCACTACAAATCTTAATTTTTGTGTTTCATCAAATCAAAAGAGCTCCAAATTATGAAAGCCTTTTTCTCTAAACATCTTTAAACCTTTAAACACTCCACATAATTCTATCAGTATGCACTATACACTCCAAACCCCATACAAAAAATAATCTACAAATATAAATTTTATTTTCTAATCTATATTTTTGCATGTGTATAATACTATAATATGTGTATCCATTCATAATTTCTTATCAAGTATATATCTTCAACTTCAACCTATGTGACCCGACACTTTTGAAAAAAGGTATGTCGGTGTCGGACACCTGCCTTATCACTTATGATTACGTTTAATTTTTTCATTTTTTAAAATTATTGGCGTGTTGTCGTGTTATATTTAGGGTGTCCGTGCTTCAAAGGTAGCGTGAATTTAGGTAGAATAACAAGCCTTTTAGGATATTTAATTTTTTTCTTGACAACTAAGCATTACTCTAGTTGATAATTCAATAACACTTGGAATAGGATTAGTAGTTGTAGTGCGACTAATTTCAAATGTAGGAGAATCAATTTTATCGAAAAAAAAAAAAAGAGAAGCAAAACTTATTCACTTTTTCAAGATTATTGTGATGCGACTTAGTTTGATTGAGTTAATTGTTTGACTATTTAACACATCTTTGGATACAGAACTTAACTATACGTTTATCATATAAGGGCTTAAGTAAAAACTATTTCTATACTTTACGATAAAATAAATACAAATTGTTTGCATAAATAGATATAAGTTTATTTGAATAGTTTTTAAAAATTGTATCTTAGATGCAAACAATTTAATGTGTTTAAATATTCATTGATCATTTACTAGACGTAATTAATCATGTAATAAAATTTATGTGAATAGTGGTATACGATGTGTGTATGGTGTCAACTAACTGTGTGTTAGAATAACATGGGGAACTTTGTCATCCTTTTCAATTTCTTTAAAAATCTTTTGTATTTATTCATGATATTGATGATCTCCATAAGCTTTTGCAGCCAATCCAAAACTAACTTGCAGATCAATATCTGCTTCTTGTTCTATAAGAAACTTAACCACTTCAGTATTTCCTTGACTTATAGCAACATAAAGTGCAGTTGTTCTATTTGAGGACTTTTTTAATTTACCAACATATTGAACAATATATTTAAGCAATTTATGTCTTTTTTTTTCAATAACAAAGCATGCTAAGCGACCTACATTAGTTAAAAATATATTTGATCCATTCTCTACAAGTAGTTTGTTATAGGTTCACAGTTAGCCATAAATACTTTCCCTATAGTGGTATAATTCCATTAAAACATGTATAAATAAATGTATAGAATTATTTAACAGAAAATTAATAATTATAAAAGCAAATAAAGTAATAATAATTTAGAACTTGTGAATTATTATTAAATGAAACTTATCCATAATTAAGCTGTAAATTTTTCTCTCACTTATAATAACTACTAATATAAACTACATGAAAAAATATCGAATACAACAAGCATCTAAATATATATGTCATGTTTAAATCCGATAGCATAAACAAACTTTAAATGTTGGCTTATGTGTTAGAAGTCATTGTGTTGTTTCAGTGTGTGCTTGACACTCGAAAAGAAAAAGAGCCTAATGAGTTTGGATGAGACACACGACACCTTAATAGTTAATGAGTTGTTTATCCTAAAATTAGTGGAGAAGTTGTGTTGTTAATTAACATTTATTGGGAATAGCCTAAATATAAAAAATTTAAGGGTTAAATAAGTTTGAGGTCCTCCTAAATATTGCGATTTTCATTTTTAGTCCCTACAAAAATTTACTTTAAAGAATAGTCCTCTAAAAATTTTCCATCCACATTTTTGGTTCCTACCGTCTATTTGGTCTAACAGAAGCTGATGTGGCATGTTACGTTGCATGCCACGTCACTTTAAAGTCAACACTGCAAAAACTATGACAAATTGTGGGGTTTTAAACCTCCTTTAAATAACTTAAAAAATAACAGAAAATTGAAAAATTAAAAATTAAACAGAGTAATGCAAAGAGCTTTCCATTCACATTCAAAGAATTCTAAAAATGTATGCTTGTACTGTAATACTGGAATTTACTTTGGAGAAAGAGAAACAGAGAAAGTCGAGGAATACGTTCTTGAAATTCTTTTAAGTTGAAGTTACATCTACTTGCCCATTAATTATTTGAGTAATTGCTTATGTGAGGGCAAGGTGTTGTTTTCATGCTGTCAAAATATTGTGAATCAACCGCAACTTAAGTGGAATCATAAAAATCGAGCACATGCAACCAAGTCAAGCATTTTTGGCCACAAAACACCAATAGGTCGACTCACACACATCATAGGTCGACCTATTGCAAGCCTTTTGTGAAGAAATTCAGGTGAAGGCTGAATGCGTCGACGCATTACCTTCTTAGGTCGACGCATTGGCTTTTTGAGGAATTAACGGGAATGCGCACGCCGACCCTTCAAGTCGACGCATCAAACTTTGGCTACTCAAGTGCAAGAATAGAATGCGTCGACGCATTGGTTCCTTAGGTCGACGCATGGCCTTTTGGGGAATCCACGGGAATGCGCACGCCGACCCTTCAGGTCGACGCAAGTGTCACACATGGCTCATTTTTCAGGTGCAAAGCATTCAATAGGTCGACCTATGCAGAGAGCAGGTCGACCTGCCGCTAATAAATTTGGTTTTCTGCTGTTTCCATTTTGGCCTATGCATTGTATGTGGATCAAACACCTAAAGAGAAAGTAGAAGATCAACCAAGCGAGAAGAATGATCTTCCTCTGGCATGGAAATCTTCTAAGGACCATCTTATGGAGAACATTCTTGGAGACATATCAAAAGGGGTGACAACACGGTCAAGGATAAGTAACTTTTGTTTTTATTATTCTTTCGTCTCTCAAATTGAGCCTAAAAACTCAAAAGATGCATTAGTCGATGAGCATTGGTATTTAGCTATGCAAGAAGAGCTAAACCAATTTAAGAGAAATGAGGTTTGGGACCTTGTCCCTCCTCCGCGAGACCATCGAGTAATTGGCACTAAATGGGTGTTTAGGAATAAACTAGACGAAAACGGTATCATCACTCGCAACATGGTCCGTCTTGTTGCTCAAGGGTATAGCCAAGAGGAAGGGATCAACTATGAGGAGACCTATGCTCCGGTCGCCCGACTTGAGGCAATTCGCTTGTTAATTGCATTTGCATGTTCACAAAACTTTAAGCTTTATCAAATGGATGTTAAGAGTGCATTTCTAAATGGGTTTATTAATGAAGAGGTTTATGTATCTCAACCTCCTGGATTTGAAAACATTGATTATCCTGATTATGTTTATAAACTTAAGCGTGCCTTGTATGGTTTAAAACAAACTCCTAGAGCTTGGTACGAGCGGCTTAGCAATTTTCTAATTAATCAAGGTTTCTCAAGAGGGAAAGTTGATACCACCCTATTCATTAAGAGACATGAAAAGAATTCAATATTAGTTCAAGTTTATGTGGATGATATTATCTTTGGTTCTACTAACATGACTCTTGTAAAGGAGTTTTCTAAGCTTATGCAGGGAGAATTTGAAATGAGCATGATGGGTGAACTAAACTACTTCCGTGGACTTCAAATAAAGCAACTAAAAGAAGGAACGTTTGTGAGTCAAACCAAGTATTGTCAAGAACTCATCAAACAGTTTGATATGAACATGGTAAGCCGGTTGATGTAAAAAGGTATAGAGGTATGATCGGTTCCCTACTTTACCTTACCGCTTCCCGTCCTGATATTATGTTTAATGTATGCATGTGTGCAAGATATCAATCATGTCCCAAGGAGTCTCACTTAAAAGCCGTTAAGCGCATACTTAGGTATCTTGTAGGTACAACTAAGCATGTCTTATGGTTCTCGAAAGGTAGTGATTTCTCTTTGGTTGGATATTCCGATTCCGACTTTGCCGGGTGCAAATTGGATAGGAAAAGCACTAGTGGAACATGTCACTTATTTTCAAATTCCTTGGTTAGTTGGCATAGCAAGAAACAAGTGTCTATTGCTTTGTGAACCACCGAGGCGGAATATGTGGCGGCTGGTAATTGTTGTGCTCAAATACTTTGGCTCAAGCAACAATTACTTGACTTCAATGTCAAGCTTGATCATATTTCTATCTTTTGTGATAACACAAGTGCTATAAATCTAACCAAATATCCGGTCTTACACTTTCGCACTAAACACATAGAAACACGACATCATTTCCTTAGGGATCATGTTGAGAAGGGTCATGTAGTGTTTGAGCATGTTGATAGCAAAAATCAACTTGCCGACATCTTTACAAAACCACTAGCTACCGAGCCCTTTTTTCACATTCGTAAGGAACTTGGCGTCCTTGATATATCAGATAGGTTGCAACTATGAGTAGTTGCATATGCTTTATTTATTATCATTATCTATGCTCTCACAATGTTTGAAGTGTTCCTTAAAAGATATGTGAGGGCTTGTTTTTCATATCCCTTGTGTAAAGGTAATATCATTTCAACCGTAAATTCACTTCATGGTAATGTATCACTATGGTAAAGTCAAAATGTGTTCATCAATATGATTATTCTATGCAAGATTTGGTCATAACATGCATACATTCATTGCATACAGCCAAAATTTGAAATTTGCAAGCCTTAGGTCGACCTACTCTTTATGTGAGTCGACCTACTCAAAAATAAATTTTAAAAATTTAAGGCTAATGCGTCGAAGCACCCACAGCATAGGTCGACGCATCGTTCGCAGAATTTCAAAATTAAGTTGCATTTTAAAAAGGGAACACAAAGCAACTTCAGCATCTTCTTTCTCCTCTTTGCGCCGACCCCCTCACAAAAACCCTAAGCACCACTCATCTCCTCCCTCTCACTCATCCATGGCTTCCCACAAATCACTGAGAAAGAGAGCAAGCAGAGAAGACTCTTCCTCTAAACAACAACCTGAAGTAGAGGATGTCTTATCCCTTATTCCTGACGCTCTTATGGAATCCTACTCTTCCCATTTCAGAAACCGAAAAGTCATCAAACAATTCATGATGTTCACAGGAACTCTACGAAGACTTCATCTTCAACAGGTAATGGAACTACTTGAAGCTCAAAATTTGGGTACTTTTCTTGAACTGAGCCATGAGTACAATGAGGATTTGGTAAGGGTTTTCTATAATGGTATGCAAGGACACTTCCAAGGCAGTTCCTTCAACTTTCAGATGGGTACAACCACTTACGCCATCACCGACAACACTTGGAGGCAATTGGGTCTATTTCCACTCTGTGAGAATGCCGTCACGGTAATTGATACAAACGTGTTGACCCAATTTGACTATAATGTTGCTTTGAACAACATGTTGAGGCGCCCTCATGCTGACCATATAGTTCAAAGCAATTTGTTTCCTCGGTCCGCTACTACAGGTCTTTTAAACATTGTTGACAGAATTCTACAATGGATTGTGGCATGAATCATCCGACCTAAACAAGGTGGATATTCTCGTGTTGACCAACAAGAAGTGTACTTGGTTTGGTTGATCAAGAGCAAAATTCCGGTCAATTGGCCCCATTTTATTGTGAAGCGTATGTTTGAATTAAAGGAATCAGGTAGAGGCACCGCTATCGGATATGCATCTCTCATCCAATGGGTGCTTAATAGAGTCAACATTCCATCTCAGCGGATTCCAAAGAAGACCATATCCATTGACCAAGAATTCATAAAGAAGACACTGAATATGATGGGATTCTTCTACAGCCGCGCCACGGGTGCCTATGGTGCTATTCTGCGAGGAAACAATCAGGATCTCAATAGAGAAGATGCAGATGAAATGACATTGATGAAGAGGAAGATATTGCAGGTGAAGATGAAGATGTGGGTGCTCAAACTGTCGGCTCCAACATTACACAGTTGATGGAGGCTATGCGTCTTCAACAAATAGAAAATCAAACTTTGATGAATGAGCGCCTAACAACTCTGACCACTCGTGTCACTGAGCAAGGTGCTCAATTTACAGCCTACTCCACAATTCAAGAGCAAAGGTACAACACGCTCTATGGTATGATGGATGCACAGAGCAGCCAAATTTCCTCCTTCACAAGTGCCTTTATGCAACACTACCCATTTCCTCTAGTTCATTCGGCTCAACCACCACCTTCGGCTCAAGAAGGAGACAATGATGCAAATGCCTAGTGTTCTCTTTTGATTTTTTGCATTCACCATTTCCATATTGTCATGAACATTTATTTTGTATTTTGTGACTTCATTTTATCCTATGCTGGACAAAATTCTACCGTACTTTTGTGTTTGTGTAAGGATTTGAATTGAGCAATGTGCTCATTATGCGTTTAGCTATTTATGTTATGCTGGCATTTATTTTATCATTAAGCATTGTTTTATGTGAATGAGTGCTTTATGATTACGATTGCAAAAGGGCTTAGTAATGATCAAGATTGAGTTATGTTATTCCGCCATATATGTATAATATTACCTGTGTCTTTTTTATGTTGTCAAAGGGGGAGAAAACTGAGTGAATCAACAAGCAATGGAAAAAAAACGCACCAAAAAAGGGGGAGCATACAAAAAGGGGGAGCATGCATATCAGACAAGCAACACCTCGACAAATATTCACAAATTTTGCCATCATCAAAAAGGGGGAGTATGTGAGGGCAAGGTATTGTTTTCATGCTGTCAAAATATTGTGAATCAACCGCAACTTAAGTGGAATCATAGAACTCGAGCACATGCAACCAAGACAAGCATTTTTTGCCACAAAACACCAATAGGTCGACTCACACACATCATAGGTTGACCTATTGCAAGCCCTTTGTGAAGAAATTCAGGTGAAGGCTGAATGCGTCGATGCATTACCTTCTTAGGTCGACGCATTGGCTTTTTAAGGAATTCACGGGAATGCGCACGCCGACCCTTCAGGTCGACGCATTAAACTTTGGCTACTCAAGTGCAAGAATAGAATGCGTCGACGCATTGGTTCCTTAGGTCGACGCATGGCCTTTTAGGGAATCCACGGGAATACGCACACCGACCCTTCAGGTCGACGCAAGTGTCACACATGGCTCATTTTTCAGGTGCAAAGCATTCAATAGGTCTACCTATGCAGAGAGAAGGTCGACCTGTCGCTAATAAATTTGGTTTTCTGCTGTTTCCATTTTGGCCTATGCATTGTATGTGGTATAAATACTCAAGTGATCATTCTCAAGTAAAACAACAAGAAACTTGAAATATAGACTCAACTTCTTCTCATCTTCAACCTTTCGCTTATTGATCGAGAATCACACATAATCATCTTTCACGATCGAAGTAAGGAACATGTGTTGATAAGGTTCGACGGTAGATATTTGTCTTGTTCGAGATTCGACGGTAGACATTCATCTTGTTCGAGTGAAGATTGTTGAGGGTGTTTCTTGTATAAAACCTTAGGATTTTTTCCTTCCTCATCAAAGATTTTGTTCGAAGGTTTTTGACGATTGATTCGCTTTGGTAATCAATTCAACCGTGCATAAGTATATGTAAAGAGTGATGAATTCTCGAAATGTATTCTTATTGTGTTTTACATTTCCCATATTATGTTTATTTTTAATGATTTGAATTCTCACCCTTATGTTTGAATGTTACCATTTGTTGGTAACGTGCACATGATATTACCGTGATGAAGATTTAGTAGCTTCATTGAGTCCTAGTTAGTGCGTCGCTCTGATACGTAGCACTGGGGGGGATTGACGCTTGTTTCTTTTGTCTTGTTGTTTTCAAGTTAGATCAAGATGATAATTTTTGAAGTTTATGATTTTGTGAGTTCCGCTACATTGTGCATTGTTTATCAAAATTGAATTTGGTTTTGAGACTATTAATTGCTATGAGGTCTCCCTATTGATATGTGTTATGTATCTATATAATGAGATTTTATGCGATTGTTTTAATTTTGTAATGCTACACCTCATGTTGTTTCGGAATTTCATACTCTATATTTATTCTTAAATAGTCGGGTAGATTTTGGGTGTTACATCAACTATCCCATATGACTCAATAATGGTGAGATCAACAAATTTCAATTTTGTCCCACTCTCGCTTATCTTTCCAATGTCAAGATTTTTGAAGATAGACAATGGCATTAAACTCACACTAGAACCAAAACCCAATTAACACCTTTTTGAATGTTATATTATTGCCATTTCTCTAGAAAAAAAATTGTATAGAAAAATAACTTCAAAAATTACACTTTCCAGCAATAATAAAATATTATTTTAATTTAATTATTTATTAATTTATATTGTGAGATTTAGATAATAGGATAAAGGGGATATTGGAAACTTAAGTACATGAATGAGATATTTTTTCTTAGTAAATAGATATATAATTAATTAAATAATAAAAAATAATACGTAGAATTATTTATTTGGTTATTGGGGGCTAAGAAATTAATGAGAACGTGAGTGTGGGTTGGTGAATTTTTTAAAATTATATATTATTTATTAATAATGTTTATTTTTATTATTTAATTAATTAATTATTATTATAAAATTTGATACAAATTATGAAAACAAAATTTAATAAATAAAAGAAAAAGTATAAAAATAGAAATACACAATAGGAGAAAAGAGAAATAAGTTGATAAAATAAAAAGGAAAAGGTAATAATATACTTGAAAAAACAAAAAGAAATAATTTTTTAAATAATAGAAAAAGTTGATCAAATAGAAAAGTAACATAATATTAGACAAAAATGTGATGCCTTAAAATTCATAGACTATTTGATGGGAAAAAAAGCAATAGATGTGTTTGGGACAAATTTTTTTAGAGAGAGGTATTTTAAAATTTGAACTTTTTAATAATTTTACAAACAAAAAATACGTTTTGTGATTTCAGACTCTATTATTATAAATAAATTACATAATCGAAAATCAAAAAATTACAACAGAATTAAAAAAGAAAAGAAAATATGAAATTCAAAGGCAAGGTATAATATATATAAAAAGTTCGACCATCAAAATATTCGAGAATCATACGCTAGAATTTTGGTGGAGATTGACATCACACAAAAGATTAAGGAGAGAATCAAAATACAAGATCATAGAGGGAAAGTGGTTGTCCAACCCATTGAATATGAATGGAGACCAAAATACTGCAATACTTGTTTGAGGATGGGCATGATTGCACCGAGAAACAACAAGTAGTGATAAAGAAGCAAAAAGTTTGGAAGCCTATGGCTCTTAAACCAATAGTGGAGGAGTCTACAGGGGAAGTGTAGTAGGAACAACAAAAGATAGAGGAAGATGGAACTATTAAGGAGGATACGATTCCAGGTCTAAATCCTCCTTGGATTCTGGTGACATCCAGTAAAGCTGACAAAGGAAAAAGACAGTTGAGCATTCCCAAAGAAGACAACATAGACTTATTCAAGAACCCTTTCACCCCCTTGAGGAAGGGAGAATGTCTGCTAGGGGAGAGAAGTAATCCTCCGTGATTGTGACATGGAATGTACAAGGTATGAATAAAGAGGCCAGAAATAAGGAGATCGGTTCCTACATCTCTACATTCAATGTGCCTGTGATTGGTCTTTTTGAAACTCGTGTAAAGGAACACAATGCTGGTAAAATAAGAAATAAACTTGGTAATAAATGGAATTACTATGATAACTACTCCAAATTCAAATGGTAGGATTTGGCTGCTGTGGAATTACAGGGAGGTGGAGGTTACGATGCTTAGGACTGAGGAGAAATTTATTCATGCTGAGATTTTGGGTTTGGATAAACATCTGCAGTATGAAGTGACTATTCTCTACGCGTCAAACCATGAGGATAAAAGAGCTAAACTGTGGAAGGACATTGAGCAAATAGGGAATAACATTGTTAAGCCTTGGGTTGTGATAGGGGACTTTAATAATGTTGTTTCCACTCAAGATAGGATTGGAGGTAATAAGGTTACGGAGAAAGAGTACAAAGAGCTAGGGGATATGATGCACAATACACGCCTCTTTGAAGCGACTACCTTTGGCCCTTATTTCACATGGTCCAATAAGCATAGAGAAGGGACCCTTTATTCCATGATAGACCATATGCTTGGGAATGCTGAATGGTTCCAAAAGTTCCATGAGGCCATGTTGTATGTTATGAATTCTCATATATTTGACCATGCTCCCACCAAAGTTGATTTCCAAAAGAACATAAGGAGGAAGACTAGGATGTTTAAATTCTTGAACTGTGTGGTCTAGGAACCTTCTTTTCTACAGGTTATTGCCACCAGCTGGAATCATACTGTTAAGGGCCCAACTATGTACAGATTGTGGCGGAAGCTGAGTAGTTTGTAGAGAAATCTGAAGCCTTTGATAAGGAAGTATTCTGACATTCAAATCCAGATCCAGAAGACTAGGCACAATTTAAATTTGGCTCAAGATAACTTGTCCAAAAATCTGTTTGACAAAACTGTGTTGGATCAAGTTAAGATTTGCACTGATCAAGTTATTCATTTAAACTAGATGGAGGAAGTTATCCTTATGCAAAAAGCTAAAGTGGAGTGGCTTAAGTTAGGGGATAATAATAATGCATATTTTCATGCATCTATTAGGGAGAAAAATAAGCATAAAGGAATTTACACTTTGCAGGCCCTTGATGGACGTGTGTTGGAGTCCCAAGAAGAGATTGAGCAGGAGATTATGGGTTTCTATGGTAAGCTGGTTAGTGTGAGGAACTAGACCTCTGCGGGTATTGGTGTTTTGGCTATTAGGAATGGGAAAACCATTAGTAGAGAGGAAGGATTATCTTTGATTAGGCCTGTAACCGATGATGAAATTAAAGGAGCTTTACACAGTATAAGTAACAATAAAGCTACGAGAATGGATGGATTTAATGCTTTTTTCTTTAAATCTGCTTGGCAAATTATTGGTGGTGATGTTTCTCAAGAAACTAGAGAATTCTTTGAAACATGATCCCTTTACAAGGCCCTAAATTTATCCCTGGTAACCCTTATCCCTAAATCCCACGAAGCTAAAACTATTAGAGACATGAGGCCCATCTCCTGCTGCAGCACCTTCTACAAAATTATATCAAAGATCTTGACCAAACGGCTAGGTAAAGTGACCAGCTCTGTTATTAATGATAACTAGTCAACCTTCGTCCCCGGGAGAGTTATTCATGACAATATCTTGATTTCCCAGGAATTGGTAAGAGGATATAATAGAAAGCATATTTCCCCGTGATGTATGATCCAAATGGACATACAAAAAGCCTATGATACAGTTGACTGGGCAGCCCTTGTGCACATTATGAAAGAGATGGGTTTCCCCTAGTTTTTCATAAACTGGATTCAGACTTGCCTTATCAATGTGTCCTATAAATTTTCTATCAATGGGTTTATTACGATGGTTCTGAAAGCTCAGAGAAGCTTGCGATAGGGAGATCCAATCTCCCCTCTCTTGTTTGTGATCATCATGGAGTACATGGATAGCGTGTTGCTGGATATTCGTAAAAGTCCCAACTTTAAATTCCACCCGAAGTGTGATAAGTTACTATCCTTTGTTTTGCTGACGATATTTTGCTTTTTTCTAGGGGGATGTCGAATCTGTCAAGATAATTATGAGCAAGATGAAAGCCTTCTCTGCAGCCACTGGTTTGAACATCAGTATCCCGAAGAGCAAAGTGTATTGCGTGGGAGTGGAAGAAATCATGTTTAGAAACATTCAGGATGCTACTTGTTTTGTTAGAAGTACGCTGCCTTTTAATTACTTAGGGGTCCCCTGGATAGCAAGAAGTTAACTATTAATAGTTGTAAGCCCCTCATTGATAGAATGCTTAGTAGAATGAACCATTGGAGTACCAAAATCCTATCGCATGCTGGTAGATTCTTACTTGTTAAAACTATTATTTTCGCCATCGCCAATTACTGGATGCAGGTTTTTCTCCTCCCTAAAAAGGTGATCCAGCATATTGAGAGTCTGTGTAGGCGGTTTTTATGGACAGGCAAAGATGCTATGAGTAGCAAGGCGCTTGTTTCTTGGGACCAAGTATGTAGTCCTAAGGTAGCGGGTGGTTTAAACATAATTTCTTTGGTCGAGTGGAATAAAGCGACTATAGGAAAGCTCTTATGGAACCTGAATGAGAAGAAAGGCAAGATGTGGATAAACTAGATTCATCACCACTACTTGAAAGGTGCGACCTGTGCAGTGTATCGACCCCTATTCAATGTTCCTGGATGTTGAAAGTGTTGTTCAAATGTAGGGACCTTATGATGAACACTTCTATATGGGCCTCTTTTCTGAATAGGGATAAATATACTACAAGGGATATATACAAATTGTTAAGAGGGGAGAGACCAGAGATGGTTTGGAGAAGGTTAATTCTGGGAAACGGTGCATGACCTAAGGCTGTTTTTGTGGCTTGGATGGCCTCTCTTGGTAGGCTGCCAACCAAAGATAGATTGTAGAGATTTGGGATCCACATAGATGGCCTGTGTTTTTTTTGTGGCTTGCAAGAAAGTGTTGTTCATTTGTGTTTTGAATGTGAGAAAATTAAAAGTATTTCAGGCCAAATGTTTGATTGGGTTGTGATACATAAGAGACCCGCTAATTGGAAGGTGGACATTGAGTGGCTTATTAATATGAAAAAATGCAAGAACCTGCAATGTAGGAGGACCAAAATTATATTTGCTGAAACCTTGTACATCATTTGGAAAATGAGGAACCTCATAATCTTCCAGAATCATACTGTAGAGATGCTAAAGAGTGATGACATTAAAGAGATAGTTGCTACCTGCCTAGAGAAGTACATGAAGAGGACGAGAGAATGAATGTCTGATAGTGTTTTTGTAGTGCTTTAGTGCTTTTTTTTTGTCTGTTTGGTACCTGGATCTGCGGATCGGCTTTGTATTGACTCTGTTTCTTGGATTAATATATATATTCTATTTTCTCCAAAAAAAGTCAAAATATAATAATAGTAAAAGAGAATATAAAAGAAAAATAAGTCAAATATAATATAACATGAATATCTTTACTAATGACATGAGGTAAGAAGTAAATGTTTTGTCATATTTTCATAGGAAATACGACATCATAGGAATAAATGAGTTGTTTAACCTAAAAAAATAATGAAGAAACTATCTTCGTTGTCAGTTACCAAAATAAAAAAGTTCAATTGTATATAAATAAGGTTAGGAAGCTTTAATCAACAACAAGCAAATTCGAGGAGCTAATTCTGGCCAGCTCAGGTGACGTCCCCAACTCTACTCTCCCTCTGCTCGTCTGCGCCAGGATGGGCAACTTTGATGTTCGGTGCATCCTGGTCAATATAGGTATCCCCTTACTTTGCAGAGACTTGCTAGCATACTCTAAGATACGACAAGATTGTGGTTCAAAAGAGAGATTTGGTTCTACATCGACGGAATCTGGAAGTTGAGAATATGGTATATAGAATTGGATTACACCTTTGTGAAAGTTGGACTAGAATTGTATTGTTTGAAACTTTACAGGACAAACATACTCGTTTGCCTCCCCTAATTAACCCTGATTTTAAAATAGTGACCAAAATTCAAAAAATATAAAAACAGGGTGCCAAAATAACATTTAAGCATTGCTTTTTTTAATGTCAATCCATTATCAGAATGTTTCAAAATTTGCATAAATTTGAGTATCCTTTTCTCAATTTTCCGACAAGATGAAAACTCAAGGCGGTCTGTAGTTGTATAATAGGAGTAGCACTTGCGACATGGAGAATATGTGGCAAAATAAAGGCATTTGCGACGTGGATCACTTGTCTCTACAAGAAAAAATATTAAAAAACAAAAGTCAGGTCTTGAAGTGAAAGTTGGTGTAAAGGCTTTATTGAAAAACATGTTGTGGCGTTATAACCACGTCGCAATCTGGTAAGGTCCCAAGTATATTAAATTGAGCTTACGCGTCTTGAATGGTCCTCCTAATCTCAGTCTCGGAGTAACATTCAAATACACTTGATCGCCCACTTCAAACTCCAATGGTCTTCTTCACTTGTCCGCATAGTTCTTTTGTCGATCTTGGGCTTTCTTGAATTTTTCTTTGATTAAATTGACTTTCTTAGTAGTCTCTTGTATAATCCCCGGTCCAAGAATCCCTTTCTCACCTACTTCGGCCTAACATAGAGGTTATCGACACTTTCTCCCATAAAAGAATTCATAGGGTGCCATACCCAAACTGGCATTATCACTATTGTTATATGCGAATTCTACTAAAGGTAGGTGGTCTTTCCAACTTCCTTCATCCTCTAGAATACACGCTCTTAACATATCCTCGATGGTTTGGATCATCCTTTATGTTTGTCCATCAGACTGAGGGTGATTAGCGCGACTCATATCCGATATGGTTGCCAACTACTTATGGAACACCCTCCAAAATCTTGAGGTAAACTTTAGCTCTCTGTCGGATTCAATGCTAGACGGCACACCATACAACCACACAATCTCTCCTATAAACAACCTTGCAAGGTGTATTACTCTGTGGGTCGTCTTTACAGTAGAAAGTGAGCAGACTATGTTAACCTATCCACAATTACCCATATCAAGTCGTGTCCAGTTTGGGTGCGAGGTAATCCCACAATTAAATCCATAGAGATACTGTCCCACTTCCACACAGGTATTTCGAGAGTTTATAACATACCTCCGTGCCTCTGATGCTCAATCTTAACTTGTTGGAAAATAGTACACTATGCCACATACTCTGCAATCTCCCTTTTCATGCCTGACCACCAAAAATCCATCTTGAGGTCTTTGTACATTTTGGTAGAACCAGGATGAATAGAGAATTTACTCTTGTGTGCCTCATAGAATCTAATGCTTTAATTCAGAATCATCAAGTACGCATATTCTCTACTTAAACAAAAGAATTCCATCAGGCGCCCTATTAAAGTCAGGAAGGTTCTCCCTCAGTTGTAACTGTGCATCATACCACTGAGCTAGCCGAATCTTCTCTCGCAATTCATTATTGATTTTCAATCTGCTATTCAATACACTCTTGGGTATACATTCAAACTGAAGGTTAAAATTTTGCATATTTTCCAGTAATTCATGTTCTAACACCATCATTTTCGCAACATGAATTTTCTTTATACTTAAGGAATCTGCTAACTTATTTGCCTTTCCCGGATGGTACTTCAACTCAAAGTCATAATCCTTTAGATATTTCATCCATCTCCTCTGACGCATGTTCAATTCCTTTTGATCATTGAACATCTCGAAGTGTGCACCACATAAATAGTGTCACCACACTTTAAGTGCGAAAATTATTGCAGCGAGTTCAAGATCATGGGCAGGGAAGTTCTCTTCATGGGATCTCAATTCCCGGGGTGCATAATCCACCACTTGACCACATCTTGCATAAATACCCCACCTAACCCCTTCCTTGACACATCACAAAACACTTCGTACGACTAGTGTAGATCTGGGATCACCAACACGAGAGTAGAAGTCAATATCTTCTTAAGCTTCTAGAAAATTTGTTCACATTCGGTGTTCCACTCAAAGGCAACTTCTTTTCGAGTAAGCTTTGTCGGTGGTAAACCCAAATTAACAAATCCCATAATAAACCTGAAATTGTAACCAGCCTATCCTAGGAAACTTTGGACTTCTGTTACGTTCTTCGGCCGGTGTAACACCCCGATTTACCCCGCATAATATTAATAAAGATTAGAGTATTAAATTCTTCATTCGAAAACAATTAATCACAACCAGGATGTCACATTTACTTCATAACAAAAACAATTGCTGATAATCATAATAGATACCTAACATGTATAAATAGATGAACCAATCAAAACGATATAGTCTTCAAAAGAAACAACTTTCAATTACGCAGCGGAATTCAACATATTCAATCCAATAAATGTCATGGCATCTTAATTCAACAAAATCATCTTCAAGCTGTAAACATACATCAATTAAACAATTAAAATCTCTTTAAAGAAACAAATGGCAAATATTAATGCTCACCCCCTGAGTGTTACGTATCAGAGCGATAATCCATACTCGGTCTACTTGAAGGTAACTAGCCTTCATTCCTAGTTACCTCCACGTTACCGACATATAGGTAACATTCAAACATAATGGGTAAAATATCTTACAATATAATAGAATGCATGATAAATAATATACGAGATATAGATCATACATAATTTCACCACTTCATACAATATTAGCATCGTTCATCATTGATCCACTGTCGCGCACAGATCAAAAACGAGTTATTTTGTAAAATATAGTAACGACGGTAACGGTAACTCGAGTATCGTCTCTCAAGGACTCTTAATTATTACTAACTGAAATCAAATTGGGGGGGTTTTGGTTTGGTTCGATTTATAAAAAAAAGTGCTTAAAATAAGTGATTCTAAAATAAGTTGAGATGAATCAACCCACTGTATCAACTTCCGACTTATCATTGATCCCTGTAAAATTCCAATTCCCTAAACGGGTATGATCCTATTCGAATACAAAAACTACTGACAAGCGCAATAGCAATTATAAGAAGTTTGTCCCTGAATTCCGAATAAAGCAAACAGATTAAAAGCTATTGTGAATTAAGCAAACACAATATGATCGAACGCAATAATGCAAAAGCTACACTAATCACGAAATTGATTCAAGAACAGACAACAATAAAATTAAAGAATTCTATCATATAAAAACAATCAAATTAAGCAAGCAATTGTAATTATAGACTGGATTCAAAGGAACAGATTAATGGAAAATTATAAAAGAACCTCAAAGCGGCATCTGATTACAGTGAATTGATCCTCGAGGTTTAGTTCTCCATTACAATTGTCAAGCTGTAAAAAAATTTGTGAATAGTAAACGTGAATGTAAACAAGACGGCCAGACCTAAGTAAAAATGGGAGAGACAAGAATTCGTGTCATAACCAAACTAGGTCAAACAAACATAACTCAGGCCCAAACTAATCGACCCAAAACTAAATAAAACTAATGCTGCAGCTTCAAAAGAAATTCTGGAAAATATCCAATCCGAATCAGACTTCGACTTCAACACGATAATTGTAGCTCTTTTTCTTAGCTTTCCGACGATTACTAGAACGCTTAGATCGGATTCCCGGAGCTCTAGTTATGACCGTTTCCGTGCAGACTGCTAAAGCTAAAAATTAAATACAAAAATCAATTAACAATAAAAACAAATTAAAATATAAAAACATAATAAAATAGAAAAATAAACAAACCAAACCATAGAAATGTCTAAGTACAAACATGAAGGAACGTGCATCAAAATGCACTAATCAAATTCCCCCACACTTGAACTTTTGCACTCCGAGCAAAATTAAATCAAACTCAAGAAACACACAATATCTGTTACTCATTCCAGACTACAAACTCTTCTGCGGTTAAGGTTGCATCAATAGGTACTAATCTTTCACACTAAAGATATCGTAGGAACATGATTCCGCAATTGTGCGGTCATAAGCCTCCTAAACATACAAACCACTTCGAATCATGTTATTATGCCAAAGTCTAACTTACTCATCCTCCTTTTTACTCTTTTTCATTCAGGCGCAATCACATTAAGCTCGTTATCTCCACACACTTATAGCAGGACGATCGGTTAGTGACTCTGATCCTTTTTTGCACGAGGTTCATGTACTTACGTGGCATAACCCTTTGCTTACTCAGATGTAGTTACGGGGGATCAGACCGTAATCCTCCCTACCAAGATCAGCACCAGAAACCGCTGAACCAACTAACAAAGAGTTTTGAAAACTTTTTTTTGAAGATTACACAACCGTTGGTTTAAGTGACCGGGTGAGGATCACCAAACGTAGTGAACATGATATGCAAGCAGGAAATAAACATGATGTGCCAGCATATATACAGGATGAAAACATATAAGCAAACAAATAAACACCCAGCTGTCGCACGCTCGCGAAAAATAAACAGAGTCGCCACCAATATATTTATCCCATAAGGGAAAGGACTATCAGAAAACCTAACAAAGGAAGGAACAAGGTCTCGCGACCAGAGAATCAAGGTACGGGAGTCGGTTACGCAAGGGGAAGGTATTAGCACCCCTCGTGCCCATGATTGTGTGATGCTGTGGCCAAGAGTGTTCATGCAACTCACTTTGTGTACATATGGCTTCATCTATGGATCACCAATAATTCTAATTTCGTGCTCTATGGAAAGAGGGGAATGAGGAGAGCAATTTACATGTTGGGTGTGGCAAGAAATAGAGTTTGGAGAACTGAATAAAATGACCACAAACTTGTTGGTATGGCCCTGCACCATTCACGCGCGCGCAACTTTTACCATGGCCTGGCATTTCTGCTCTAATACAGCTTTCCGGAGTAGCACTTTGAACCCTCGTAACTTGTTCCACACGTTACCAAATGACATTATTCTTGGGCCATTAGAAAGAAGACATGGAGTAGAGTAGGTTTACATTAGTATTTCCCTTGGAAGATGTTTGGAGCTCCATAAATTTGGACTTAGATATGGCACACCACCTGTTTGTTTAAATGCTTGCGCGTGATTCAGATCCTTGCCTGGCCAGATGCGTGTCTCAAACTTAGCGGGAAGGTGGCTTTGGAGCTTTGTAACTGATCCAATACTTATCACAATGACTCAATTCTTGGCTTGTTGTGTAGAAGACATGGAGTAGAGTAGATGAATACAAAGTTTAAGTTTGTAGGGTTTTTGGATTTCCATATAATTGGATTCAAAGTTGGCACGCCACGTGCTCGATGAAATGTGTCCCGCATGACCAGAAATGTGCCCAGCTGAATGACTTGAACAAGTGTATTTCTTCTTACTTCAATCCAACTTATCTTCTCAACCAAGCTTCAAATGAAAAAAACCCCAACTAGAGAATTGTAGAATGCCATGATCTGAACATTTTTTATGTTGGAAATTTTCTGAAATAAGGCCTTTTGACACGTGTAAGTCAAGGCTGAAGTTGACTGTTCATCAAACTTTAAAATGCCAAAATTTTTCTAAGTATGAAAACTTTCCTTTTTTGATTATTTTCTATTTTTGGCAACTTTTGTCAAACTCCCGATTTTATTCGTTCCTTGACTTTCCTTGACTGATTTTCCACCAAAAGTCAATATTTGAGTGCTTGACCTGATTTCGACCCAAAAGTCAACTGTTCTGATTTTCTCTGATTATTGGTGGAATTCTTGATTAAATCAATCGGAGTTTGCAAGGGTAACTTTTTATGTGGGGAAGTATCACCGCCTTGATTGAATGTTGATTTTTATTATCTGGCTTATGCTCTGTATGCATGTTGAATTTTCTATGGCGTAATGATCCGCTTTGACGGATATGGTACGCTTTTGAGGATGCAATGTTATATGCAGTGTACACTATATGCAGGATGCCAAATAAAGGCATTAGTGAGGTAAACACCAGGGAGAATCCCCTTAGCGTTAAGGACCGTGTAGAGATGCCAATAAATATTGGACTTTGACTTGCAAGATGCCACTTCTGGTTATTGGCTCTAGAGTGTAGAATAACTTCTGACTTCTCACCATGTGCCACTGCTTGGAGGATTTTCAGTTTGAGGAGATTCCCTCGATTCACCGTGTTGGGGATGAGAAATTCAGAGAAAGGGATCGGGTTAAGGAAGTAGAACAACTCCTAGGAGAAATAAACTCCTATTCTTGAGGAATGGAACAAACTCTCAGGAGAAACAAACTCCTATGCTTGGGGAGAGACTTTTCTAGGAGAAGCGAACTCCTATAACTCATGAAATTGTGCCCCCAAGTTTCATGACCCATGAAGGAACTTGCCCTAAAGGATCCTTGGAGAGATTTGTCGAATCTCGACGTAACTGTCCCAGATTGGTTGAACTCAAGCGAGCTTCCTCAACGTGATTGCCCTAGATTAATCAAAGCTTGAAGAGAGTTATCAACATGATTCCCCCCAGATATGCTGAATTTGAGAGACCAACCCTCGATTCAATTGCCTCTGATTAGGTACATCTTACTAGAATCCTTAAGCTTTCTTTGTATTGAAGTCAAACAAACATGGAAACAACTTTACCAAGCTCAACGACGTCTTCAAACTCTTCCCAGTTAGGTAATCAAAGAAAGCATTAACTGTTCATGCCTATCGCGAGAAAAATCGTATCTTTTTCGGGGATGAGACACCTGATGCCTTCTTTGGGCTCGAGTGCTCAGAAAAATGATTATTCTTTTGTTTTTGTCACGACCAAACTTTTTATTGTTTCCAAAGTAGGAAAAGGAAAAAAGTTTCAATAACCTAAAAACAGATGCAAAGCCCAAAACTAAAAGCAATGCAAAAGTGGGGAGAGATTCCGGGTAAGAGGGTTGGTTATACGAAGGGAAGGTATTAGCACCCAACGTGTCTATAGTACTCTATAGGCTTCTTTATTATGTTTTTTTTCATTCTTATGTTATGGTAGAGGTTCTTGTGAGATAGGTGGGACCTAAGGTGTTTGTTTGATTATGCTCGCAAAGATCATCGCGATCCTCTGCATACATATCCCTTAGAGGGAATCAGAGAATCTGTAGCTCGGGGTCTACGGGTGCTAAGGTTTGAGTGGTTTGAGGGAGAAGTTTTGCTCGCCAAGGATACGACCTTGTGCCTACGTATTCTCAAAGGGATGTTGAGAAAGTCAGAGCAATCGTAGTTCCCACTTATGCTAGTGGAAGCAAAGGAAAAGAGACAAATGTCATCTTAATGCTCGATGTATCTAATCTATATCATCACATACATCTGTTTGATATTTGTTTGAAATCTTTTCATTATAAGCCCTGGATTGTGCCACTTATGGCGCTTAGAATGATAAAGATGTTTTTTTGTCTAACCATCCTTGTGGCAAAAACTTTCAATGAAGTGAGCCTTGTGACAAAAAGTTTTTATTAGTCAGCCAGCCTTGTGGCAAAAGTTTCAATGAAGTCAGCCTTGTGACAAAAACATTGATTAATCAGCCAGCCTGGTGGCAAAACGGTTTGATTGATTAGCCAGCCTTGTGGCAAAAAGAAGTTTGATTGATTAGCCAGCCTTGTGGCAAAAAAGTTTGATTGATTAGCCAGCCTTGTGGCAAAAAAGTTTGATTGATTGATTGTTTGTGATGATGTAGATGAGATACTCCTATCATAGAGATGATAAATGTCTAATCTCCTAGGGTATTGGTTTTTGAATATTGGGGATGCTTATAAGAAGCCCGTGGGTCCTTGTACGAAGCCCAAGAGGAGGCTATCCGAGGGTCCTTGCATTGTAAACCCAAGAGGAGGCTATGGGAGGGACAATAGAGAGTCCTTGCATTGTAAGCCCAAGAGGAGGCTATGGGAGGGACAAGTCGTTTGTACAAAGCCCAAGAGGAGGCATGGTATAGTTGGTTTGAGCTCTTAGAGCGATTTCACTGGGAAACCATACTCTATGTCCTTACCTAAACTAAAGGAGATTCTTTGCACGAAGCCCAATAGGAGGCTATGGGGAACCTAGTGTTGTACTAAGTTGAACAAGTATATATAACACAAACACAAATACATGAACAAGTATGAACAAACATGGACAAACATGAACAAGTATGAATAATTATATATATATATATGTATATATATATATATATATATATATATATATATATATATATATATATATATATATATATAACAAAGTGTGTGTATACAATGGAGTTTATGAAGGAAATATACCTGTAAGCATGATCCGTTTGTATACACGGGGCTCGGGACTTATACTCGGGGAGAGGCCCATTGAGTTTATGCAACAGGTATGTAAACAAATATTTACAAGGGAGGTTTGGGACTTATACCTACATGGAGGCCCATGGTATTTTTTGGAAGATTTAAAGAAAACCTTCATTTTTGATTTGTTATTCAAGGTTAAAAAACAAATTGATCGAGGTATGTACAAAAAGGTGTATGTAAAATGAAATACCTAATTTCATGTAAGGGAATGGGACTTATACCTATGTGGAGGCCCAGATTGATTTTTGAAGAAAAACCCTAATTTTGATCTTGTTATTCGAGGGTTTAAATCAATTTGGTCGAAGTATAAAAGATAGGTATATATACAATGAAAAACCTAAATTTATACAAAGGAATGGGGCTTATACCATAAGGGATGCCCAAATTGTTTTGAAAATCAATTGATCAATCAAAAAGATTTAATCAAGAGTTTTTGGAAAGAAAATCCTAGAAAAAGGTTTTTAAAAAAGTCATAAAAATGACATGTTTTTGATTAAAGTTATGTAAATAAATGAAAAAAGACATTTACGAAGAGGTTTGGGGCTTACACCTTAAGGGATACCCATGGTGAAAATGACTTGATCAATCAAAAGATTTAATTAAGAGTTTTTGAAAGGAGAACCAAAAAGAAATGGTTTTGAAAGCGATTTATTTTGAAAAACGACGATCGTTTGTTTTAAAATGGTTTGAAATTTTGAAAGAAATCAACTTAATTAAGATAAACACAAAGATTATACTTAATTAATACCTAAATGATTAGGGTTTGATCACAAAATATTTACAAGTGATTAGGTTTGAAAAATCAAGTGAAAAAACAATATTTAAAGTATTAACAACACTTAAAAACATGTCATTTTAAACCTAATTAAAAATGTATTAAATAAATATTTTTTTGTATTTTTTTTATATTCATAAAATATATGTGTTAAATAAAGAGTGTGCAAAAAATGAAGAACAAATGAATTAGTTTGATGGGTTAATTAATTGAATGAAGTTGTAAAGAAAAATGAAGAAAAATAGTGATAAAAAAGAGGTTTTGGTCCCTAAGGGTGTTGAACCCACGACCTGGAGGTTGTTTCTCAAAACAAAAGCCAACTGAGCCAAGCTTGTGGCTTGTAACATACACGTGTTCATTTAATTATATCATCAATCAAATTTCCAGAATTTAATGAACAAAAAACGCGCCAAGAACACCATCCCAACTGAAATTTGAAAATCTCCAAAACTGTGTTGTTTTGATCAAGTAAAGGGTCTATCTCACTCGGTTTTTCACAAGGATCACGATGGTGCCCTCATAATTCATTTATTTTTGCTCTAAGGTGATCAATTTTGTGATGAACACGAAGAACCCTAAAACTGAAATTCAATGTGAAATCGTGTATGTGCAAGTTATGATGCAATTGATTGAGGGTTAATGATCCTCATAGGTGCAGAAACAAGATGGTATGTCAATATTTTGTTTATGATGCATGTATGTATGAGTTTGAGGTTCATAGCACTTACCTTAAAAAACGGCCAAACTGGAGATTGAATTTTGAGTTAGAGGTGTTGCAGATGCTTTGTAATGATCTGGATATCTTCAATGATGATTATGGAACATGTCTGGATGCTTGGAGTTGACTGAATTCATCTGAGCATAGCCATGGGAGCCGATCTGCAGAGCTATGGAGTGTGAATCGAATTTGATGATGGAGGTGTTTCAGATTGTTGGTGAGTGTTTGGATAGTTCATATGTGATATGTATGAGGTGTTAGAAGTGATAGTTTGGACAGATATGGCTTGGTATGAGAATTGGCATGTTAAGGCTCACTTTATGCAAACATGGAGGTTGAAGAGTGATTATGAGTTTTAGATGTTTTTGGGGTGCATGAAGGGATCAAGCACATCCCATATGATGTTTATGAGTTGTGGGAAGCATTACTTTGGCCAGAACTTCAAGGGTTTGGAGGTTGAAGTTTCTACCTCTTTGAAACTCATGAAGCTTGCAACTTAAGAAAGAAGAGAGAAAACCTATGATTATGAGGTTTTGGTGTGATTTGAAGAGTGATTTGAACCTCTATTTATAGGCCAAGGATTCTGAACTCCAAGCTTTGCAAGTTGATCAAAGAATGGTGATTTGGCATTTGGAGATAAAATGGAATCTTTACATTTAATGCAAATGGTTAAAAGTGACTTAACCATGGTTAATCTTCCAAGCTTCTTATCCTCTTCCATTCTGATCTTCAAATCAGAAAATATCTCTCAATTATTGCATTGAGCATCATTACTTGCATTATAGGTCATATGGTATTGAAACATAGTGAAAAAATGGTGAAAATTCAAGCATAATGGTCACTAATGTCAAAATTCAAAACCATGGCTACACTCCATATTTTTTCATGCTCTTGGACATTTTAGAAAGCTCATGTTACACACTTCAAAACCCTAGTTGAAAGTTTCTTCAAGACCTTTAAGGAAATGGGTGAAAAAGATCCATGAACTTTGAAGAAAATGAGATTTTAAGTGAAATTTTCAAAAGATACCAACTTTGAAGCTCCATATCTCTTAAATGGTTGATCTTTTGGAAAATCATTTATTTGACATAGTTGTTTATTGGATCAAAATCTACAACTTTCATGTTGGAAGTTTTTTTCAGTTTGTAGGTGAAATTTTGAGTTATTCCCTTCCAAAGTTTGGAAAAAACCATTGAAGAACACTTAGAATTTTTCTAAGTATGAAAAATCAAATTTTGACTTTTTGATTCTTGATTGATTTTCTTGATTTTCCTTGATCAAATGACTTCATATATCATATATTGATGATTTAAAACTTCAAAAGTCATGGTTGACCAAAATTTCCAAAAAGTCAATGGTGATCTTGTACAGTTGACTTTTTTCAAACGAATCGCGTTTCTGGAGATTTCAAATGAACCAGGCTATCCTCACCAAATGAGTGGTATGAATGGATCACATTGAGTTATTGGAGGATCTTGAGCCATAGTTTAAGTTGTGGCACCATGTTCTGATTAAAAAGTCAGTTGTTCAAGTGAATTAGGTAAAAAACCCTAATTATCGACCTGATGAGATTGATGACTGTGGATCTTGAATTGAGAAGTAATTTCCATTGGATATTTTCATAGGGATTATTTGAAGATGATTGAAACCTTTGAGTTATCCCCTGGGGCTTTTTAGGGTTTCCCAAATGTGATCCCTGATTTTAGTCCCTGAGAGTTCAAAACCCTAATCTGATGATTTGAAATTTCACTGTTGATCAATCCTTGTGTAGGAGATGCCTTGAGTTAATGGATTAGGTCAAAATGATGCACTTGGGGTCTTGAGGTCATGTCCCAAGTCATTAGGTCAAATTCTGAGCAAAAGTCAGGAGTATGATATCTTTAGTCAAAACCCTAATCTGGTTGATTCAGAGCCTTTGAGCTTGTTGAAATGAATCTTTAAGGACCAAATATTGATTGTTGATGAAGATATTTCATTTGAGATGAATGGAGAATAAAACCCTAATTGATTGTTACTTGTACTGGTGAGTGATTTCTTGTTTGAATCCTGCTGAGTCACAAGTAGCAAACACAAGCTATGCAATTTGTTAGAGATGCAAATGATGCATATGCAAATGATATGAGGTGGTATCTTAGGTCAAAAATTGGGGTATGAAAGATGCCCCTATTTAAGTTTCTTCAACCTTAGAGATGAAGATTGAAAATATTCGTTTTGATAGGGTGGAAGAGACTTAAATATCAGAAGACGCGAGCTTTGGATCTAAGATACCAAAATTGCGAATGATGCAAGGATGCCTTTACCGAAGAGATATCAAGAACTGACTCCACTAGGGACAAGAGATTGGGAAGGATGTCTCAATCTGTTTTAGGAAGAGAATCCGTGTTTTTCTTTTTGGGAAAGCAAGTGTATGCTTCACCGGGGAATGATAGCTTTGTAAGAAAAGCTTACCTATCGACATTACCGACTATCAGCACAGGGATGGACTTGTTAATAATGCGAAGGTGAAAGGTATGAAACTGTATTACCGACTATCAGCATGGTGATAGACTTGACATGGTAATAAAAGTTTCAAAAAGGTTCGGTTAATATTACCGACTATCAGCATGGTGATAGACATGTTTAAATAATATAACCAGAACAAAAGGTTACCGACTACCAGCCTCGTGACAGTGGTTTTGAAGACATGATCAATTATCAGCCGAGTGATAAAATGATCCTGGAGACTTTGCTAGGGAAATTACTGTTTATTCAGCCTTGTGAACAGTAATAAGGCCCTGATTGTCAAATGGTCTTCATGATTGATTTCCTAGAGAGGAAAAGTCTTTTGGAAGAGACATAAGCTGCTCGGACGATGAGGCTATTGCTTATTGTCTGTTTTTCACGACTCTGTTTGGTGGAATCGGAATATGAATTTCAGGTAAAGATAGGGTTCTATCCAAGAATAAACTGGAAAGAAACAGTCAAACAAGACTTTGTACCCATGAGGAATGAACTCAACTGGGGATTTTCTCCTTTGTTTTGAGAGCAGAAACTTAAGCAACCTTCTTCCACGAGGAATGATCTCAGTGGGGAACTGGAGAAAGAAGATGTTCTTTTTGCTTATGGGTGACAATCTATTGGAGAGATGACACGCCCATACCTGTTTCTTTTCTTCTTTTTTTCTTTTCTTCTCTTTTTCTCTTTTTTGGGATAGATATATCCTGAACAAGTGATTTTGAAGCAAACATTGAAAAATGCAAGAATGCATAAATGATGCAAATATGTATGAATGATGAATGTCATGAATGTAGCATGCATACTGACGAAATTGACAGACAAAGAAGTGTATACTGGAGACGGACCGACGTCGCAATACAACCAGATACTTGGCAAATGTTCTTCAACACGGTGTAGATAACACGGGTGATGAATGGTGCTGCATGCTTTAAACTTCTCTGGGGAAGATAAGCATCTTTTCTTACTGTGATGGAAGAACTTCTTCACTGGGGATAAAAGAGCTTCCCTGCCACAAAGGGGCGATTGGTTTAGGAATTCTTTCTTGTGATAAGAATACCGTTGTCTCATGATCTCTTTTATGGAAGAGAGCAACTCTCGAGGAGAATCCTTTTGTTCATCCTATGGAGACAGCTATTGATGTTTCCTTCTGTTGTTCACAACTCAAAGGAAAATTTCGCTTTTATTTTGAAAAAGAAAAGTAAATTCATTTAAAACTTTTTTTCTTTTTTTCTTTCAAAAGTGAATAACACAATTAAAGCGTCATTTTGCAAGCTAAAAGAAATTAGAAATTGCAAACAAACGGGCACAAGGCTCAAATTTATTTAATAGGATGGTAATCAGCTAAAGGCGTGATTCCACGGAGTATTTACAAAAGTTGGAAATGGTAATTATGCGGAAAAGGCTACATTGAAAGCAATAACCACTATTCTCCCTAACAACTTTGAGTTCCAACTGTGCCTGTCGCTTCAGATTGGCGATGATTTGATTGAAGATCCTTTGATGAAAAAGACTCCTCAGGTGACGAAGTATGGACTGACGCAGTTACTTTGTCATAAATCCTTAATTTTTGCCTAGATTGCCCTTTCAGGTTTTCAATCTACCAGGATGAATTTTTCTGTTTATTGTCTCTAATTTTTGCCTGGACCGCCCTTTCAAGTTTTCAGTCCACCGAGACGCTCATTTTGCCTAAGTCGCCCTTTGTGGGTTTTCGACTTACCGAGCTGTTCTTTTGTTCTTTTTTAGACAATGTATTTCTTGACTGCATCAGCATTGACAGGGTATGGGAGTTCATCACCATCCATGGTTGTAAGAGTCATGGCGCCGCCAGAAAATGTTCTTTTGACAACATACGGGCCTTTGTAATTAGGAGACCATTTGCCCCTAGAATCCGGTTGAAAAGACAAGATCTTTTTAAGCACGAGGTCGCCTTCTTGAAATTCACGAGGTCGAGCCTTTTTTTGAAGGCTTGTTTCATCCTTGCTTGGTATAACTGTCCATGGCATAGAGCAGTCATACGTTTTTCTTCGATTAAGTTCAAATGATCGTATCTGCTTTGACACCATTCAGCCTCTGATAACTTAGTCTCCATGAGGACTCTCATTGATGGGATTTCAACTTCTACGGGGAGCACAGCTTCCATGTCGTATACTAGAGTGTCATACACCAAAATTTGCCTTCCATATTCCATTTACAATGATTCAAAGTTCAAGATTCAATTTCAAAGCTTTGCTCAAACAATCCCAAGATCCACAGTCAACTGATCCAAACCTAAAGGCCAACTACAATCAAAGCATGATTCAAACCTATGCTCATTGGTCAAACATCAAGTATAGAGGTGCATAACCATCTTTTGATCAAAGAATGATCATGATTCCACTAATAGAAACTCAGAGATGAACAAATACAAAAAGGTTCAAATTAGGGTTTCTTAAGAGAAAGTCAACCCAACTTTGACCGGGCATAACTTTCACATGGAACATCAAAAATTCCCCACTTAAAGCCTATTATGAAGGAAATTGGATTCCCTACAACTTTGTCTCTCACAAGCCAGGGCTAGAAATGATTCATTTGAGAGATACAATGCAAAAGATTACAGGTCATTTGCAGGCATCTTCCAAAAGCAGTTTTTTGTCAAAGAGGATATGATCAAGATAAAAGCTCCAAATGAAAAATATATTCCAAAGTGGCTTATAGAGGACCTCTTGAGGTTTCCAAGAAGTCTTAGAACTCCCTCATAGCTTAAAAATTGAGTGAGATATGATTGATCAAAGTTGGGTGAATTTTGGAGGCAAAATGTGAAATAAGAAGGTTCAAATTGGATTTCTTGAAAATAGGCCCATACTTTTATGACTTAAACTTGGCCCATAAGTTATCCAAAGCACATGCCACGAATAATATCATTTTTAATTGACTTTATACCATTTATTTCATTTAAAATTGATTTTTAATGATTTAAATAAGTAGGAAAATCAAATATTTTGGTAGAAAATATATTTTGGTGATTTCCAATCAATATTTATGACTAAATATAATATATTTTCGTGACTAATTGATTGGGAGAAAATTTATACAAATTTGGCCAAATATAGTAGCTTAGGATTCAAGAAATAAAATCAATTTTCACAAAAATCGCAAGATTGGATTCAAGCAAGGTTTTGGACAAATTAGTTGACCTAATATGTTCACTATAAGTAAGAGGAGCTGTGCACACGAATAGGGGTTCAGAAAACCTGAAGGAGGGCACACTTGCAAGAACCAAAAAAACCACCAAAGAACTCAAAATCATTTTCAAAGAATTCGTGGCTTCCAACAAGAATTGAAGGTTGAAAAAGGTTCACTGGAGGATTCTGAACGTGTCTGGATAATAGCATAGCATCAACACCCCCAGAATTGTCTCAATTTTGCCAAAGTAAGTCGCTTTAAACATTGACTCGATTAGCATGTTATAGGTACTTTCATGATGCTTTGATCATATATTCTGGCTTGTGTTGATGCACTGATTGTTTCTGGATTGATTGTGTGGAGTTTGCTTGCTTTAATCACGCTTCGCCATTAGAGGCCGTTTTCAAGTTCTAGGGTTTCAAATTAGGGCTTTGCATTAAGCGTAAATTTAAGGTACAATAATTGCATGATTGGGTTCGTATGATTCATACGAGTAAAGGGAGGGTATCGCGAAATATTTATACGTATCCAGGTGGTAATCGCTATTTTTCAAGCATACATGCTACGAAATAATTCGCAGCAGATTCGTAGCAAAGCTTCTTAGGAAGTTGCAGGTCCTCTTGGGACGATGATGATGTGTCATCATGGTGTTGGTTGGTTCAAAATTCCGCGCGCCTTTTTTAATCTTTCTCTTGTTTTTTTTATATTTAATTGGATGCGTGGGTTTAACACGTTGCGCTGATGGTTGGGTTGGTAAGCGTGTTTGTTGGTAACTCAAGGGTCCAGGGTTCGATCCCTGGCCCTTGCTATTATTTTTCTGGAATTTCTAACTTCTGATCCCATACGCCTACAGCTTCAAGCCTCACCATAGTCCCTCATGATCCTGCCCTTCAATCCACCACTAAGCCAAATCCAACGTCCAGAATTAATCCCCATACCATGCACCATACTAGCAACTACACTCAATCCTAATCCTAATAAACTAAATTAATTTTAATTAATTATATGTTTTAATTAATTATTTTTAATATATTATTTATATAATAATAATTATTTTATAAATAGATTATTATATGATATTTATATTAAGAGTTCTAATTTGTTGTTCGTGCCGATTAAATCGATTAACCGCTATGGTCAACAATAATTTTTAATTAAAATGCTATTTAATTAAAAATGAAAATTAATTTTTATTTGGTTAAATGGTTGCAATTATTTTATTGATTGTGATGATTAACCCCTCCTGTTTCTAACTTTAATTCGTTATTCTTTTTAATCGAATCAATCGATTACGAGGGGTAACGGTGCAAACTAGTTATTAAAAATTATTAAAAATATCCCAATTCGTTATTAGTGATAATCAAATCAATTGATTAAAATTGGTAACGATACAATTTCAAATCTGTTAACTATGGCGATCGAATCTATTGATCGTTGCGGCTAATAGTGCAAAATTAAATCAGGGTTGTACGCCCAAACCTCAAAAAACTTTTCAAACCTTTTCGAAACCTCAATATCAAACTACGGATAGGCTACTCAAAAGCCTTCAAACCATCTCAAATCAAATTTCAATTCTAAGGGCGTACAACCCTTCCCGAACTACGTAGACTCTGATCCTCCCTAAGGAGGTACGTAGGCACTTGGCAACAAGGCGAGTCCCCCTCCCTAAAATCTCAATTTTTCCCCTATTCAATTCCTTAGCCATAAACCTTTATCTTTGAAATGTTAGCCTTTAGGAAAGGGTTGAGGGTGCCTAACACCTTCCCTCGACCTGAATAAAGTATCTTACCCGATCTCGTAATTGCATAGGTTTCCTATTCGCCTTGGTAGAATAGGTGGCGACTCTAAAAGCTTTAAATTTAGGGCAGGTTGCTACAGCTGGCGACTCTGCTGGGGATAACTATAATGGTGAATACTATGCTCCTATAGGTTTTAGGTTTTGGCAGGGTTTAGGTTTGGCAACTTTTTTTAGGGTTTGGCTAACGTGCCTTTTTCAGGGTTTGTAATTATTTTTATTTTTTTAAATTTTGTTTATTTATTTATTTTTATCCAAAAATATTTAATTATTTAGGATATGTATATATCTAATAGGCTTATGTGAATATATTTATATTTTATTGCCTGTTATATTTTTATATGCACTGCTGGATATTATGTCGTGTTAAAACCCTAAGTGTGGGAGTTAACTTTGAGATCAATAGGGGACATGAATCGCCTACGAGTCTCATTGATAACTCCGCTCGGAGTGGGTTGAGTATCCAGAAATGTCCAAAATGAGGCTTGACTTTGTTGAGGGCAGGACTGGATACTTGGCTGATCTCTCCGAGAACCTACGCCAAAAATTAGAACCTCATGGATAAAATGAGTTGTTCTAAAATCCGAAGAGACAAAAAAGTCTCGGAGGCTACGAACGACCCCATGAGACCTTCTAGAACCCCCCTATAAAAAGGTTGGCTCCCAAGGGCCGCTACGTCGAACCTATGAACTTATATGATTATGTGCTATATGTATATATATGTGTTGATCATTTTTTTTATTATTTCTTTTTCCATTCATCATACATCAAGGGCATTCTTGCATCATATTTTATTCAAAAAAAAAGAAAGAAAAAAAGGTATCATACATATCATGCATGGCATACACATCATTTTCATGACATTAAGAGAAGATTCCTCTTCTATCTCCAGAACAAGGGACCATTGGGAAGGATAACCTAACATCCCGACCATATTATCCAACAAGATTTCAGCAGAAGAGATCAATGGATCAGCAAAAGCAACAAGGTGGCCAACGCACCTGGAGGTCCAAGCCAAAACGATCATTTACTCCGTTGTACATGCCATTGTCTCAAGCCTTGCAACGTCTGCTCAGTCAGAACCTGGTAACTCTGCTACCTCCATACTCAGCTCCAGCTAACCCCGCTCCTGGGTACAAGCATCATGCTAGGTGCGCTTATCATTCATATAGTCCTGGCCATGATACAGAGGATTGTGGGCCATTGAAGCACAAGACCAAAGATTGGATTGAAGAAGGGCTCATTGAGTTCGAAGATCCTCGCAAGTCTAATACCATAGGTGGCTAGAAGGAGGATTTCTTAGATCATTAGTTTTGTTTTCATTCGCAATTTCTTTCCGTTTGTTTAAACATTAGTCTTATGACATATGCTGTGTGCTTTACAATAATCATTAATGCATTGCTTAAGTTTGTCTTGATTTACTCCTAGTGTTCTCACTATATTTAAAACTGTGTTTTTTCTCGGTTTTCTCATTTGTGATATTCAACTCTCGTTAAAAGTCGTACACCTTTAGAGGGAGAATGACGAAAACGATACCACAATTTCATACACTACGCTTTCGAACAGACCGTGTTGACGATGTACAGGCATTGTTTCAATTCCTAAATAACGGAGATATAAGGATGTTAATCCCTTGTCAACCCCTTTGAGCCTAAAGAAGTAGGAGTCTTCCTTCATATAAAATAAAACCCTTAATACATAACCTGGGGTAGGGTAGTTGCTCAGTTAACTTAATTATTCCAAGTTGTTCCTTTGAACATAATCACCGATGGTTCCCCGTCATCATTAAGTCCGACAGTCAATATCCGCAAAGAAAAAGAAAGCAATGCAAGGGCCTGCTAAGTCAAAACCTATTAAGGAGACTTAGATAAAATTGGGGCATCCCGCTGACTGTAGTTTTAAAACGAACAGTTCAGGCAAAAGTTAGGGATAACAAAGTCGAAAAGAGGTCATTACATACCCTCACAAGAGGAAAGATATTACAAAAAAGGAGAATGACTGCCTTTGTAGATAAACCTTTGGTTTTTGAACCATCATAAATGGCAATGTCATAATTCCCCAAATTCTTTTGGAGACTAAATGCGTAGTTAACTGAGCATAGGACTGGAGAACATCACGAAGATTGGGATGGGTACAAATAAACTTTGAGCCTCTATCTTTTGTTTCTTTAAACCATGAACTAGGCCACGTTACAACCTTTAAAAGTCCTAACTGAAGCATGGTTAGTTTGAAAGCATATCGTTACTAAAGGTATCCCGACTCCTTAAAGTCTACTATAACTCTTGAGTTGATATCACTTTCTTACAAAAAAAAAAACTTTGTTTTACTCAAAAAAAATGTTTTTTAAACTTTCAAGACAGACATATGCATTCGCATCTTATGAATTTCGTTACAAAGTACACGTGTCTATGTGGATTCAGATGTTTAAACGTCAGGGAGAAGTTGCATGGGGCATGGCTAATGGCTAAAAAAAATCCTACTGACTGACGAAGTAGCTTTAGAAGCTCATCAAAAGGAGAAACATCTCTTACACATGACTGAGATAGCTAAGGTGTATACGGGGCATAACCCGTCATTATCCCATTTACATGGGGCAATCTGATCAAGATCCATAGAATCTCTCAAAGACGCTGAATAGCCCATGGGGCAAGCCCATTACCTGGAGGCATGTTGCAAAGGTCACTCAGTATCAGATGGCATCAATACCACTCTCACATCCTTTCCAGGAACATTTATAGGATATTTCTCAATCTGTCCATGTAGTCTTCTTTAAGACATGTTCAAATACTTTTTACCCTTTCTAGGAGCCTTGTTCAGACAGTCTTTTAAAGACCCGCCTTCTTATCCTTTGTATTTTCAAACCCTTTCAGACAGTCTTCTCTAAGACATAGTCATTTCCAAGAACCTTTTCTAGGTAGTCTTCTGTAAGACATCTGTTGACTTTTTTTCAGTTAGTCTTTTAAGACATATTCAAACTTCTCTTATGCTTTCAAGAACCTTGTCAAACTTTGTTTAAAGTACAAAGTCTTTTCTAAGACAGTTCACCATCCTTTCTAGGGTGATCTTCTTCAAGATGTTTTTCCTAAGTTTTGTTTAAAACCCCACGTTCCTTAAGACAGTCTTTATCCTCTATAGGAACATCTTTGACCCTCTGCACAAACACATCCCTTTGAGCTTTGTTTAAAGCGCAATCTTGTTTAAGACAATTTCCCATTCTTCCCAAGAACCTCTTCAGGTAATCTTATAAAAAGGACATCATCTCATTCTGAGTACTCAGCAAATCACTGTCCGTCAGGCGCAACCGAAATGCATGACTCATTCTGAAAAGCATCTGCTTCACATTCAAGTCAACACGTACCACCAAGGAGACCTCGAAACTGGTTTAACCAAGGGCAATCATTTCTGATAAGGACTCTTGAATGGGGAAACCACATCCAGAGGGTTTTCCTAAAACAGGGGTACACAACCAAGGATCCTATTGACTAGGGGCATATCTTTCAAGAATTCAAACACTAGGGCAATGCATATCAGGCAAGACATGGTGAAAACTCGAGTTCTCTTTAAAGGTCCTTCATTCAGGTTAAGGGGCATATTTCAAAATTTCTGATATTCGGGAAGTCACACTAGTATCTTACAAGGAGCATTGTTGCATAATTGATCTTCCCACGCCGGTACTATTCACATCCCACAGTGTGGGATAGGCATACATGCATAATTCTCATTTATTTTGAGAATCTCATTACATGACACATGCATCATGACATTGCATAAAACTAACACTGCCTTTTCAGGTCACTTCATAATCAAAAGGATGTTATCATCCGATTACAGCGCCAATACGATCGTATCAACGATTCAATCTCAACGTATACAATTCTAGCACCTCATTCCAAGTCTTTCTTCAAAGACAATCCAGAAGCAATCAAAGAATTTCTTACCTCTCCAGGTAGTCTTGTCCTAAACAATTATCCTAACCTTTCCAAGCAGTCTTGTGTAAGACATATCTTGACCTTTTCTAGGTAGTTTTGTTTAAAACGTATCGTATCCTTTATAGGAACCTTTCTAGGTAGGTTTGTTTAAAACGTGTCATGTCCTTTATAGGAACCTGTCGAGGTAGTTTTGTTTAAAACATTTCGTATCCTTTATAGGAACCTTTCTAGGTAGGTTTGTTTAAAACGTGTCATGTCCTTTATAGGAACCTGTCGAGGTAGTTTTGTTTAAAACGTTTCATGTCCTTTATAGGAACCTGTCTAGGTAGTTTTGTTTAAAACACATCATTCCCTTTATAGGAATCTTTCTAGATAGTTTTGTTTAAAACATGCCATATCCTTTATAGGAACCTTTATAGGTAGTTTTGTTTAAAACGTATCATGCCCTTTATAGGAATCTTTCTAGGTAGTTTTGTTTAAAACGTATCGTATCCCGTCTAAGAACCTTTCCAGGTGAGTCTTGTGTAAGACGTATCGCATCCTTTCCAAAAACTTTTCTAGGTTTGTCTTGTGTAAGACGTGTCCTAATCTCTCTAGATTGTCCTGTTAAGACGTTCATATCCTTTACAGGAACCTGTGTAGGTAGTCTTATTTAAGACACATCATGAATTTCTAGGTAGCCTTCTTAAAATGTTTATCCAATCTTTTCTAAGACATACCTTATTCTTTTAAAAGAACTCCTCAGTTAGTGTTCTCCAAGAAATTCTTCCTAAGCATTGTTCAAAGTCTAAGCTTCTTCGCATCAACCTTCGATACGCCCTATTCAGAAGCCTCTTCAGATGAATATCCTGCCAGGTAAATGGGTGGCATCTATAAGCCCATCTCCCGCAGAACTCCTACCTTACGCAAGCAAATTTCAGGGCATTTCAGTGTCCAATCATCTTCTACCTCTTCAGGTTCAAGAAGATTGAACAGGGGAAGCTGTCATACCCCAAAATTTGCCTTCCATATTCCATTTACAATGATTCAAAGTTCAAGATTCAATTCCAATGCTTTGCTCAAACAATCCCAAGATCCACAGTCAACTGATCCAAACCTAAAGGTCAACTACAATCAAAGCATGATTCAAACCTATGCTCATTGGTAAAACATCAAGTATAGAGGTGCATAACCATAATTTGATCAAAGAATGATCATGATTCCACTAATAGAAACTCAGAGATGAACAAATACAAAAAGGTTCAAATTAGGGTTTCTTAGGAGAAAGTCAACCCAACTTTGACCGGGCATAACTTTCACATGGAACATCAAAAATTCCCCACTCAAAGCCTATTTGGAAGGAAATTGGATTCCCTACAACTTTGTCTCTCACAAGCCAGGGCTAGAAATGATTCATTTGAGAGATACAATGCAAAAGATTACAAGTCATTTGCAGGCATCTTCCAAAAGTAGTTTTTTGTCAAAGAGGATATGATCAAGATAAAAGCTCCAAATGAAAAATATATTCCAAAGTGGCTTATAGAGGACCTCTTGAGGTTTCCAAAAAGTCTTAGAACTCCCTCATAGCTTAAAAATTGAGTGAGATATGATTGATCAAAGTTGGGTGATTTTTGGAGGCAAAATGTGAAATAAGAAGGTTCAAATTGGATTTCTTGCAAATAGGCCCATACTTTTATGACTTAAACTTGGCCCATAAGTTATCCAAAGCACGTGCGAGGAATAATATCATTTTTATTTGACTTTATACCATTTTATTTAATTTAAAATTGATTTTTAATGATTTAAATAAGTAGGAAAATCAAATATTTTGGTAGAAAATATATTTTGGTGATTTCCAATCAATATTTATGACTAAATATAATATATTTTCGTGACTAATTGATTGGGAGAAAATTTATACAAATTTGGCTAAATATAGTAGCTTAGGATTCAAGAAATAAAATCAATTTTCACAAAAATAGCAAGATTGGATTCAAGCAAGGTTTTGGACAAATTAGTTGAACTAATATGTTCACTATAAGTAAGAGGAGCTGTGCACACGAATAGGGGTTCAGAAAACCTGAAGGAGGGCACACTTGCAAGAACCAAAAAAACCACCAAAGAACTCAAAATCGTTTTCAAAGAAATCGTGGACCCACGGTTTGTCATCGATGACTGCTTCAGTTGCAAATACATAGGCGGGCCTTTCAAGGCGCGTAATTCTGACTTTAGGCATATCATTCCAATGATTGACTTTGAACATGGAAGATAGAGTAGCCAAGGCGTCTGCCATTCGATTCTGATCTCGAGGTATATGATGCAATTCCACCTTGTTGAAGAAAGTTAACAGACGTCTTGCATAATCTCTGTAAGGAATCAAGCCAGGGTGGTAAGTTTCCCATTTTTCTTTGATTTGGTTGATCACAAGGGCTGAATCTCCATATATGTCGAGGATCTTGATCCTTAAGTCAATGGCTTCTTCGAGACCCATGATACAAGCTTCATATTCCGCAACGTTGTTGGTACAATCAAATAGCAATCTGGCAGAGAATGGGATATGAGTACCCTTGGGAGTGATGATGACTGCCCCAATTCCATTGCCAAAAGCGTTTACTGCTCCATCGAAAATTAGGCCCCATCTTGATCCAGGATTAGGACCTTCTTCAGGTAACGGTTCGTCATAATCTTTCATCTTCAAATAATGCTTCCTTTGACCGCTTTTTGAGCACGGTATTCAATGTCATACTCGGATAACAGCATTTTCCATCGGGCAATCCTTCCTGTTAAGGCAGGCTTTTCAAAGACATACTTGATCGGATCCATTTTGGAGATTAACCAAGTAGTATTGTTGATCATGTACTGGCGGAGACGTTTTGAAGCCCAAGCCAAAGCACAACATGTTTTTCCGAGCATGGAGTAACGAGACTCACAATCTGTGAATTTCTTACTCACGTAATAGATGACATGCTCCTTCTTACCGGTTTCATCTTGCTGTCCAAGCATACAACCCTTGGATTCTTCCAACACGGTAAGGTACATGATTAGTGGTCTTCCTTCAACTGGAGGAATCAATATTGGTGGTTCCAACAGGTACTCTTTGATACTGTCGAACGCTTTCTGGAAATCTTCAGTCCACACAACCCCTTGATCTTTACGGAGAAGCTTGAAAATTGGCCGACAAGTAGCAGTCATTTGAGAGATAAATCTGGAGATATAGTTCAATCGTCCGAGAAATCCTCTTACTTGCTTTTCAGTTTTTGGTGCAGGCATCTCTTGAATAGCTCTGACTTTGTCGGGATCTACTTCAATACCTCTTTGGCTGACAATGAAACCCAAGAGTTTTCCAAATCTAACCCCAAAAGTACATTTGTTAGGATTCAAGCGAAGCTGATATTTCGTTAGTCGTTGAAACAACTTCAAAAGGTATTCAATATGTTCTTCTTCTGTGCTGGACTTGGCTATCATGTCGTCCACATAAACTTCAATTTCTTTATGCATCATGTCATGAAAGAGAGTAGTCATTGCCATTTGGTAAGTTGCGCCTGTATTCTTTAATCCAAACGGCATCACTTTGTAGCAAAAGGTACCCCATGGGGTGATGAAAGATGTCTTCTCCATGTCTTCAGGAGCCATCTTGATCTGATTATAACCGGAGAACCCGTCCATGAAGGAAAAGACGTTGAACTTAGCGGTGTTATCAACCAGCACGTCGATATGTGGTAATAGAAAGTCATCTTTTGGACTGGCCTTGTTCAAGTCACGGTAATCAACACATATTCTGACTTTGCCATCTTTCTTCCGAACTGGCACTATGTTGGCCAACCATTGAGGATACTCTGAGGTGACTAGAAAACCTGCGTCGAGCTGTTTTTAAACTTCCACTTTGATCTTGTTAGCCATATCAGGGCGAGTCCTTCGCAATTTCTGATTAACTGGCGGACATTCTGGCTTCAATGTCAAGAAATCCTGAACAATATTGATATCCAACCCAGGCATGTCTTGGTAGGACCAAGCAAATACGTCAACATATTCTTTGAGAAGATTTATCAACTTACTCTTGATATCAGCATCAAGCAGCAATCCAATGGTTACTTCTTTTTTGTCTTCTTCAGAACCCAAGTTGATCTTTTCTAAAGGCTCTTTGTGAGGAAGAATGGCTCTTTCCTCGTGCTTAAGTAATCGGGAGATCTCGTCCGGGATCTCTTTTTTTTCCTCTTCTTCGGCTTCAAACACAGGAAACTCAAAGTTGGGAGAGGGCATAGGGTTATTGCATTCAATGGGTTTATTAATAGTTAATCTACACATATGATTTATGCTTGTTTCACAAAAAACTGTAAATGCAAGAGTGTATGCAGATTATTAAAAAAGTTTTTTTTTTTTTGGTTTTTTTAGGATTACCATTTCAAGAAAAAAGAAAAAAAGAAAACATATAATGTAGGGAACTCAAAATGACACTTTATTTATGATTCATTTTTGAAACAAAGCCCTAAACACAAACTCATTTGTCTTGGGCAGGACAAAGAGGGAAACTTTTAAAACAAAGCCCTATACACAAACTTATTCGGGCAAAACATTTAAAAGCAAAGCCCTATAAAACATCTCTCTGCTTTGGGCTAGGCAGGAGGTCAAAATAACAGCGAGGTGATTACTTTGAGCGGCGAACAACATTCGGAACGTCGACAGCATTCCAGTAGCAAAGAACTCCTCTATGTATTATGTATTCAGGAAAATTCTCCTCAGAATTATCTTCAGTATTGACATTGACCGCTGGTCGAGCAGGATTTGAAGGTCCTGGTTTGTCACCCTTGTTCTTTGTAGAGTTGAAACGGTCTTCTTCTACTTCTTGAAGGGCATAAGACGAGTCAGAATCTTCAGAATTTTCAGGATGTATTTCCCAGTCTTCAGGATGAAGAGACTCATTGTCAGAGACACTTTCCGAGTCAACTGCGGGGCCATCTTCCCCTTCATCTTCAAAAATGGCATTTATGTGATAATAACCATCTTCAGGATTATAAATCTTGGTAGATGCGTTGAAGCCGAAACCTTCAGTAATTTCAGGCTGCTGAGAGAATTGAGAGGGCTGATAAGCCTCTTCTGGTTGACTATTATATTCACAGGAATCTCCCCAACCAGTTGGTTGGATATCTTCAATCGCAATCTTTGAACTTTCAGGTGCAGTATATTTCACCATATAATCATATTTACCACTTGGTTGTCCCAAGGTATCCCAGACCTCTGCAGGAATAGGCGGAGTTTCATTAGCACTTGTTTTGACTTTGCCTCTGGGTTTCTGTGAAGGAGGAAAGAACGGTGCATACTGTTCTTCCTGAGATATGTATCCCGAGTCATTGAGATAACATTTCCATTCTTCTTCTGTATCAGGTAGACCTTCTTCGATGCATTCTTCGATAAGGACATTAACCTCTTGAGGAATTGGGTTAAGGAATCCTCCACTAATGAATGTTTCTTTAATCAGACGAAGGGTTTCATCCTTCTTGGTGCAGTTTGAGAACGTTGGTGAACATCTGAGTCCTACTCTGGTTTCATTCTTGGTAGGGATCACAACTTGCCCCCAGCCAGTGGTAGTTCCATCTTTTACTACTTTCACTGCCTCCTTGTAAGAAGAGATTGATGCTTTCTTCTTGGAAGATTCATCTTCTAAAGAGAGACCTTGGAACTGAGTTCCTTCCACATCATCGACACTGATAAAAGAGAAATTGGAAAAATGGCTCACCATCAAGGCTTGTTCTCCACTTATTGTTACCAATTTTCCATTTGTTACAAATTTTAACTTTTGATGGAGCGTAGAAGTTATTGCCCCTGCTTCATGAATCCATGGTCGTCCTAACAGACAACTATAAGCAGCTTGAATGTCCATGACCTGGAAGGTGATTTGAAATGTATGTGGACCAATTGTCATGGGAAGGTTGACTTCTCCGATAACATATTTCCGTGATCCATCAAATGCTTTGACTACTACACCACTAAACTTCATAGGCATTCCTTGGTAAGACAAACGAGCAAGAGTCGTCTTCGGCATCACATTCAAGGAAGATCCGGTGTCTACCAATACATTGGACAAAGAGTCTGACTGACAGTTCATATAAATGTGTAGAGCAAGGTTGTGATTTCTACCCTCCTCGGGGAGTTCTTCATCACATAAGCTTAAATTGTTGCAAGCTATTATGTTGGCTATTATCCCATCAAAGTGATCAACAGTCACATCATGATCTACAAAAGCCTGATCCAAGACTCTCATCAGGGCTTCCCTGTGGGCTTCAGAGTTTAAAAGCAATGAAAGTATTGAAATCTTTGAAGGAGTCTGCATAAGCTGATCCACAATTTTATATTCACTTCTTTTGATAAGCTTCAAAATTTCACCAAAGTTAGGATTGACATTGGTTCCACTGGATTGGCCAACATCAGTGCTTGTATTACTGATAGGAGTTTCCTCAGGATTCCCCACTGGTGTATCGAAAGGATTTTGTCCGGTTGTAGGAGCAACAGGCTGTTTTGGAGGAAGTGGAGTATACACACGTCCACTTCTTGTTACGCGACTCACATCAGCGATGTTTACGACAGATGAAAGAGTAGGTAAAGGAACTTCTTGTCCATTCTTTATCATTGTTGCATTGCAGTTGTAGGGAACTGCCTTATTAGAGTCATAATGAACAGGTCCAGGTAGAAAAATGATCAAAGGAGCAATAGGAACCTTTGGCTTGTTGTAGGTAACTTCTATGCGCTCGGGCATGTTGAAATGAGGAACGATGACGTTAACTTTAGGCATTTCCGAGTTGATATCTGAGACTAAAAGCTCATACGGATAACATCCTATCATGTTAACTTCATCTTCATTCCTATTTTTGTAGATCTGAATAGTACCATTATCTTGCAAAACTTGAAGATCTCTTCTCACAATCGAACACCCGTGAGGATCTACACAACATATGCTACAGGAACCGTAGTGATGTTGGCAAAAATTCTGCCCTTGACAGAGAGTAGCGTGCATTTGTACCAAATCTGCTCTTTAGAAATTGATATTATAGATTCGATATGGACCAGGACATCCATACACCATGTTTACAACATGCCCTCCATGATTGGGCAGCGGACTTGCTTGCAAATTTGGATTCAAATTTCTGAATGAGAGGATATTAGATCTAACCAACCTCTGAACTTCATATTTCAAAGCTATGCAATGCTCAAGATCATGGCCAGGTGCTCCTTGATGATAAGGGCATGAGACCTCAGATTTGTACCACCATGGGAGTTTCTCAGGTACTGGTGGTGGTGCTTTAGTTTGGACAATACCTCTTTCAATCAAGGCAGGGTACAATTAAGTGTAAGTCATTGGAATCGGATCGAACTGTCGAGCTCTTTGCACACGATTCTGATTGTTGTTGAACTGCTGAGCCTGTTGTCGAGGCTGTTGTTGTTGAAACTGCGGGGTAAATCCCGGATTAGGTGCTGTATTAAAGACTAGTGCAATAGCAGAAATCTGTTGTTGACGAATGACGTTTCATCTTAACTTTCCTTGGGATACCATGTCAACACTTTGTTCTTTCTTCTTTTGGAAACCACTTCCGAACTTTTTGGTTCCGCTTGAAGATCCACCTTCTTTAGTTAGACGTCCGGTTCGGACTCCTTCTTCTAGACGCATCCCCATGTTTACCATTTCGGTGAAATCACTTTGAGCACTAGCAATCATGCGTTCATAATAAAACGGGCCCAGAGTATTCAAGAAGATATTTGTCATCTCTTTCGCTTTTAACGGTGGATTAATCTGAGCAGCAGTTTCTCTCCATCGTTTGGCATATTCTTTGAAAGCTTCATGATCTTTCTGAGCCATGGATCGGAACTGATCTCTGTCTGGAGCCATATCCGAGTTGTATTTGTATTGTCGGACAAAGGCCTGACCTAGGTCGTTGAAAGTCCGTATATTGGTGCTATCCAAAACTGTGTACCACTTCAGTGCGGCACCAGTCAAACTGTCTTGAAAGTAATGGATAAGCAACTGATGATTATCTGCATAAGTAGACATCTTTCTGGCATACATTACAAGATGACTTTGTGGGCAAGAACTACCTCTGTACTTCTCAAAATCAGGGACCTTGAATTTAGCTGGTATTTGTACACTGGGAACCAAACATAGCTCTTGGGCATTCTTTCCAAACAAATCTTTCCCATGAATAGCCTTGACTTCCAGTTGAATCTTGTTGAACTGTTCTTGGAGATCTTCCACAAGGTTACGCTAATTTGTGCTATCATCTTGATCATGATAAATCTCATTGCCACCATAAGGAACTGTGTGAACCGTAGGGGTCAGAACTGTTATAGTGGGTTGAGAGAGTGCCATAGTGATTTGGGAAAAAGTTACCCCCTGATGTGGAGTGAACACTGAACCTTGTGTAGCAGGCGCTTCAGTTGTGGTTGTTTGAACCCCAGAGAAATTATGGCGGAAACCTGCACCAAAGCTGAAAGGCGTGCCCCAACCTTCTGTCATGGAGAAAGATGGAATGCTGAATGCAACTATAGAAACTGGAGTAGTGACTTCAGATGTTACTGTTGTTTGACCGTTGGGTGGTGGCTGCTGATTCTGTGCGACCATTAGAGAGTCAACCAGAGTAGTGAGACTTTCCAATCTTTCCTGAAGGGTGGTCACTGTACCACGGAGCTCAATATTCTCTTGTTCAGAGTGTTCCATTACTCTTCTTCTGGTTGAACGAGTATTATATCTGTGATCTGATTGCGAGCGCGGTCGAGAAACTTTGAGACGCGACAGCTTGACGATCTATTGGAGAAAGATCCAAAAGATGAGACTCTATACAGGTTTATAATATTAGGGTTCGCTCAATCCCATTGGCCAGTGGCCAGGGTACTAGGATTAGGGTTTTTTCAACCGACCTAGGTATTTAGACAAACAATTTAGAATTTTATTCGCTCCGATTAAATCAATTGATCGCGGTGGATAATAATCAATTAATTGTTTAATAAATTAATATAATATAAACAACAATTTATTCTGCTAAATGGTTTTAACCAAAGCTATTGGTTACGATGATTAGCATTTTCCCTTTATCAAAGTTCGTTGTTATTTGTAATCGATAATTAAAATACGCACATTTTCTATTCGCGATAATTGAATCTATCGATTATAGTGGTTAGCAATCCTCCCTTTAATCCGTTAGCCATGGTAATCAAACCTATTGATTATCGCGACTAATGGTAACAAATTAAAATCAGGGTTGTACGCCCAAACACTTAAAACGCATCAAACCACAAACTACGGGTTTTCATCCTTTCCATTCAGGTAATTCAAAATACCTTTTCAAAACTGCGAAACAGGCCATTCAAAAAGCCTTCAAACACTTCCATAATCAATTCTAAGGCGTACAATCCTGTGCTCGAACTACGTTGACTCTGATTCTCCCTAAGGAGATACGTAGGCTATTGGATAACCAAGGCGAGTCCCCCCTCCTTCTAAATCTCATTCTTTCCCGATTTATTTCCCTTAATTATTTAACCCTCGAAAGCATAAACCTTACCTTAATACTCTTAGCCATAAAACTGTTGACCTTAGATTCAAAGCCATAGGAAAGGGTTGAGAGTGCCTAACACATTCCCTCGACCTGAATATAGTATCTTACCCTGATCTCTATACTGCGTAGGGTTTCCTATTCGCCCTTCAGAATAGGTGGCGACTCTAAACATTAAATTTTTAGGCAGGTTGCTACAGCTGGCGACTCTGCTGGGGACAACTTAAATGGTGAATACTATGCTCCTATAGGTTTTAGGTTTTGGCAGGGTTTAGGTTTGGCAACTTTTTTTTAGGGTTTGGCTAACGTGCCTTTTTCAGGGTTTGTAATTTTTTTTTATTTTTTTATTTTTTTTAAAATTTATTTATTTATTTATCTAAAAATATTTAATTTGTTTATGTGAGTATATCTATATTTTATTGCCTGTTATATTTTTATATGTACTGCTGAATATTAAGTCGTGTTAAAACCCTAAGTGTGGGAGTTAACTTTGAGATCAATAGGGGACATGAATCGCCTACGAGTCTCATTGATAACTCCACTCGGAGTGGGTTGAGTATTCGGAAATGTCCAAAACGAGGCTTGACTTTGTTGAGGGCAGGACTGGATACTTGGCTGATCTCTCCGAGAACCTACCCCAAAAATTCGAACCTCATGGATAAAATGAGTTGTTCTAAAATCCAAAGAGACAAAAAAGTCTCGGAGGCTACGAATGACCCCATGAGACCTTCTAGAACCCCCCTATAAAAAAGTTGGCTCCCAAGAGCCGCTACGTCGAACCTATGAACTTATGTGATTATGTGCTATATGTATATATATGTGTTGATCATTTTTTTATTATTTCTTTTTCCATTCATCATACATCAGGGGGCATTCTTGCATGATATTTTATTCAAAAAAAAAAAAAAGAAAGAAAAAAGGATATCATACATATCATGCATGGCATACACATCATTTTCATGACATTAAGAGAAGATTCCTCTTCTATCTCCAGAACAAGGGACCATTGGGAAGGATAACCTAACATCCCGACCGTATTATCAAACAAGATTTCAGCAAAAGAAATCAATGGACCAGCTGGAACAGAATCAAGCTGCCCTTCGTGGGGAAGTGGATCAACTGAAGGTCAGCATGGAATAAGTTAAAGAGGGGTGGCTCATATGCTAGAATTCATGAAGGCCCTCCTAGATAAACAAGACAAGGCAAAAGAGGTTCAGTATGGGGATACCCTGGTTCAGGATGAGATCCCTAATGACGAAAACCCGCTGCTAGGATTTGTTTCGGGCTTTGGCCCGAATAAGGACAAACCTCAGGCCCGATCTGTCAAAAGAGCTATCCAATTCCAAGAGAAGGGAGAGACCTCCCAAGAAGGATTTGTCCCCACTCCACAAACGAAAGGGGCAACCCGCACAGTTCGCATTCCTGCTAACAATGTCCATAGGGATGATGATTACCTGTATCTACAATACAAAGTGCAAGAGGTGGACAACACAGACCAAGCACCTCAGACGCAACAGTCTAATCCCAACTCTAGGGAAGACTCCAAGGATAATGAACAAATCAAGGCGCTAGAAGAGAGGCTAAAAGTGGTATAAGGATACGATGTCTTCGACGTGGATACCTTCGAAATGAGTTTGGTCTCAGACTTATCTATCCCACACAAATTCAAGATTCCAGACTTCGAGAAATACAAAGGGCTCACATGTCCGAGGAATCACTTGCGCATGTATGTGCGAAAAATGGCTGCTTATGCTCACGATCAAAAGCTGATGATACATTTCTTCCAAGAGAGTTTAAGCGGAGCATCTATTGACTGGTATATGCAACTGGAGAAATCCTATATCAGAAGCTGGAATGATCTGGCTAATACATTCTTGAAGCAATACAAGTACAACTTGGACATGGCACCCAATCGGATGCAATTGCAGAATATGTCACAGAAGAAGGACGAATCATTCAAGGAGTATGCCCAAAGGTGGAGGGAAATGGCTTCTCGAGTCCAACCTCCCCTAATGGAAAAAGAACTGGTGGACATATTTATGAGCACTTTGCAAGGACCATACTACGACAAGATGGTCGGAAGCATATCTTCAGGGTTCTCAGACTTGGTAGTCATTGGTGAGAGAATTGAAGATGGAATCAAGAATGGGAAGATACAAGGGGCACCCTCAGGTTCCTATCACACAAAGAAGTCATATGACGGAAAAAAGGAATCCAACACTGTGGGGGCAATCCTGGCTAATCAGACATCAGTATCACAACAAAGGGATCAACAAAAGCAACAGGGTGGCTAACGCACCTGGAAGTCCAAGCCAAAACGATCATTCACTCCATTGCACATGCCACTGTCTCAAGCTTTGAAATACCTGCTCAGTCAGAATTTGATAACTCCGCTACCTCCATACTCAGCTCCAGGTAACCCCGCTCCTGGGTACAAGCATCATGCGAGGTGCGCTTATCATTCAGATAGTCCTGGTCATGATACAGAGGATTGTGGTCCGTTGAAGCACAAGATCCAAGATTTAATTGAAGAAGGGCTCGTTGAGTTCGAAGATCCTCACAAGTCTAATGCCATAGGTGGCTAGAAGGAGGATTTCTTAGATCATTAGTTTTGTTTCCATTCGCAATTTCTTTCCGTTTGTTTAAACATTAGTCTTACGACATATGCTATGTACTTTTCAAAAATCATTAATGCATTGCTTACGTTTGTCTTGATTCATTCCTAGTGTTCTCACTATATTTAAAACTGTGTTTTTACTCGGTTTTCTCATTTGTGATATTCAACTCTCCCTGAAAGTTTTACACCTTTAGAGGGAGAAGCACGAAAACGATACCACAATTTCATACATTATGCTTTCGAACAGACCGTGTTGACGATGTACAGGCGTTGTTTCAATTCCAAAATAATGGAGATATAAGGATGTTAATGCCTTGTCAACCCTTTTGAGCCTAAAGAAGTAGGAGTTTTCCTTCATATAAAATAAAACCCTCCATACATAACCTGGGGTAGGGTAGCTGCTCAGTTAACTTAATTATTCCAAGTTGTTCCTTTGAACATAATCACCGATGGTTCCCCGTCATCATTAATTCCGGCAGTCAATATCCGTAAAGAAAAAAAGAAAAAGCATTACAAGAGCCTGCTAAGTCAAAACCTATTAAGGAAACTTAGGCAAAATTGGGGCATCCCGCTGACTGTAGTTTTAAAACAAACAGTTCAGAAAAAGTTAGGGATAACAAAGTCGAAAAAAGGTTACGATGTACCTTCGACAAAAGGAAAATATTACAAAAAAGGAGAATGACTGCCTTTGCAAATAAACCTTTGGTTTTTGAACCATCATAAATGTCAATGTCATAATTCCCAAATTCTTTCGGAGGCTAAATGCATAGTTAAACTGAGCATAGGACTGGAGAACATCACGAAGATGGGGATGGGTACAAATAAACTTTGAGCCTCTATCCTTTGTTTCTTTAAACCGTGAACCAGGCCACGTTACAACCCTTAAAAGTCCTAACTGAAGCATGGTTAGTTCGAAAGCATATCGTTACCAAAGGTACCCCGACTCCTTAAGGTCTACTATAACTCTTGAGTTGATATCACTTTCTTATAAAAAAAAATTTGTTCTACTCAAAAAATGTTTTTAAACTTTCAAGGCAGACATATGCATTCGCATCTTATGAATTTCAATATAAAGTACACTTGCCTATGTGGATTCAAATGTTTAAACATCAGGGAGAAGTTGCATGGGGCATGGCTAATGGCTAAAAATCCTACTGACTGACGAAGTAGCTTTAAAAACTCGTCAAAAGAAGAAACATCCCTTACACATGACTGGGATGGCTAATGTGTACACATGGCATAACTCGTCATCATACCATTTACATGGGGCAAATCTAATCAAGATCCATAGAATCTCTCGAAGACGCTGGAGAGCCCATTACCTGGGGGCATGTTGCAAAGGTCACTCAGTATCAGATGGCATTAATGCCACTCTCACATCCTTTCCAGGAACCTTTATAGGATATTTCTCAATCTATCCATGTAGTCTTCTTTAAAGACATGTTCAAATACTTCTTACCCTTTCTAGGAGCCTGTTTCAGATAGTCTTTTTAAAGACCCATTTTCTTATCCTCTCTATTTTCAAACCCTTTCAAACTGTCTTCTCTAAGACATATTCCTTTCCAAGAACCTTTTCTAGGTAGTCTTCTGTAAGACATCTCTTAACTTTTTTTCAGTTAGTCTTTTAAGACATATTCAAACTTCTTTTATGCTTTCAAGAACCTTGTCAAACTTTTTTTTTAAAGTATAGAGTCTTCTCTAAGGCAGTTCATCATCCTTTCTAGGGTAATCTTCTTCAAGATGTTTTTCCTAAAGTTTTGTTTAAAACCCCACTTTCCTTAAAAACAGTCTTTATCCTCTATAGGAATATTTTTGACCCTCTGCACAACACATCCCTTTGAGCTTTGTTTAAAGCGTAATCTTGTTTAAGACAATTTCCCATTCTTCCCAAGGACCTCTTCAGGTAGTCTTATAGAAGACATCATCTCATCCTAAGTACTCAGAAAATCATTGTTTGTCAGGATGCGAACGAAATGCATGACTCATTCTGAAAAGCATCTGCTTCACATTCAAATCAACACTTAGCATCAAGGAGACCTTTAAATTGGTCTAATCAAAGACAATCATTTCTGATAAAGACCCTTGAATGAGGAAACCACGTTCAGAGGATTTTCCTAAAACGGGGGCATGCAATCAAGGATCCTATTGACCAGGGGCATATCTTTCCAGAATTCAAACACTGGGGCAATGCATATCAGGCAAGACATGGTAAAACTCGAGTTCTCTCTAAAGGTCCTTCATTCAGGTTAAGGGGCACGTTTCAAAATTTCTGATATTCGGGAAGTCACACTAGTATCACACAAGGAGCATTGTTGCGTAATTGATCTCCCCATGCCTGTACTATTTACATCTCGCAGTGTGGGATCGGCATACATACATAATTCTCATTTATTTTGAGAATCTCATTACATGACACATGCATCATGACATTGCATAAAACTAACACTGTCTTTTCAGGTCACTTCATAATCAAAAGGATGTTATCATCCAATCACAGCGCAAATACGATCGTATCAACGATTCAATCTTAACAGATACAATTCTAATACCTCATTCCAAGTCTTTCTTCAACGACAATCCAGAAGTAACCAAAGAATTTCTTACCTCTCCAGGTAGTCTTGTCCAAGACAATTATCCTAATCTTTCCAAGCAGTCTTGTTTAAGACATATACTAACCTTTCTAGGTAGTTTTGTTTAAAATGCTTCGTATCCTTTATAGGAACCTTTCTAGGTAGTTTTGTTTAAAACATTCCACGACCTTTATAGGAACCTTTCTAGGTAGTTTTGTTTAAAATATTTCATAGCCTTTATAGGAACCTTTCAAGGTAGTTTTGTTTAAAACGTTCCACGACCTTTATAGGAACCTTTCTAGGTAGTTTTGTTTAAAATATTTCATAGCCTTTATAGGAACCTTTCTAGGTAGTTTTGTTTAAAACGTCTCACGACCTTTATAGGAACCTTTCGAGGTGGTTTTGTTTAAAACATATCGTGTCCTATATAGGAACCTTTGTAGGTAGTTTTGTTTCAAACGTATCATGCCCTTTATAGGAGCCTTTCTAGGTAGTTTTGTTTAAAACATATCATGCCCTTTATAGGAACCTTTCTAGGTAGTTTTGTTTAAAACATATCGCGTCCTTTATAGGAACCTGTCTAGGTAGTTTTGTTTAAAAAATATTGCATCCTTTATAGGAACATGCCTAGGTAGTTTTGTTTAAAACATGTTGTGCCCTCTATAGGAATCTTTCTAGATAGTTTTGTTTAAAACGTATCGTATCCTGTCTAAGAGCCTTTCCAGGTGAGTCTTGTGTAAGACGTATCACATCCGTTCCAAAAAGTTTTCTAGGTTAGTCTTGTGTAAGACGTACCATAACCTGTCTAGGTAGTCCTGTTTAAGACGTTTCATATCTTTTTTAGGAACCTTTCTAGGTGAGTCTTATTTAAGACATATCATGCCTTTCTAGGTTGCCTTCTTAAAATGTTTATCCAATCTTTTCTAAGACATACCTTATTCTTTTAAAGAGCTCCTCAGTTAGTCTTCTCTAAGACATTCTTCCTAAGCATTGTTCAAAGCCTAAGCTTCTTCGCATCATCCTCTGATATACCCTATTCAGGAGCCTCTTCAGGTAGTCTTCTATAAGACATTACTTTATATCTCTTCAGATACAATCAATATGATCCTGGTATGAAGAGCATATGCACTGGACAAGCATCTTGTCAAACAATTAAGTGGCATCTGTAAGCCCATCTCCCACAGAACTCCTTCCCTACGCAAGCAAATTTCAGGGCATTTCAGTGTCCAATCATCTTCTACCTCTTCAGGTTCAAGAAGATTGAACAGGGGCAGCTGTCATACCCCAAAATTTGCCCGATCAGATCTATATCTTTTAATTCATCAAAGGGTCAAAATTAAGAGTCATGGGGTTTGACATTCCTATTGTCAAACGCGCCTTCTTATAAAATATCCTGAGAATGAAACGGGGTGCGATTAACAGGTGTTTCAAGGGCTTCATCATTTGTTAATATTATTTTCCTTTTACTAACATTTGCATTTTTCTTGGATTATTATTAGTAATTTTGATTACTTCTAACTATTAGTATTTAATATTATTAATTTTATTATTAATATTAATATTAATATTAGGTGATATAATTATTAATATTATCTAAGGTTATTATTATAGAATTTGTATATATTAACTATTGCTATTATTAATTTTATTATTAGTTAGTATTAATTTTTATTAGGATTATTAACTATTATTAGAATTAGTTTTAGGATTATTAGGTTTAGTTTTAGTAGGCCCATTAGGTATAAACAAAACCTAATTTAGGAGCAATATAAAAAGGGGGCCACCGATTCTAACCGGGGGAGAGAGTAGCTGCTTCCTTTTCCCGTACCAGTTTTTGGTTGTCATAATTTGATAAACTCAAAATTGTATCATCATATTGCTACCATACACCAAGTTAACAACAACAACTTGTAAATATTTTTCACAATAACTTTCAGAAACCAATCCTTATTCACAGCATTTTCTCACGTGAAAAAAAGACCATTTGTTCTCAACTTTCTAACATTTTTTTACATCCATTGCCCATTACAAAAGATCTGACCACACAACTTGTAGCCAAACACAAGCTTCAGCACCGGCTGCCCCCAATCCAAACCGCTCCTCCACAGCATCATCATCTTCACCGATTCAGCGGAACCATCGCGCCGACCCAGCCACCACGACTACCACCAATAATCCGAGTCATCCAAGTCTCTCCACCTTCCTCGCGGTCAGCACAGTTAATTTAATTTTGGTGGTGGTTTGGAGGATCCACCATTGTTGGATTACCTAAACTCTAAATTGGGATTCCACCATATAAGTTAAATCAGACCAAATTAAGGATATCATTGTATTCAGAATATAATTTCCAATTGAACCATGTTTTTTTTTTAACATTTATTCGCTGTATTGTGAGTATGAAATACGCAGGTCCGGCAAAAGCATGGCAAAGACGATGGGGGAACAGTACCGGCGCGCAGTTTCTTTGTTTCAAAATTCTGACTTGTGTTTATATGAAATTCGTTGCATATACATATCAATTGATGAGGCGTTGCTTCGTTGGCAAGGAGGATGTGGGTGGATCCGCGAGAGCCTGGGATCGATCCTTGGCTTCCACCCTATTTTTGTAAATTATTCAACCTCAGGTTCCTGTGTGCACAACTTCATGGAGTTCTACGCTACACCCTCATCATCTGGCCGCTGGATCACCAATATGTTGGATCTAACACATGTGAAGGTGGAGGTGCGTCATGGAGCCTCAAGGGCTGTCACACAGGATCACACCCAGGTTCTATTAATTTTTTTATTTTATTTAATTTAGTTAGATTAAGTTGTTAATTAATGAGGTTTAATTTAATGACTTATTCAAATAGGGTTAGGGTATAAACTAAGATTAGGCCAATAATTAGGGTTAGGGTTATCTCTCGATTATTTCGACTATGTCGATTTTATTCATTTAATCAAATTTTAATTATTAATATTAAATCATAGAAACCCTATAAAGGTTTATAATATTAGGGTTCGCTCAATCCCATTGGCCAGTGGCCAGGGTACTAGGATTAGGGTTTTTTCAACCGACCTAGGTATTTAGACAAACAATTTAGAATTTTATTCGCTCCGATAAAATCAATTGATCGCGGTGGATAATAATCAATTAATTGTTTAATAAATTAATATAATATAAACAACAATTTATTCTGCTAAATGGTTTTAACCAAAGCTATTGGTTACGATGATTAGCATTTTCCCTTTATCACAGTTCGTTATTATTTGTAATCGAATCTATCGATTATGAGGGGTAACGATAATTAAAATACGCACATTTGCTATTCGCGATAATTGAGTCTATCGATTATAGTGGTTAGCAATCCTCCCTTTAATCCGTTAGCCATGGTAATCAAACCTATTGATTATCGCGACTAATGGTAACAAATTAAAATCAGGGTTGTACGCCCAAACACTTAAAACGCATCAAACCACAAACTACGGATTTTCATCCTTTCCATTCAGGTAATTCAAATACCTTTCCAAAACTGCGAAACAGGCCATTCAAAAAGCTTTCAAACACTTCCATAATAAATTCTAAGGCGTACAATCCTGTGCCCGAACTACGTTGACTCTGATTCTCCCTAAGGAGATACGTAGGCACTTGGATAACCAAGGCGAGTCCCCCTCCTTCTAAATCTCATTTTTTCCCGATTTATTTCCCTTAATTATTTAACCCTCGAAAGCATAAACCTTACCTTAATACTCTTAGCCATAAAACTGTTGACCTTAGATTCAAAGCCATAGGAAAGGGTTGAGGGTGCCTAACACCTTCCCTCGACCTGAATATAGTATCTTACCCTGATCTCTATCCTGCATAGGGTTTTCTATTCGCCCTTCAGAATAGGTGGCGACTCTAAACATTAAATTTTTAGGCAGGTTGCTACACTTTGCAAAGAAAACTCTCTAAATTTTTTTTGGAAAAATCATGTTTTTATGGGAAAAGATGGATTTTTGATGAATGTATGAATGCATGGATGCATGAATGCCGCATATACAAACATGGTAAGGCAAACATGATAATGCAAACACGTTAGTGCAAACATGGTAATACAAGGATGGTACACACAGGTTCAAAGGTTCAGCGTCACGAGCATGAGGTCAGAGAACCAAACATGGGATAGTACTAGGGTTTAATCACATGTACAACATGTTCTACTGATACGTCAGAGTCTACATTTTTCTTTCGGATATTACTGGCTTGCACAACTGAACTTGTGAGCTAGCAATATTCTCAAGAAAAACTCGTCTGAGTGTGGCTCTCTGCATGACAACTAATCCAAGTCTTCACCTGAATAGTTTCTGCGCCACAACCTAATAAGGCCAGGATGGGTTAGGGGTTCTACAGCCAACTCAGCTTCTACAGTTCAATGAAAGCAATAATGTCTTCGCAATTGAACTTGCTAAACATATACTACCAACAAGGAACCTCCACTGAGCGGAAGGATTCTCATGCCAGCTTTTTAAGGACTGACTCCTTGTATGCCATACATGACTATACCCTCCACCTAATTCTTATGTGTACTTAATCCGGGTTAAGATTTATCCATAATGTATCACTTGTAATAGAATCACACAAGTCACAGAACCAAAGAACCACACATGTAACAAGAATGAAATAAAAACGAAACAAATAGAAATAACCCTTTCTTTGGAAACAATAAAAAGTTTTGTCCCCAGTGAAGTCGCCATTTTTCTGTCGCGGGAAAAATCGTATCTTTTTCGGGGATGAGACACCTGATGCCTTCTTTGGGCTCGAGTGCTCAGAAAAATGATTATTCTTTTGTTTTTGTCACAACCAAACTTTTTATTGTTTCCAAAGTAGGAAAAGGAAAAAAGTTGCAATAACCTAAAAACAGATGCAATGCCCAAAACTAAAAGCAATGCAAAAGTGGGGAGAGATTCCGGGTAAGAGGGTTGGTTATACGAAGGGAAGGTATTAGCACCCAACGTATCTATAGTACTCTATAGGCTTCTTTAATATATTTTTTTTCATTCTTATGTTATGGTGGAGGTTCTTGTGAGATAGGTGGGACCTAAGGTGTTTGTTTGATTATGCTCGCAAAGATCATCGCGATCCTCTGCATACATATCCCTTAGAGGGAATCAGAGCATCTGTAGCTCGGGGTCTACGGGTGCTAAGGTTTGAGTGGTTTGAGGGAGAAGTTTTGCTCGCCAAGGATACGACCTTGTGCCTACGTATTCTCAAAGGGATGTTGAGAAAGTCAGAGCAATCGTAGTTCCCACTTATGCTAGTGGAAGCAAAGGAAAAGAGACAAATGTCATCTTAATACTCGATGTATCTAATTTATATCATCACATACATCTGTTTGATATTTGTTTGAAATCTTTTCATTATAAGCCCTGGGCTGTGCCACTTATGGCGCTTAGAATGATAAAGATGTTTTTTTGTTTAACCAGCCTTGTGGCAAAAACTTTCAATGAAGTCAGCCTTGTGACAAAAAGTTTTGATTAGTCAGCCAGCCTTGTGGCAAAAGTTTCAATGAAGTCAGCCTTGTGACAAAAACTTTGATTAATCAGCCAGCCTAGTGGCAAAACGGTTTGATTGATTAGCCAGCCTTGTGGCAAAAAGAAGTTTGATTGATTAGCCAGCCTTGTGGCAAAAAAGTTTGATTGATTAGCCAGCCTTGTGGCAAAAAAGTTTGATTGATTGATTGTTTGTGATGATATAGATGAGATACTCCTATCATAGAGATGATAAATGTCTAATCTCCTAGGGTATTGGTTTTTGAATATTGGGGATGCTTATAAGAAGCCCATGGGTCCTTGTACGAAGCCCAAGAGGAGGCTATCCGAGGGTCCTTGCATTGTAAGCCCAAGAGGAGGCTATGGGAGGGACAATAGAGAGTCCTTGCATTGTAAGCCCAAGAGGAGTGTCATACCTCAAATTTGTCCTACCCGTCTAATGTTAACTGGCTTATACTCCGCATTCCTGTGCATATCATCATTAGGGCATTAACATAGATCATGCATCATTAACCAAATAAAATGTCACTAGGATCAAGGATTTCGAAAGCCTAAGGCTTCATATTAAGTTTGAGGCGTTCATGGAAACTAAAGTCTTATTCTTCTGATGTTTCCAGCGGTGAAGTGGGGGATCAGGGGTTATTTCCCTATGGTTGACCAAAGGTAATGTTTTCACCTGTTGTGTTTGGGCTTGAGGAAGCTTCCAACTAAGGATTGTCGAATTAGGTTTTGGGACCATCGATAAACCATGGTGCAAAAGGATGAACTTGAAGATTGCATGGTACTCAGGGAGCCATTCGTGCTAACATTTGTTGCTTGATACGCAAGTTTGGTTTGAATCGGTTAGCATGGAATTAAAGGGCTCATTAAAGATCAGGTTTATTGGAATTGATCGCTGATGTGTGGAGTGGATAAGGTTCTTTAGTAGTTGCATGGGATTATTGATGAAAGTTACAAGATTCAAGTCCTTCCTAACATTATTGCAATTATTTACCATTAACTCAAGATCTATCCATTTCATGAGTCATTGGTTTGCAAAAGAGATTGAAGTTCTAATTGAAAACCAATTCATAATCCAAGTACTATTCGAGCATCCACGGTTCAAATGTTATTCAGGTGTGTTCATGTTCGAAATTTTCATCTTTCACTCAACAATTATCCGAGACTCATTCAAAAGCCCATTCAAACTCATACAAGATTACAAAGAGGTTCAAGAGTCTCTATTCATTACAAATATCACATCCATACAAAATCCATCCATAAATCCAATACAAATTCACATTTCAATTCAAAGCCCGATTTCCATCACAAAATCCATATACAATTACATCATTTATCATTCAAACTCCATTACAAAATTACAAAATCGCAAACTCATCCTAAAACCCACTCCCCATGTTAATCTTCAAGTTCTCTTCATCTTTGAGACTTTGTTCCCACTTGTCCCATGCTGCCATTATTCCAAACCTGCATCATCATGAATAAAAACCATCATAAACCAGTGCACATGTTTATAAGCCATGCAACATTCAAAACAAAACCAAATTAACCACCTTCTAGTCGTTATGCATATGGCCATGAGAAAGAACTTCCAGCATCTATAACTAACATACTAACAACAAAAAACAGCACATACCAATACAAAAAACCACACTAACAGTCTCTCTCACTATCCTATTTCAAGCCTTACTAACAGTTTCATAACAGTTTGGTAACCAACCATAAGCCAATCCAATCTCACCTCAAATTACCTACATCCATACCATTACAAGCATATCTAACACCCTGCATCAGTTCAAAAACAACAAACACATATACTAAACTCTTTCTTCACATCCCACCATCAATATCAAAATCACAATACACATACATATTCACATTATTCTGCAGCAAAACAGATTCAACCAACACAAATAACTAACATAACCGAAAATAGAAAATTCCCTAACTGCCCTAACAACCTCATAACAGAATATTAGAAAACTCCAACAGAATTTCTAACCTTCAAATCCAACTTGCTGCATAGTTCGAAACGGATACTAACATAAACCAAAATCCAGTCACAGCAGTAGCATACACATATATAGCACCAAAAAACCATATACATATCAATAAACCAAAACTGAAACAGTACCTAGTCCTTACCAAAAATAGAACTCCAACTGAAATAACCTTCCTAACAAACCCCTGTAACTAACTTGCCAGCTCACTAACTAACTTCATAACAGAAAAAGTCAAAAATAACTAACCTTGAGAACTGATTTTCTTCATCCCTATATAACAGACTTCTTCTTCATCCGTCAGCTTCTAGCCACCCCTTATCCATAACAGAACTCACGCCTCATTCACAAACCACAATTCACCACCTTCATAATCTTCACTACCACTACATCACTTCTTCCCTCTCGTCCATCTTCAACCTCTCAACCTTCACTCTCTTCAATCTTCAAACTACTTCATCATCTTCAATTCAATCTCCAACCATCTTCAACCACTCTCTTATCATCATCACTTTCACAATCTTCTTCATTCATCTTCAATCCACATAAGAACAATCAAAATTGGCAAGAATGATTCACCATGGATTCAAGAGAAGAAAGAAAACTCTAATCACAAGGTTCAATCGATCTCAAGAAAACTCACCTTCACTGAGTCAGAGAACTCTCCGCGACGGCAATCAATCGATCTGCACCACCACCGTTATTGAATCTTCATCTTCTTCAGTCACTCATCGATTATCTTCCATCAACAACATCACCATAACTCCTTCTTCAGTGTACATTCATCGATTCGACTCAGCAACGTCTCTTCCAAGGACCACGATTCTGCATCGATCAATCTTCATTCATCATACATCGCAGAACCTTCAACCATTTCGCCACATTCAGCAAGAATCGCATTAACGTTCGCACATCTAAAACGGAAAGAAGAAGGAGAAGGTGGAGATCTGAGACGGAGAAATTGATGAGTGAGAGCGAGGCCAGAGACCGATTGAGAGTGATACGTGTACAAGTGAAATCGATAGAAGAATGTCATCTCAGAGACGGCGATTTCCTCCGACGCCGGTGACATTCCGCCGCTGAGTTCGTTCGAGAGAGGGGGAAGAGCGTTTGAGAGGTGAGTGGTCACATTAACTTGAACCCTAATTTCCATTTTCGTTCTTAGTTTTTTTTTAGTTTTTATTTAATTCTTTTTTTTAATTCAGATAAAAATCTAAAAAATAATTGAATCTGAATAATGGATCACCAAAACACTCATTGGGCCGAATTCTGACTCTCACCCCCCTGAATCTGGGCCCAAATGCGTATTAACTAGATTTCAGTTCATGCTAACTTTGCTACTACACCCCTGTTTACTAGGCAGATTTCTTTTCTTTAAGGATTTTGTTCATTACTAACTTTTAGCTCATAATCCAGTTTTAATCGAAATAAAAAATAAACAAAAATATGGTTCAGATAGTTTTATGTGTGTACATAATTGTGATATATTTTGTAGATTTTTAGAAACTAGTTTTCTATTTTAAATAAATCTTTTTCTTAGATATGTTCATATTTTCGCATGTTTAGTGTGTTTTACCAAATAATTCGGTTGAGTGCCTTAGAAGTAGAATTGAATTCCCATTTTTTGTGTGATATCAGTAGGCTCCTATATCTTCATGTGTATAAAAAATAAAAGTGCAATTCCATGTCTTGATTAGATTTTCATTAGGTTTCTTTTACCCGATTGATGTGTTCTTCTAAGTGGTTAACCATGTGAATTTGATCTATAATTCGATTTGCATTCATGCAATGATTTTGGTTACTTTTTGTACATATAATTAGGGATGTCTAGAGGTCCTAAGACCTGAAATTGAAAATTTTAGATCATGTTTTCCTATTTGGCCCGATTTTTCTTTATCACATGTAAATAACTTGTTTTTGGTTGACGATTGCACCGTAACTTGTACAAATGACCCGTAATTTTGTGTGAAACTTCTTGGCATGACTTTGTAGTTGTTTAGGCATCTAGTATAGGCTATTTGCTACTGACTTGTACCATTTGATTGCATGTTTCTAACTTCATTCACAATTTGAAACCGCTTAGCTAGTATTAACCTAGTGTTGTCTAGTTTTGGTTAGAGTTTTGTATTGCTTCATGCTAATTGACTAATATAGATTAACATAGGATATTGGAACTAAATGAATGAGTTTGCTACTGACTTCAAGCTTAGACCATGTGTTCACTTGCTCTTGGCTTCGATTAATTGATGTTTGCCCGCTAATTGGTAAGTAACGATGCATGCGATGCTTTGACGACTTCTTGTGGATGTTTTTGTAGGGTACCGTGATGCTTTTGTATTTGATTTGGGACATTCAATCCCATGTTTTGCTACTGACTTAGAGCTTCTTTCTCTTGTTTCCATGCTTAGCCTCTCATTCCTTGCTTTGATGTTGCTTATTCCTTACTATTGCTTGCCACGTTCCCTTAGGCTCTTCCTCCTTTGTTAAGAGGAATTGAGATAGGATAGTTATCCTCGACCTTAGGGCCATTTTGTAGATTAGAATAATGTAGATTAGAATGTTAGGTCTAGTTCCCTTTTGCATTCTTTTTCTTTTTTCAACTCTTCAAAACATTAATAAACGGAAGATGCGAATCACATTAAGCAAGTGATAGAGAAATGAGTGGGATTCATTCCCTAATCTATTTCTCAATCGCTTAGTGGCATAGAAACGAGTGGGATTCATTCCCTAATCTGTTTCTCGGTGACTACTTAATGGGAGAGAAACGAGTGGGATTCATTCCCTAATCTGTTTCTCAAACATTAATTAATGGGAGAGAAATGAGTGAGATTCATTCTCTAATCTGTTTCTCAAACATTACATAATGGGATGGAAGTGAGTGGGATTCATTCCCTAATCTGCTTCTCGATCGTTATACATTTTATGTGATTCGAATCGTGAAGTAAATTCCCTTAAAAAATACACAACCAAAAAACAGGTAAAACATCTAACAATGGTTCAGACTAAAGCAAAGTAGAGAAAGTGGTGAGTGGCCCGGTATTGGGAACTGTTCACCACTCATCTACCCTAAAAGACACAAACCAATCATTCCTTTTTCTTTTGCCTCGTTGGCACCTAAGGGCAATGTCATTTCCACTCGTACGCATCGTAGGGCGATCCCTTATGCAAGAGTGCGAACGTTGACTCCGCCCAATTAAAAAACACAAAAACAAACAGAAAATCGTGAGCCGAGCTACGATAACTCTGATTCCTGAAAAGGATACGTAGGCAGCGGGGTAGGGCCCGTGCGAGTACAATTCTTTATTTTCCCTACATTTTGCATTCATTTCGCATTTAGATATAGACATAGTTATACACCCATTAGATAGAAACAAACATAGGTGGATACCATCGAGTACGATGGGCGCGAGGGGTGCTAATACCTTCCCCTTGCGTAACCGACTCCCGTACCTTGATTCTCTGGTCGCAAGACCCTGTTCCTTCCTTTGTTAGGTTTTCTGATATTCCTTTCCCTTATGGGATAAATATATTGGTGGCGACTCTGTTCATTTTTCGCGAGCGTGCGACAGCTGGCGACTCTGCTGGGGATGTTGCTAGACCTGTTGCTGGTCCATCCTTAGTGAGTCGATCCTAGCCTATCCGTTTGTTTGTTTATTTACTGGGTGTGCTATGTTTTGTCTATACGTGCATTTATTTATTTTATGTATTTGTTTTATGTTTCGCATATCCTGTTTACTTTCCCGCTTGCATATCACGTTTATTTTCCGCATGCATCTGGACTGGATTGGGATCCCCTTCGGGACCATATATTTTCACTGTTTGCAGGTTGGGTGGGATGTTCTATGAGGTAAAAGGCCCAATACCCAGGCCAGAGTGACACATAGGATACCTAGGATAGAGTGGATAGTCATGACGCCAACAGAATGTCAGGTTCTGTTGATTGCAATCATGAGACCCACGACCAGTCGAGGTTCAAATGAAATACCGTTGTTGGCATGTATTTGCGACAATGATGGTGTTTCAGGAGAACTGATAATGCTGGAAGCCATTGACCTACCTTGACCTAGACTACACCTGTGAGTGGGGTGGGATATACATGACAGGTACCGTTGGTGACTATTCTGTTCTGTTGGTGACTATTGGTTTTCCTGGTATTCAAAAAGGTGTCGGACCTTTGATCCTATGACATTTGACCTGTATCAGTCATTCAGAAGTTTGTATGGTGGTTACTAAGATTATATGGACCTTGATCCCATGCCTTTGCATTGCATAACATCATTGCTTTATCCACTTCATTTATGAGGGATCCTAAAGTCTATTTCCAAAAGAAAAGATATGTAAAAGAAAAGGAAATAGAAAAGCAAAAAAGAAAAGAAAAGATATTCTATACAAAAAAAAAGAGATAAAAAAAGAAAGAAAGAAAATGAAAGATTGTGAAAAGACTTTAGGATCCCCCATAAATGAAACATGCATTCATACTATCATGCATTTCCTGGTTCTATCAGAAGCTTGTGGGGGCCTTTTCTACTCAGACTTTGACATCAACAAGACAATTGGCTTCTTACCACTATGTGCTCAAAAGTTAACATTGGAACAACTCTATGGGTTTTTGACGGAGATAAGAACATAAATGAGGATTAACATGAATCAGTGTATGGAGATTATTCAAGCCTTTCCTCTTTGACCAGAAAATTGAGACAAGTTCCTCAGAGGCCAAATGCAAATGTTAATCTCACCCATGAGAAGGTCTTATGTATCAGAATGTTTGGAGCATAGTTGAGATTCCTATCACTCTTAAGGAGGAAACACATTATGAGAACAATTCGATCATTGAAGTCTTCAAGTTTCCTATTATTGAGATTGACAAAAGGTTCCACCTCTTGGAGAAAATATTGAAAGCCATAAAAAAGTCATGACTCCGTTGATTTGGGTATTGTTGGTTTGCGCTTGATGTTAAAAAACTGAAAGGGTCATTTATTCTCTCTCTGGATAGTTTAGACATGCAAGCAAAAGCGGTATTCATCTCTTATACATATGTGGAAGTTGCTTGGGGGCTCCCGCACGAGGGATAAGCAAGACGTACTCTTATCTTGAGCATTGCGCCATTTGCATTGCTCGAATCCCTAAAAGCATTACAAATTCCTATGTGAATCCGTCAGAATCTTCTTCTGTGTGATAATCAAGAGTGTTCTTCACAATGATTCTCATTCTCAAGGTTCTACTTCATATATCAGTTGCCTTTTCTCAGGATCTCCTTCTCAGTGGCTTTGCTAGTTAACAGAGACAAGAAGTCCTTGTTTGTCAGAATTTCAGTTGGTTAAGATCGTGTTTTGGGTCTTCTTCACCACAAATAGAGCTCCTCAATCTGATGACGATACAAGGCCATTCCATTTTATGAAGGCGAATACTTCTTCAACATCTATGCTTGGGGCTCCCGCACGAGGGATAAGCAAGACGTACTCTTATCTTGAGCATTGCATCCCTCGCATTGCTCGAATCCCTAAAGCAAGGCAAAAGTTTACAACTCATGGGTGACTTTGTTGGAGTTCTCTTTTGAAGTAATCTGAAGTGCTTGGACGGAACTGCAGAAAGTATTCAAGCTCAACAAGTCCAGACGGAGTCAAGTCTCCTCAACAACGACACCCATTTAGTTTCTTACTGCATTCTCATTGTAATTTTTCATTTGTGTGTTTAAGCATCAATAGCATGTAAAAACTTGTTAATTTCTGAATGAAAATCATAATACATTGTCTATGTTTGTCTTGAAGTAATCCATTCGTTATCACTCATAAAATGTTTTGGCATTACGATACCAACTTTACTAATTGCTTGCTTATGCAAAAAGCTGAGGGAGAGTGATGAAAAATAAAAATGCAAAATCTCTAATCATGTGTTTTTGAATAAAAACCCTACTGAGGATGTACAGGCATTGTTTCAAATCCCCAAACACCGGAGATATAAGGGAGATAGACCCTCGTCAACCCCTTTGAGCCTTGGAGAAGGAGTTTCTTTTCTAATCATAAAAACCCTTATTTTAACCTTGGGGCAGGGTAGTGTTCATTTAACTTGATCGAGTGTTCAAAACTCACCAAAAGGGTGTGCATCTAAGGATACAACAATGGTTACCCTTCAAAAGGTTGAGGAATGTCAAAACCGCAATGGTTATCTTTATTCCGTCAAAAGATCCCAAAAAAGGATCAAAACCACAATGGTTATTCCTCGTCAATCAAGGACTCAGGCAGTCGCAATCACTTTCAACAAATCAGAGATTCAAGATCACACAACCTTGTTAAAAAAAAAGAGAAAAAGAAGAGCCTGCTAAGTCAACAACTTGAAAACAAGTGACTTAGGCAAAAGTTAGGGCATCCCGCTGGACCCCAAAATAAAATTCAAAAGAATTTGTCCAGGCAGAAGTTAGGGAAATAAAAGAGGAAAAAGCAAAGCAAAAGCGAAAAACAAGGATTACAAAATAAAGATCCTCATCAAAGGAACAAAGTTGTGTGATCAGACACCAAAAATGCAAGATGAAGTGACTGCCATGTCCAAAAAACCTCATTGATTCCTCAACCATTCCAAATTCCTTGTGAGGAATGAACACTCATGTCGAGTTAATTGAACCTAGGAATGGAGAACATCATGAAGGGGGTGGGTACCAAATAATTTCGAGCCTAAAAATCCTTTGTTTTTTTAAAAACCGTGAACCTGGCCAAGTTACAACCCTCAAAAGTCCTAATTGAAGTAGGGTTATTTTGAAAGCACACTCCCAAGAGATAGCGTTTAACTGACTCCCAATGAAGCGAGACTCATATCCATGTTGGTATCGTACGTTTGCTTTATCTTCCATATGCAAAAATCGAGGTTGTGTCAACTAGTGATTCGGTCACAAGAGGTCGCAACCTCATTTCACAAAAAAAGTTTTACAACTTCAAGACTAACATAGGCTTTGCATTAGAATTACCATTCTTAGAATTAACATTCCTTTGCATGCGAAATATGTGCTTAACATCAAGGAAATTTTCAAGGATGAGAATCAGTGAGCAACTTGATCATGTCAAAATACAAGAGACTTGAGAACTCCGAGGAGTAAAAGTTAATCATTTCAAATGTTGACCATCAAGGGGCAGATTCTCTAAAAACTCCGTTGGGCATGAACAATTAATGCTTCCTTTGATTACCCTGAGGGGAAGAGTTTGAAGACTCCGTTGAGCGTGGTAAAGTTGTTTCCATGTTTGTTTGACTTCAAAACAAAGAAAGCTTGAGGATTCTAGTAAGATGTACCTAATCAGGGGCAATTGAACCGAGGTTTGACCTCTCAAATTCAGCATATCTGGGGCAATCATGTCGATAAATCTCTTCAAGCTTTGATCAACCTGGGGAAATCATGTCGATAAATATCTTCAAGCTTCCACAAATCTGGGGCAATCAAGTCGAGGAATCTCTCTTGAGCTTAATCAATCTGGGGCAGTTACGTCGAGATTCGACAAATCTCTCCAAGGATCCGTTGGGGCAAATTCCTCCATAAGTCACGAAGCTTGGGGCACAATTCTGAGTTTTTGTCGTTCCATGACCATAGGAGTTTATTTCTCCTAGAAATTTGGTCTCTCCCCAAGCGTAGGAGTTTATTTCTCCTGAGAGTTTGATCCATTCCCCAATCATAGGAGTTTATTTCTCCTGGAAACTTGGTCCCTCCCCAAACACGGAGTTAATTTCTCCCGAGAGTTTGTTCCATTCCTCAAGCACAGGAGTTTATTTCTCCTAGGAGTTGTCCTACTTCCCTAACCAAGGCTCGTTACCTGGATTTCTCATCCCTAACATGGTGAATCGAGGGAATCTCCTCAAGTTCAAAATCCTCCAAGCAGTGGCACATGGTGAGAAGTCAGAAATTATTCTTCAAGTCAAAGAAGGTGCATCTTACAAATCAAAGTCCAATATCTATTGGCACCTCCACATGGTCCTTAACACTAAGGGGATTCTCCCTGGTGTTTACCTCACCAATGCCTTTATTTGGTACTCTGCATATAGCGTTCACTGCATATAACATTGCATCCTCAAAAGCGTAGCATATCCATCAAAATGGAGCATTACGCCATAAAAAATCCAAACATGCATACAAAGCATAAGCCAGATAATGCAAATCATCCCTCAATCAAGACAATGATACATCCCCACATAAAGTGTCCTTACAAACTCCAATTGATATCTGCTACTCCATTACAAACCTCCTCCACCCACGGTGCCGATACTTGGTTTTACCAATCCCCAATCCCCAGTCTAAGTGCTTTCAATAATTTTCTTGTGGATCGTAGGTCCGTTGACCTTATCCCCATCTTTTCATTTCTTGTGGATCGTAGGTCCGTTGACTTTATCCTCATCCTTTGCCAATCCTTGTGGATCGTAGGTCTGTTGACCTTATCCTCATCTTTTCATTCTTGTGGATCGTAGGTCCGTTGACCTTATCCTCATCCTTTGCATTCTTGTGGATCGTAGGTCCGTTGACCTTATCCTTATCCTTTGCATTCTTATGGATCGTAGGTCCGTTGACCTTATCCTCATCTTTTCATTCTTGTGGATCGTAGGTCCGTTGACCTTATCCTCATCTTTTTCATTTCTTGTGGATCGTAGGTCCGTTGACCTTATCCTCGCCCTTTTCATTCCTGTGGATCGTAGGTCCGTTGACCTTATCCTCATCTTTGCATTCTTGTGGATCGTAGGTCCGTTGACCTTATCCTCATCCTTTGCATTCTTGTGGATCGTAGGTCCGTTGACCTTATCCTCATCTTTTCATTCTTGTGGATCGTAGGTCCGTTGACCTTATCCTCATCCTTTGCATTCTTGTGGATCGTAGGTCCGTTGACCTTATCCTCATCTTTTCATTCTTGTGGATCGTAGGTCCGTTGACCTTATCCTCATCTTTTTCATTCTTGTGGATCGTAGATCCTATCATCCTATCAAATCACAGTTTCATACAACAACCATTTCCATTGAGAACCTTGTATTGGCACCGTTACCACGTTACAAGCTTTCACCATTCAGCCATTACTCACTGTAAATATTTCCATCAGAAATAAAAATTTCTCTTTCTCCAGCAGATATCAAAACAAAAAATAAAGATAACACTTACACCATCTTTTCTTTAGGACAAATTTCTGGTACTTTGATATTTAATCTTCTTCTACCTCGAATGTTCGAAAGGCTAGCGCCAATCTCACCTTCAGGTTTAAGAAGATTAAATAGGGGCAGCTGTCATACCTCAAATTTGTCCTACCCGTCTAATGTTAACTGGCTTATACTCCGCATTCCTGTGCATATCATCATTAGGGCATTAACATAGATCATGCATCATTAACCAAATAAAATGGCACTAGGATCAAGGATTTCGAAAGCCTAAGGCTTCATATTAAGTTTGAGGCGTTCATGGAAACTAAAGTCTTATTCTTCTGATGTTTCCAGCGGTGAAGTGGGGGATCAGGGTTTATTTCCCTATGGTTGACCAAAGGTAATGTTTTCACCTGTTGTGTTTGGGCTTGAGGAAGCTTCCAACTAAGGATTGTCGAATTAGGTTTTGGGACCATCGATAAACCATGGTGCAAAAGGATGAACTTGAAGATTGCATGGTACTCAGGGAGCCATTCGTGCTAACATTTGTTGCTTGATACGCAAGTTTGGTTTGAATCGGTTAGCATGGAATTAAAGGGCTCATTAAAGATCAGGTTTATTGGAATTGATCGCTGATGTGTGGAGTGGATAAGGTTCTTTAGTAGTTGCATGGGATTATTGATGAAAGTTACAAGATTCAAGTCCTTCCTAACATTATTGCAATTATTTACCATTAACTCAAGATCTATCCATTTCATGAGTCATTGGTTTGCAAAAGAGATTGAAGTTCTAATTGAAAACCAATTCATAATCCAAGTACTATTCGAGCATCCACGGTTCAAATGTTATTCAGGTGTGTTCATGTTCGAAATTTTCATCTTTCACTCAACAATTATCCGAGACTCATTCAAAAGCCCATTCAAACTCATACAAGATTACAAAGAGGTTCAAGAGTCTCTATTCATTACAAATATCACATCCATACAAAATCCATCCATAAATCCAATACAAATTCACATTTCAATTCAAAGCCCGATTCCCATCACAAAATCCATATACAATTACATCATTTATCATTCAAACTCCATTACAAAATTACAAAATCGTAAACTCATCCTAAAACCCACTCCCCATGTTAATCTTCAAGTTCTCTTCATCTTTGAGACTTTGTTCCCACTTGTCCCATGCTGCCATTATTCCAAACCTGCATCATCATGAATAAAAACCATCATAAACCAGTGCACATGTTTATAAGCCATGCAACATTCAAAACAAAACCAAATTAACCACCTTCTAGTCGTTATGCATATGGCCATGAGAAAGAACTTCCAGCATCTATAACTAACATACTAACAACAAAAAACAGCACATACCAATACAAAAAACCACACTAACAGTCTCTCTCACTATCCTATTTCAAGCCTTACTAACAGTTTCATAACAGTTTGGTAACCAACCATAAGCCAATCCAATCTCACCTCAAATTACCTACATCCATACCATTACAAGCATATCTAACACCCTGCATCAGCTCAAAAACAACAAACACATATACTAAACTCTTTCTTCACATCCCACCATCAATATCAAAATCACAATACACATACATATTCACATTATTCTGCAGCAAAACAGATTCAACCAACACAAATAACTAACATAACCGAAAATAGAAAATTCCCTAACTGCCCTAACAACCTCATAACAGAATATTAGAAAACTCCAACAGAATTTCTAACCTTCAAATCCAACTTGCTGCATAGTTCGAAACGGATACTAACATAAACCAAAATCCAGTCACAGCAGTAGCATACACATATATAGCACCAAAAAACCATATACATATCAATAAACCAAAACTGAAACAGTACCTAGTCCTTACCAAAAATAGAACTCCAACTGAAATAACCTTCCTAACAAACCCCTGTAACTAACTTGCCAGCTCACTAACTAACTTCATAACAGAAAAAGTCAAAAATAACTAACCTTGAGAACTGATTTTCTTCATCCCTATATAACAGACTTCTTCTTCATCCGTCAGCTTCTAGCCACCCCTTATCCATAACAGAACTCACGCCTCATTCACAAACCACAATTCACCACCTTCATAATCTTCACTACCCCTACATCACTTCTTCCCTCTCGTCCATCTTCAACCTCTCAACCTTCACTCTCTTCAATCTTCAAGCTACTTCATCATCTTCAATTCAATCTCCAACCATCTTCAACCACTCTCTTATCATCATCACTTTCACAATCTTCTTCATTCATCTTCAATCCACATAAGAACAATCAAAATTGGCAAGAATGATTCACCATGGATTCAAGAGAAGAAAGAAAACTCTAATCACAAGGTTCAATCGATCTCAAGAAAACTCACCTTCACTGAGTCAGAGAACTCTCCGCGACGGCAATCAATCGATCTGCACCACCACCGTTATTGAATCTTCATCTTCTTCAGTCACTCATCGATTATCTTCCATCAACAACATCACCATAACTCCTTCTTCAGTGTACATTCATCGATTCGACTCAGCAACGTCTCTTCCAAGGACCATGATTCTGCATCGATCAATCTTCATTCATCATACATCGCAGAACCTTCAACCATTTCGCCACATTCAGCAAGAATCGCATTAACGTTCGCACATCTAAAACGGAAAGAAGAAGGAGAAGGTGGAGATCTAAGACGGAGAAATTGATGAGTGAGAGCGAGCCCAGAGACCGATTGAGAGTGATACGTGTACAAGTGAAATCGATAGAAGAATGTCATCTCAGAGACGGCGATTTCCTCCGACGCCGGTGACATTCCGCCGCTGAGTTCGTTCGAGAGAGGGGGAAGAGCGTTTGAGAGGTGAGTGGTCACATTAACTTGAACCCTAATTTCCATTTTCGTTCTTAGTTTTTTTTAGTTTTTATTTAATTCTTTTTTTTAATTCAGATAAAAATCTAAAAAATAATTGAATCTGAATAATGGATCACCAAAACACTCATTGGGCCGAATTCTGACTCTCACCCCCCTGAATCTGGGCCCAAATGCGTATTAACTAGATTTCAGTTCATGCTAACTTTGCTACTACACCCCTGTTTACTAGGCAGATTTCTTTTCTTTAAGGATTTTGTTCATTACTAACTTTTAGCTCATAATCCAGTTTTAATCGAAATAAAAAATAAACAAAAATATGGTTCAGATAGTTTTATGTGTGTACATAATTGTGATATATTTTGTAGATTTTTAGAAACTAGTTTGCTATTTTAAATAAATCTTTTTCTTAGATATGTTCATATTTTCGCATGTTTAGTGTGTTTTACCAAATAATTCGGTTGAGTGCCTTAGAAGTAGAATTGAATTCCCATTTTTTGTGTGATATCAGTAGGCTCCTATATCTTCATGTGTATAAAAAATAAAAGTGCAATTCCATGTCTTGATTAGATTTTCATTAGGTTTCTTTTACCCGATTGATGTGTTCTTCTAAGTGGTTAACCATGTGAATTTGATCTATAATTCGATTTGCATTCATGCAATGATGTTGGTTACTTTTTGTACATATAATTAGGGATGTCTAGAGGTCCTAAGACCTGAAATTGAAAATTTTAGATCATGTTTTCCTATTTGGCCCGATTTTTCTTTATCACATGTAAATAACTTGTTTTTGGTTGACGATTGCACCGTAACTTGTACAAATGACCCGTAATTTTGTGTGAAACTTCTTGGCATGACTTTGTAGTTGTTTAGGCATCTAGTATAGGCTATTTGCTACTGACTTGTACCATTTGATTGCATGTTTCTAACTTCATTCACAATTTGAAACCGCTTAGCTAGTATTAACCTAGTGTTGTCTAGTTTTGGTTAGAGTTTTGTATTGCTTCATGCTAATTGACTAATATAGATTAACATAGGATATTGGAACTAAATGAATGAGTTTGCTACTGACTTCAAGCTTAGACCATGTGTTCACTTGCTTTTGGCTTCGATTAATTGATGTTTGCCCGCTAATTGGTAAGTAACGATGCATGCGATGCTTTGACGACTTCTTGTGGATGTTTTTGTAGGGTACCGTGATGCTTTTGTATTTGATTTGGGACATTCAATCCCATGTTTTGCTACTGACTTAGAGCTTCTTTCTCTTGTTTCCATGCTTAGCCTCTCATTCCTTGCTTTGATGTTGCTTATTCCTTACTATTGCTTGCCACGTTCCCTTAGGCTCTTCCTCCTTTGTTAAGAGGAATTGAGATAGGATAGTTATCCTCGACCTTAGGGCCATTTTGTAGATTAGAATAATGTAGATTAGAATGTTAGGTCTAGTTCCCTTTTGCATTCTTTTTCTTTTTTCAACTCTTCAAAACATTAATAAACGGAAGATGCGAATCACATTAAGCAAGTGATAGAGAAATGAGTGGGATTCATTCCCTAATCTATTTCTCAATCGCTTAGTGGCATAGAAACGAGTGGGATTCATTCCCTAATCTGTTTCTCGGTCACTACTTAATGGGAGAGAAACGAGTGGGATTCATTCCCTAATCTGTTTCTCAAACATTAATTAATGGGAGAGAAATGAGTGAGATTCATTCTCTAATCTGTTTCTCAAACATTACATAATGGGATGGAAGTGAGTGGGATTCATTCCCTAATCTGCTTCTCGATCGTTATACATTTTATGTGATTCGAATCGTGAAGTAAATTCCCTTAAAAAATACACAACCAAAAAACAGGTAAAACATCTAACAATGGTTCAGACTAAAGCAAAGTAGAGAAAGTGGTGAGTGGCCCGGTATTGGGAACTGTTCACCACTCATCTACCCTAAAAGACACAAACCAATCATTCCTTTTTCTTTTGCCTCGTTGGCACCTAAGGGCAATGTCATTTCCACTCGTACGCATCGTAGGGCGATCCCTTATGCAAGAGTGCGAACGTTGACTCCGCCCAATTAAAAAACACAAAAACAAACAGAAAATCGTGAGCCGAGCTACGGTAACTCTGATTCCTGAAAAGGATACGTAGGCAGCGGGGTAGGGCCCGTGCGAGTACAATTCTTTATTTTCCCTACATTTTGCATTCATTTCGCATTTAGATATAGACATAGTTATACACCCATTAGATAGAAACAAACATAGGTGGATACCATCGAGTACGATGGGCGCGAGGGGTGCTAATACCTTCCCCTTGCGTAACCGACTCCCGTACCTTGATTCTCTGGTCGCAAGACCCTGTTCCTTCCTTTGTTAGGTTTTCTGATATTCCTTTCCCTTATGGGATAAATATATTGGTGGCGACTCTGTTCATTTTTCGCGAGCGTGCGACAAGGAGGCTATGGGAGGGACAAGTCGTTTGTACAAAGCCCAAGAGGAGGCATGGTATAGTTGGTTTGAGCTCTTAGAGCAATTTCACCGGGAAACCATACTCTATGTCCTAACCTAAACTAAAGGAGATTCTTTGCACGAAGCCCAATAGGAGGCTATGGGGAACCTAGTGTTGTACTAAGTTGAACAAGTATATATAACACAAACACAAATACATGAACAAGTATGAACAAACATGGACAAACATGAACAAGTATGAACAAACATGGACAAACATGAACAAGTATGAACAATTATATATATATAACAAAGTGTGTGTATACAGTGGAGTTTATGAAGGAAATATACCTGTAAGCATGATCCGTTTGTATACACGAGGCTCGGGACTTATACTCGGGGAGAGGCCCATTGAGTTTATGCAACAGCTATGTAAACAAATATTTACAAGGGAGATTTGGGACTTATACCTACATGGAGGCCCATGGTATTTTTGGGAAGATTTAAAGAAAACCTTCATTTTTGATTTGTTATTCAAGGTTAAAAAACAAATTGATCGAGGTATGTACAAAAAGGTGTATGTACAATGAAATACCTAATTTCATGTAAGGGAATGGGACTTATACCTATGTGGAGGCCCAGATTTATTTTTCAAGAAAAACCCTAATTTTGATCTTGTTATTCGAGGGTTTAAATCAATTTGGTCGAAGTATAAAAGATAGGTATATATACAATGAAAAACCTAAATTTATACAAAGGAATGGGTCTTATACCATAAGGGATGGCCAAATTGTTTTGAAAATCAATTGATCAATCAAAAAGATTTAATCAAGAGTTTTTGAAAAGAAAATCCTAGAAAAAGGTTTTTAAAAAAGTCATAAAAATGACATGTTTTTGATTAAAGTTATGTAAATAAATGAAAAAAGACATTTACAAAGAGGTTTGGGGCTTACACCTTAAGGGATGCCCATGGTGAAAATGACTTGATCAATCAAAAGATTTAATCAAGAGTTTTTGAAAGGAGAACCAAAAAGAAATGGTTTTGAAAGCGATTTTTTTGAAAAACGACGATCGTTTGTTTTAAAATGGTTTGAAATTTTGAAAGAAATCAAGTTAATTAAGATAAACACAAAGATTATACTTAATTAATACCTAAATGATTAGGGTTTGATCACAAAATATTTACAAGTGATTAGGTTTGAAAAATCAAGTGAAAAAACAATATTTAAAGTATTAAAAACACTTAAAAACATGTCATTTTAAACCTAATTCAAAATTTATTAAATAAATATTTTTTTGTGATTTTTTTTTATATTCATAAAATATATGTGTTAAATAAAGAGTGTGCAAAAAATGAAGAACAAATGAATTAGTTTGATGGGTTAATTAATTCAATGACGTTGTATAGAAAAATGAAGAAAAATAGTGATAAAAAAGAGGTTTTGGTCCCTAAGGGTGTTGAACCCACGACCTGGAGGTTGTTTCTCAAAACAAAAGCCAACTGAGCCACGCTTGTGGCTTGTAACATACACGTGTTCATTTAATTATATCATCAATCAAATTTCCAGAATTTTATGAACAAAAAACGCGCCAAGAACATCATCCCAACTGAAATTTGAAAATCTCAAAAACTGTGTTGTTTTGATCAAGTAAAGGGTCTATCTCACTCGGTTTTTCACAAGGATCATGATGGTGCCCTCATAATTCATTTATTTTTGCTCTAAGGTGATCAATTTTGTGATGAACACGAAGATCCTCATAGGTGCAGAAACAAGATGGTATGTCAATATTTTGTTTATGATGCGTGTATGTATGAGTTTGAGGTTCATAGCACTTACCTTCAAAAACGGCCAAACTAGAGATTGAATTTTGAGTTAGAGGTGTTGCAGATGCTTTGTAATGATCTGGATAGCTTCAATGATGATTATGGAACATGTTTGGATGCTTGGAGTGGACTGAATTCATCTGAGCATAGCCATGGGAGCCGATCTGCAGAGCTATGGAGTGTGATTCGAATTTGATGATGGAGGTGTTTCAGATTGTTGGTGAGTGTTTGGATAGTTCATATGTGATATGTATGAGGTGTTAGAAGTGGTAGTTTGGAAAAATATGGCTTGGTATGAGAATTGGCATGTTAAGGCTCACTTTATGCAAACATGGAGGTTGAAGAGTGATTCTGAGTTTTAGATGTTTTTGGGGTGCATGAAGGGATCAAGCACATCCCATATGATGTTTATGAGTTGTGGGAAGAATTACTTTGGCCAGAACTTCAAGGGTTTGGAGGTTGAAGTTTCTACCTCTTTGAAACTCATGAAGCTTGCAACTTAAGAAAGAAGAGAGAAAACCTATGATTACGAGGTTTTGGTGTGATTTGAAGAGTGATTTGACCATGGTTAATCTTCCAAGCTTCTTATCCTCTTCCATTCTGATCTTCAAATCAGAAAATATCTCTCAATTATTGCATTGATGCATCATTACTTGCATTATAGGTCATATGGTATTAATTCAAGCATAATGGTCACTAATGTCAAAATTCAAAACCATGGCTACACTCCATATTTTTTCATGCTCTTGGACATTTTGGAAAGCTCATGTTACACACTTCAAAACCCTAGTTGAAAGTTTCTTCAAGACCTTTAAGGAAATGGGTGAAAAAGATCCATGAACTTTGAAGAAAATGAGATTTTAAGTGAAATTTTCAAAAGATACCAACTTTGAAGCTCCATATCTCTTAAATGGTTGATCTTTTGGAAAATCATTTTATGTGACAGTTTTTTATTGGATCAAAATCTACAATTTTCATGTTGGAAGTTTTTTTCAGTTTGTAGGTGAAATTTTGAGTTATTCCCTTCTAAGTATGAAAAGTCAAACTTTTGACTTTTTGATTCTTGATTGATTATCTTGATTTTCCTTGATCAAATGACTTCATATATCATATATTGATGATTTAAAACTTCAAAAGTCATGGTTGACCAAAATTTCCAAAAAGTCAATGGTGATCTTGTACAGTTGACTTTTTTCAGACGAATCGCGTTTCTGGAGATTTCAAATGAACCAGGCTATCCTCACCAAATGAGTGGTATGATTGGAGCACATTGAGTTATTGGAGTATCTTGAGCCATAGTTTAAGTGGTGGCACCATGTTCTGATTAAAAAGTCAGTTGTTCAAGTGAATTAGGTCAAAAACCCTAATTGTTGACCTGATGAGATTAATGACTGTGGTTCTTGAATTGAGAAGTAATTTCCATCGGATATTGTCATAGGGATTATTTGAAGATGATTGAAACCTTTGAGTGATCCCCGGGGGCTTTTTAGGGTTTCCCAAATGTGATCCCTAATTTTAGTCCCTAAGAGTTCAAAACCCTAATCTGATGATTTGAAATTTCACTGTTGATAGATCCTTGTGTAGGAGATTCCTTGAGTCAATGGATTAGGTCAAAATGATGCACTTGGGGTCTTGAGGTCATGTCCCAAGTCATTAGGTCAAATTCTGAGAAAAAGTCAGGAGTATGCTATCTTCAGTCAAAACTCTAATCTGGTTGATTCAGAGCCTTTGAGCTTGTTGAAATGAATCTTTAAGGACTAAATATTGATTGTTGATGAAGATATTTAATTTTAGATGAAGGGAGAACAAAACCCTAATTGATTGTTACTTGTACTGGTGAGTGATTTCTTGTTTGAATCCTGCTGAGTCACAAGTAGCAAACACAAGCTATGCCATTTGTTAGAGATGCAAATGATGCATATGCAAATGATATGAGGTGGTATCTTAGGTCAAAAATTGGGGTATGACAATGCCCAACGGAGTTTTTAGAACCTGCCCCTTGATGGTCAACATTTGAAATGATTAGTTTTTACTCCTCGGAGTTCTCAAGTCTCTTGTATTTTGACATGATCAAGTTACTCACTGGTTCTCATCTTGAAAATTCTTTGATGTTAAGCAAATGTTTTGTATGCAAAAGAATGTTAATTCTAAGAATGATAATTCTAATGCAAAGCCTATGTTAGTCTTGAAGTTTAAAGAAACTTTTATTGAAATGAGGTTGCGACCTCTTGTGAATGGATCACTAGTTAACACAACCTCGATTTTCTCATGTGAAAGATAAAGCAAGCATACGATACCAACATAGATATGTGTCGCGCTTCTTTGGGAGTCAGTTGAGCACAACTCATCGGAGTGTGCTTTAAAAATAAACCCTACTTCAATTAGGACTTTTAAGGGTTGTAATTTGGCCGGGTACACGGTTTTTAGAAAACAAAAGATTTTTAGGCTCAAAATTATTTGCACCCACCCCCTTCGTAATGTTCTCCATTCCTATGTTCAGTTAACTCGACACGAGTGTTCATCCCTCACAAGGAATTTGGAATGGTTGAGGAATCAATGAGGTTTTTTGGACATGGCGGTCGCTCACCTCTTATTCTTCTGATTCATTATCACACGACTTTGTTCTTGCTTGGCAATTTCATTGTCTTTTATTTTATGCTTCTTTTGTCATTTTTCTTTTCATCCTTTTCTTCTGATTTATTTATTTGCCATTTTTTTTTGCTATTTTTTTGAACAAGTCGTGTGACCTCGCATTATCTTTGATTCGTTGGAGGTGATTACGACTGCCTCACTCCTTTGATTTGATGAAGGATTACCATTGTGATGTCATCATCTCTTGATCTCTTGGTGGAATAAGGATAATCATTGCGGTTTTGATATTCCTCAACCTTTTGAAGGATAACCATTGTTGTATCCTTAGATGCATACTCTTTTGGTGAGTTTTGAACACTCGATCGATTTAAATGAACACTACCCTGCCCCAAGGTTAAAATAAAGGTTTTTATGATTAGGAAAGAAACTCCTTCTTCCAGGATCAAAGGGGTTATCGAGGGTTGCACGCCCTTATATCTCCGGTGTTTGAGGACTTGAAACAATGCCTGTACATCCTCAGTAGGGTTTTATTCAAAAACACACGATTAGAGAATTTGCATTTTTATTTTTCATCATTCTCCCTCAGCTTTTTGCCTAAGCAATAGATTAGTAAAGTTGGTATCGTAATGCCAAAAACATTTTATGAGTGAAAACGAATGGGTTTCTTCAAGACAAACATAAAAAATGTATTTTTATTTTCATTCGACGATTAACAAGCTTTTACATGCTAACAATGCTTAAACAAACAAAGGGAATATTACAAATGAGAATGCCATAAAGAAACTAAATGAGTGTCATTGTTGATGAGACTTGTGTCCGTCTGGACTGATTGCTCTTGTATACTTCTTGCAGTTTTGAGACCTCTCATGGACTTCAACCTATGCGTGAACCTCTTGGAGTGAATGACACACAATCCTCAGTTGAATGCCTTTGTGCTCCAGCAGGGTAATCAATTAGCATTATCATGAGTTCCTTCCAAACACTTCAAATTACTTCAAAAAGAAAACTCCAACGAAGTCACCCAAGAGTTGTAAATTTTTTCCTCGCTTTAGGGATTCGAGCAATGCGAGTGATGCAATGCTCAAGATAAGAGTACATCTTGCTTATCCCTCAATTGGGAGCCCCAAGCATAGTTTCTAGACTAGTAATCGTCATCATGATCATCAAATTCAAGAGAGCTACTTGTGGTGAAGAAGATCCAATACTAGAATCTTAACCAATTGGAATTCCAACAAACAGGGAAGCGAACGGGCACAAGGCAATAGAATCACATCCATTTGTTTCTCATATTCTTCTCGTCTCTGTTAACAAGCGGAGGCCACTGAGAAGGAAATTCTAAGAAGAGACAACTCAGATATGAAGTAGAACCTTGAGAATGAGAAGCATTGTGTAAAACACTTTTGATTACCACATGGAAAGAGATTCTGACAAAGTCACCCAGGAATTTGTAATGCTTTTAAGGGATTCGAACAATGCGAATGATGCAATGCTCAAGATAAGAGTACGTCTTGCTTATCCCTCGTGCGGGAGCCCCTAGCATAGTCGTGGGAGAAGTATTCGCCATCAAACATGGAGGAACCTTGCGTGGTCATCAAACTTAGAGAAGCTATATGTTGTAAGGAAAGACCAAAACACCAACTGAAACACCAACCTCCCTGGATACAACTGAGCACAAGAACTTTGAGAATGACGTATGCTTCTGTAGAACACTCTTGATTACCTCTTGGAAAGAAGATTCTAACAAAGTTGCTCAAGAATTTGTGGTGCTTTTATTATTGTCATACCAACGAGTTCGATCATGGAAGTAACTTTCAACAAAACAAGGAATATTGCAAATGAGACTACAAAAATGAAATGATGATTGCCATTGTTGAGGAGCCTTGACTCCGTTTGGGCTTATTGTTCTTTTTTTTTTTGGTGATGCTTTATGGAATACGAACATTTATTTGGGCATGAACTCTTCAATTTATGTATAGACCATCTGGAGTGAATGTAATGAGCCCTAACTCAATCAGATCTTGCACCTAGTTCTTTAATGCCCTGCAATTTTCAACTGAGTGGCCAGGCGTTCCTGAATGGAACTCGCATCTCGCATCCATATCATATCCTGGTGGAAATTCGGTAGGAGGAGGGATCCATTCCCTCAATCCAATCACACAGCGGTTGAGCAACTAAGGTAGCAATTGACCATAAAGCATGGGTATTGGGTTGATCTTCCTTTCAGGTTTCTTGGGTCTCTGTTTCCTCTTCTGAGAAAAATTCCGTAGTTGGTGACGGTTAGCATACCCCATCTGTTCATGTGTCTTCCCTTTTTGATTAGGCTGAGAAACAACCGAAGACTGGTAAAGTGGAGGGTCGGGAATCCAAGACGGTGTATTGTGCTTCTGACCTAAAGTAGATCCAACATAGAAGTATGAATCAACCTTTTCTTCCACCACAGTTGGAACTCTATTTCCTTGCACCTTCATACCCTCAGGGGTGAACAAAATTACTTTTGAGTCAATGAGATTTTGAACTTGACACTTCAGTGCCCTACAATTCTCGATATCATGACCGGGTGCCCCAAAATGGAACTTGCAGCAAGCCTTGGCATCATAGTCAAGGGGGAGATTTTCAGGCACGCGCAAATTGCACATCTTAACCAATTGAAATTCCAACAAGCGAGGGAGTAACCGAGCATAAGGTATCGGAATCGAATCGAATGCTTTCTCGGGCATCTCAGGCCTTTGTTCATACGTTTGGTCCTCCTGATTCATTATAGGAACATGAATCGGTTGACGAGGAAGTTCTGACGCTTGAGGTTGAAGAACAATTCCTTGAGGCATCCCATGAATGGAAATAGATCCTATTGGAGATGAGAGATCAACAATTTCTGTTGCAGCAGCATGGACAAAGTCACCTTCCTTTCTTAGTACCTTTTCCAGAGTTTCCATGACCAGGCTTAACTGAGTTTTTAACTGACTGTTTTCCTCCTTTAGCACACACTGATCATAGGTCAAAACTTGCACGTTCATCATAAGATGACCCATATGGGCCCTCATCTCATCCATCTCATCACGGGGTTGTTCCATAGTTGATCTCGGAGCTTGTGGCAGTGAGAAGTCAAATTTGTTGTTGATCTTGAAATCTGGATAGAAATGGTCCCATAAGTCTTCGAAAGAGCCATGAAATGCATGATAGTATGAATGCATGTTTCATTTATGAGAGATCCTAAAGTCTTTTCACACACTTCCATTTTCTTTTCCTTTTTTTTTTGGAATCAAGGCTTTATTTTATATGGAGTATGTTATCTTTTTTCTCTTTTTTCTATTTCTTTTTTCTTTTTCTCTTCTTTTTTTTTGGAAATAGACTTTAGGACCCCCCATAAATGAAGTGGATAAAGCAATGATGTTATGCAATGCAACAGCATGGGATCAAGGTCCATATAATCTTAGTAACCACTGTACAATCCTCTGAATAACTGATATAGGTCAGATGTCAAGAGATTAAAGGTCCGACAAAGGCATCACGGAACCATAGGAACAATAGTCACCATCAGAACAGAAGAGTCACCAACGGTACCTGTCATGTATATCCCTCCCCACTCACAGGTGAATCTAGGTCAGGGTAGGTCAAAAGGTCTCCAGCGTTAACAACTCTCCTGAAACACCATCATCGTTGCAAATACATGCTAACAATGGTATCCCATTCGAGTCTCGACTGGTCGTGGGTCTCATGATCGCAATCAACAGAACCTGACATTCTGTTGGCGTCATGACTATCCACTCTATTCTAGGTATCCTATGTGTCAACTTTGGCCTAGGTATTGGGCCTTTTACCTCATAGAACATCCCACCCAACCTGCAAAACAAATCAGAAAAATATGTGGCCCCCACGGGGACCCATAATATAGTCCAGATGCATGCGGAAAGTAAACATGATATGCAAGCAGGAAATAAACATGATATCCCAGCATATATACAGGATGAAAACATATAAGCAAACAAATAAACACCCAATAAAACGAAACAAACCAAGGCTAGGATCGACTCGCTAAGAATGGACCAGCACAAGTCTAGCAACGTCCCCGGCAGAGTCGCCAGCTGTCGCACGCTCGTGAAAAATGAACAGAGTCGCCACCAATATATTTATCCCATAAGGGAAAGGAATATCAGAAAACCTAACAAAGGAAGGAACAAGGTCTCGCGACCAGAGAATCAAGGTACGGGAGTCGGTTACGCAAGGGGAAGGTATTAGCACCCCTCGCGCCCATCGTACTCGATGGTATCCACCTATGTTTGTTTCTATCTAAAGGGTGTGTACTATGTCTATGTCTATATGCGAAATGAATGCAAAATGTAGGGAAAATAAAGAATTGTAATCGCATGGGCCCTACCCCGCTGCCTACGTATCCTTTTCAGGAATCAGAGTTACCGTAGCTCGGCTCACGATTTTTTGTTTGTTTTTGTGTTTTTTAGTTGGGCGGAGTTAACGTTCGCGCTCTTGCATAAGGGGACGACCTACGATGCTAATGAGCAGAAATAATAGTGCCCTTAAGTGCCAACGAGGCAAAAGAAAAAGAAATGATTGGTTTGTATCTTTTAGCGTAGATGAGTAATGAACAGTTCCCAATAACGGGCCACTCACCACTTTCTCTACTTTGTTTTAATTTGAACCATTGTTAGGTGTTTTATGTGTTTTTGGTTGTCTATTTTTTAAGGGAATTTACTTTGCGATTTGAATCACATGAAAATGTATAATGATCGAGAAGTAGATTAGGGAATGAATCCCACTCACTTCCATCCCATTATGTAATGTTCGAGAAACAGATTAGGGAATGAATTCCACTCATTTTCTCCCATTAATTAATGTTTGAGAAACAGATTAGGGAATGAATCCCACCCATTTCTCTCCCATTAATTAATGTTTGAGAAACAGATTAGGGAATGAATCCCACTCATTTCTCTCCCATTAAGTAGTGACCGAGAAACAGATTAGAGAATGAATCTCACTCGTTTCTATGCCACTAAGCGATTGAGAAACAGATTAGGGAATGAATCCCACTCATTTCTCTATCACTTTCTTATTGTGATTTACATCTTCCTTTTATTAAGTATTTTAGAAGTTGAAAAGAAAAAGGACTGAAAAAAGGGAACTAATCCTAAGTTCTAATCTAAGTTGTCTAATTCCTATTAGTGGCCCTAAGGTCGAGGATAACTATCCTATCTCAATTCCTCTTAACAAAGAAGGAAGAGTCTAAGGGAACATGGCAAGCAGTAGTAAGAGATAAGCAACATCAAAGCAAGAAATAAGAGGCTAAGCATGAAAATGGGAGATGAAAGTCCTAAGTCAGTATCAAATCAAGGGATGAGTGTCTCAAGTCAAACACAAAAGCATCATGGCAACACACAAAAGTATTCACAAGAAGTTACCAAAGTACCCCATGAATCATTACTTAACAATTAGTGAACAAACATCATTTGGCCAAGACAAAAAGCAAGTGAACACATGGTCTAAGCCTGAAGTCAGTAGCCAATTATTGTATTTATGGTTCTAATATCCTATACCAATCTATATTAGTCAATTAACTTGAAGCAACACAAAGTTCTAACAAAAACTAGACAAAACTAGGTCAATACTAGCTAGTAAATTCAAATTGTGAATGAAGTTAGAAAAATGTCAACAAAGGATGGAAGTCAGTATCAAATAGCCTCTAATAGGTGTCTAAACAATCACAAAATCATGTCAAGGAGTTTACACAAAATTATAGGTCATTTGTGCAAGTTACGATACAATTGTCAACCAAAAACAAGCTATTCACTTGTGAGAAAGAAAAATCAACTAAAATAAGAAGACATGATTTAAAATTTTCAATTCCAGGTCCTAGGACCTCTAAACATCCCTAATTATATGTACAAAAAGGAACCAACATTATTGCATGAATGCATTTCAATTTGAGAGCACAAACGTCACAATTGTCTATTAGAAACGCATGTTAATCGAGTCAAAGGAAACTAACCAAATACCAAACAAAGCAAAGAATTAGGACATATTTTTTGTACACAATATCATGGATTAGTCTACAGCAACCATACAAAAATTGGTGATTAATTTCTGACCCTAAGGTATTAAACGAAATTAATGTGCAAAATCTATCAAAACCAAAAGAAACATGAACATACCAAAGTAAATGATTTATTAAAAATGGCAAAACAAATTTTAAAAATATGCAAAAAATACTAAAATTATCTACACACAAGATTCTACTTAAAACCTATTTTTATTTATTTTTTATTTCAATTAAAACTGCATTGTGAATTAAAGGTTAGAAGGAAACACAATTTTCTAAACATTTCAAAATTTGTCAGCCAGGGGGGGGGGATTAGGAAAAAGACTTAAACTAAACTCATGTTAAAAGCGCGCATGGGCTTATTTGCAGGGGGTGCAGAAATGAAAGCGTAAGTCCCAATCAGTCAGAAGCGTGTTAGCGTTTGCGTTTCAGGGGTGTAATTCAGAAAAAACATATAAGCCCAGGATTCGTGGCCCAAAGCCATCTTGTTCCATTTTCATTTTTTATTATTCCATTTCAATTATGCAGCATATTATTTTTATCACATAGTTTTTTGGTTAGCATGTAACGTTATCAAAATATGAAACTTGAAATCAATTGGGCAACAAGGTTTAAGTGACTAAAGACAAAATAACACACTCAGCCAGTCACATGTTCACACGTCACCACCTAATGATTGAAATATGCCAAAATCTTGGAATGAGGACCAATGGCGTGTGGCCACGCATACAATCTAAAGCAACATTCAAAAAAAGAAGCAGACGCCGGAGCACCGCTCCGGTCGTCTTCCCCGGCGAGGCTCGCGGCGGAGCCGGTTGCTTTTCTTCCAGAAATCAACAAAGCTTATAGCTTTCGAATCAGAATTTCATGCCGGTTATGGATCTGTTCTTAGATTCTTTTGATTCTATCCCTATCATTCAAACCGAGCCAAGTTGCAAAACCCTAACATCAACTAAATTCACTAAAAACCACCCTAAGCATACCAGCAGACTCACGTTCATTTATAGCATTCAAATATGCGGATTATACAAGCAAACACGAGCCAAACATCACGTTAAAAGTTACAGAGCATGAGCCTAGTGTAATCGATCAAGATTTGAACACAACAATCACAAATGGATCTATTACATGCTACTGCGATATTGAGAAGTTTCAGTGAGTTACCTGTGTGTATCTTGAGTGAGGAGAGATTAAAGAGACTCCACAAATCTTGAAGCTCTTCGATGATGATGATGATGCTGTGAGAATTTGCTTCAAGTCTTTGAGGTGAGAATCCGATCTTGTTCTACGATTCAGATTATGCGAAGGTGATGATGATTATGGTGCTGTGCAGTGGATGATGAATGTGCATGAACATGGTGAAGATTTGTGGAGGTTGGAGGTGGTAGTAAAGGTGGTTGGCCGCGAATTCGGTTAGAGCAGTTAGAGGTTGTTGAGTTTTGTGGGAGAGTGAAGATGAGATGGTGATGATAGAGAAAAAAAGAGAGGAGATTATGAGAGTGAAGGGAAAGCTGGAAAAATGAAAAAGAGCTCCCCCATTCGTGAAGAGTTTTTTGTTTATATAGTGGTGGTGCAAGGCTTATGGTGGAGTGTTGTGTAGTGGATCTTTTCCTTTGCAAACTTAGTGAACAAGGGTTGTACGCAAATGGTGAGTCGTATGCATGCTTTTCATGCTGCAGCATGGTGTGTGGCTTTTTGTGGAAATGTGATGCTGTAATGTAGCTCAGCTTTTCATGGAGAAGAACTTTTGCATGGCCAATACATGATTGTGTGATGTTGTGGCCAAGAGTGTTCATGCAACTCACTTTGTGTACATATGGCTTCATCTATGGATCACCAATAATGCCAATTTCGTGCTCTATGGAAAGAGGGGAATGAGGAGAGCAATTTACATGTTAGGTGTGGCAAGAAATAGAGTTTGGAGAACTGAATAAAATGACCACAAACTTGTTGGTATGGCCCTGCACCATTCACGCGCGTGCAGCTTTTACCATGGCCTGGCATTTCTGCTCTAATACAGCTTCCCGGAGTAGCACTTTGAACCCTCGTAACTTGTTCCACACGTTACCAAATGACATTATTCTTGGGCCATTAGAAAGAAGACATGGAGTAGAGTAGGTTTACATTAGTATTGCCCTTGGAAGATGTTTGGAGCTCCGTAAATTTGGACTTAGATATGGCGCACCACCTGTTTGTTTAAATGCTTGCGCGTGATTCAGATCCTTGCCTGGCTAGATGCGTGTCTCAAACTTAGCGGGAAGGTGGCTTTGGAGCTTTGTAACTGATCCAATACTTATCACAATGACTCAATTCTTGGCTTGTTGTGTAGAAGACATTGAGTAGAGTAGATGCATACCAAGTTTAAGTTTGTAGGGTTTTTGGATTTCCATATAATTGGATTCAAAGTTGGCACGCCACATGCTCGATGAAATGTGTCCCGCATGACCAGAAATGTGCCCAGCTGAATGACTTGAACAAGTGCATTTCTTCTTACTTCAAACCAACTTATCTTCTCAACCAAGCTTCTAATGAAAAAAACCCCAACTAGAGAATTGTAGAATGCCATGATCTGAACATTTTTTATGTTGGAAATTTTCTAAAATAAGGCCTTTTGACACGTGTAAGTCAAGGCTGAAGTGGACTGTTCATCAAACTTTGCCAAAATTTTTCTAAGTATGAAAACTTTCCTTTTTTGATTATTTTCTATTTTTGGCAACTTTTGTTAAACTCCCGATTTTATTCGTTCCTTGACTTTCCTTGACTGATTTTCCACCAAAAGTCAATATTTGAGTGCTTGACCTGATTTTGACCCAAAAGTTAACTGTTCTGATTTTCTCTGATTATTGGTGGAATTCTTGATTATATCTTCTCCAGTCAAGTCCAGTCAAACGGATAATTTTCCTTGATCAGTGTGAAAGTTTCTTACTCATATAGCCAATCCCTGATTTGATTTTGACCAAAAAGTCAACCGGTTGACTTTGGTCAAAGAAGCCCTGATTAAAGCGATCAGACAATTCCCAAGCTTGCACACCCTAATTTCAAGGGGTCCTGAGGATGAGAACCCTCACCAATACTCTGAACTGAGGGAAACCCTAATTTCAAGGGGTCCTGAGTATGAGAATAGCATTCCACATTGGGTTTTAAACCCTTCTTTCTGATCAAGTACCAATGGCATGAATGTATGTAATTGACATGACCTAGATGGATGTATGCTTATGAATGTAAAACCAAATAATTAGGGTAGGACAAATTTGGGGTATGACAGAAACACAATTCCGCAATTGTGCGGTCATAAGCCTCCTAAACATACAAACCACTTCGAATCATGTTATTATGCCAAAGTCTAACTTACTCATCCTCCTTTTTACTCTTTTTCATTCAGGCGCAATCACATTAAGCTCGTTATCTCCACACACTTATAGAAGGACGATCGGTTAGTGACTCTGATCCTTTTTTGCACGAGGTTCGTGTACTTACGTGGCATAACCCTTTTCTTACTCAGATGTAGTTGCGGGGGATCGGACCGTAATCCTCCCTACCAAGTTCAGCACCAGAAACCGCTGAACCAACTAACAAAGAGTTTTGAAAACTTTTTTTTGAAGATTACACAACCGTTGGTTTAAGTGACCGGGTGAGGATCACCAAACGTAGAAGGTGTATTACCTTTTTCTTTTCTTTTTCTTTTCATTTCGGAACATTCACTTATATTCATCGGCTTCCCTGCGTAAAGTGTGTGAGAGATGGTGCCGACTGCTGAAATAAACTACTCAAGAGCTGTAAGAGAATGAGAATTTAAGGCTAAAACATAATAAATAAATTCAAATTAATTTGCATATGCAGGAGACTTACGGTGTTAAAATGATACCGATATTGTGAATTTTTCCCAAGTCTCCACAACAAACCTCATATTAATCTATAGCCTAAAACTTTCACAAAGATGTTTTTTTTTCAAGAACTGAAAATAAAACAAAAACAAAAAAAATTAAAAGAAAACAAAACAAATAAATGACTCCCTACCCCACACTTAAGACATACATTGTCCTCAATGAAAGAACATAAATATAAAATAAGAGTGATGGAAAGGAAAGAACACACCCGAGGAATCAAAGAGGATAAGTGATCACATAAGCTGTCTTTCCCAAAGAGAGATCTTCTACATTCTCTTCTTCCAAAGTGGGGCTCTCATGGAGTAGCTTTCGGTAATGCTCGTTGTCCTTAAAAAGTAGTTTAGCTCCTTCGCCTTTTATTCCAGGATCAAAGAATGTTCTTCTAAAAGTAAAAGTGTCAAATGGGCACGTGAAGGTGCTCTCATCTTTCGCAACATCAAGGAACCAAAGGTTATGGGGCTGCCTCGCTACATTTGCTGCTTCTTCAAGTGAGATCATATGCACACACATGGACGAACTAATATCATAAATGTCATCCAAGGTCCATCCAATTCCTTTCTTACGCTTCTTCAAAACCTGCAAAAACTTACTTTCTTGATCAAAATAAAGTTTAGAAGAAATTATAACCGGAAATTTTTCATTCATCTCTAAATAAGCATATTTAAGATTTTGAGGAATTGGTTTCAGCTCTCGGGAAGGTGGTTGATCAATGGATGGTTTGTTTCGGGAAGCCGGGGTGTCAAGAGCTTCATCTACATGAACAAATTCATTTGTAACCTCGTCTGTAGTAATAATATCAGCTTGCAAGGTAAACTCAATTTCCCCACAAACAGAGCAAATATTAGTGTCAGTACAAACATCACAAGAGTAAACATCATCAAAATTAGACAGTAATGGAAAATCAGATGCAAGCAAATCAGTACAAGTATCATCAAAAGTTTCAGAAAGCAACTCTGTTTGAAAAATAGAATGCTCTTCCAAGGGTTGATGGTTTGATCCTTGAGCTTGCTGCATGGCATTCACTAAAGTAGCAAGTTGTCCAATTTGTGTTTGCAAAGTATGAAGAGTAGAATCTATTTGTTGTTGATACTGAAGATTATTTGCAGCCATTTGTTTGACAATATCCTCTAATGAAGGTTCGGAAGGTGCAGAGCAGACAACGTGAAATTCCTTCAGATGCTTATGCGGATTCTCGCCTGCAAAACGATCAAACCTAGGAAACAAATGTGTTAAACCATATTCCAATTCAAAAGGTGCATCCGCCGCATGATAGTCAATACATAAACCATTATAGTTCACATTAGGGACAGCCAACGACGTCAAAGTTCTTTGTTCAGCCATGGTTTCAACAAACACAGAAATACCCATTATGTCCCATACAGGCAGAAAGAAATAGAAAGAAGAAAAACTATTAAATTAAATTTATAAAAATATAAAAATACGAAATTTTAACTAATTAAGGCTAATACGAATTTTGGGAATTTTTCTGAAACAATGAAAACAACAAATAAATCGTAAAAAATAGAAAAATAACGAATTTGCGATTTTGAGGGCCAAAATCCTTTAGATTTCTATTCTAAAGGAGTACTGTTTGCCGATTTTTTTATGATATTCAGGAAAAATTTCGGAGTAAATCGAGACAGTAGCTTCCAAACTTACCTGATAGGATGGAAAACTTATCACTATATTGCAACTGGTATTGCAACCCTGAAAATCAACAAACACACCACAAAAAAATAAGAAAAATTCTAGAAATAACACTATACCTATGACTCTAATATCGGTTAATAACAACAAGAATCCCCAGCAATAGCGCCAATTTGATCCGCTTTCGCGCACGGATAAAAAACAAGTTATTTTGTAAAACGTAGTAACGACGGTAACGGTAACTCGAGTATCGTCTCTCATGGAATCTTAATTATTACTAACTGAAATCGAATTGAGGGTTTGGTTTGGTTTGATTTATAAAAAAAAGCGCTTAAAATAAGTGATTCTAAAATAAGCTGAAACGAATCAACCCACTGTATCAACGGGTCTGATCCTATTTGACTACAAAAACTACTGACAAGCGCAATAGAAATTATAAGAAGTTTGTACCTGAATTTCGAATAAAGCAAACGGATTAAAAGCTATTGTGAATTAAGCAAAAACAATATGATCGAACGCGATAATGCAAAAGCTACACTAATCACGAAATTGATTCAAGAAAAGACAACAATAAAATTAAAGAATTATATCATATAAAAACAATCAAATTAAGCAAGCAATTGTAATTATAGATTGGATTCAAAGGAACAGATTAATGGAAAATTATAAAAGAACCTCAAAACGGCATCTGAGTACAGTGAATTGATCCTCGAGGTTTAGTTCTCCATTACAATTGTCAAGCTCTCAAAAATTCGTGAATAGTAAACGTGAATGTAAACAATACGGCCAGACCTAAGTAAAAATGGGAGAGACAAGAATTCGGGTCGTAACCAAACTAGGTCAAACAAACATAACTCAGGCATAAACTAATCGACCCAAAACTAAATAAAACTAATGCTGCAGCTTCAAACAAAATTCTGGAAAATATCCCATTCGAATCTAACTTCGACTTCAACGCGAGAATTTTAGCTCTTTTCTTAGATTTCTGACGATTACTAGAACGCTTTGATCGGATTCTCGGAGCTCTAGTTATGACCGTTTCCGTGCAGACTGCTAAAGCTAAAAATTAAATACGAAAATCAAATAACAATAAAAATAAATTAAAATATAAAAACATAATAAAATAGAAAAATAAACAAACCAAACCATAGAAATGTCTAAGTACAAACATAAAGGAACGTGCATCAAAATGCACTGATCAATCATTCAACAACAACTAATTCATTAACATATTATTACAACAAAAATCATCCATTTAATAACATAACGAAATCATCAACATGATATAACCACTCATTCATCATCGAAACGACTCAAAAGATGTAACTCGAAATACGACTCGATACAATGCACATGCATGTGGTACCAATGGAGTAGAACTCCCAACTTAATAACAGAGCAGAACTCTCGACTTAATAACGGAGCAAAACTCAAAACTTAATAACTGCCAATTAATAGAGGCACCAACAAGGCATAACCTTCAACTTTAAAACAAGGCATAAGCCTTCAACTATAAACTTTTGCAAATCCAGGCCAACTTACAGAGCATGAGCCCCCAACTTTTATGCTATGAGTGCGACCACATATGAATGCAACAACAATTTTTCAACAATAGCATAACAACAACGGAAATTGCAACCACAAGGCATAAGCCTTCAACAAACGCCAATATAGGCCATCACTTCATCGTCATAACAATATCAATTCATCGTTTTATTCATACCTCATCACAAACTTCACATTACACATATAATCATATTAACATCAATTCATCGTATTCATCATAATAACAACAAAATCATAGTACAAAGGTTAACTAACGACATGACATGGTTAATTCAACTTCTTCATAAAAGCTTATTTATCATTAATTCATCGCAAGACATCATTATCAGCTCATACAAATCAAATGCGTACAACCAATTGCATCAAGCATACCACATCATTATCAGCTCATACAGATCAAATATGTACAACAAGTATAAGTTATATTAAATAATTATCTACTGGTTCCCAATTCATTTCCATCAGATAGGAATTGATTTTAGCTTTCCAACGGTCAAACGGACACCCGAATCAAAAGTTATGGCTTTTCGAAGTTTTAGAAAAAAATATTTTTACTCAGGGGAACCCGGTTCCCCTGCTAAAAATCATATTTTTTCCCTCCATAAACACTGGGAACTCGGTTCCCTTAATTGGGGAACCGGTTCCTGCTTTAACAAACCCAGAAATTTGTTGTTTTGCTGCTACGAACCTCAACCCTTCAATACCCCTAAAACCCATACTTTCCCCATACGAAAATTACCAATAATCATAGTTTTTCAATGCAAATACCAATATCGTACCATTATTCACGTACAACCATCAATTTTGTCAATTGCACTAACATTACAAAGCATTCACAAACAATCATAAACACATTAAAACTCAAATTCTTCACACATTCATCGATATGAAATTATGAAGCCTAATCACTACCATACCCATCTTTCTGCCAACCCTTGGAGAATAAGAACCCCACCCTTACCTAAAAAATTTTCTTCAAAAGTTGCTCTACCCATGGAGGTTCTCCCTTTGCCCTAGCTCGGTTTCTCTCTATTTCACGTTCTCTTCTAAAATTATGTAACTTCCCTAATTTCTTCTAATTCTCCTATTTTGTTAATTCCTTACTAACTTTCATCTCTCCAATGGGCTTAACATCAAACCTCCCCCTTAATGGTCATACTAACACATTTTATGGCCCAATCACTATTTACTCATTCATTCTATTATTATTAAATCCCAATAATAATTCTTATTCCAATCATATTAAATCATATAATCTTTTGATAAATCAAATCAAATAAATAATTATAACTAATTATATTTATTCTATTCTACAACTTCTAAATCAAAGGCACTACCCTCTATTCTAAGGATACATACCCTCTGATACCACAATATTCATATAACATCTAGTCAAATTATCCAATAAATCAACAAAACATCAAAATAACACTAAATTATTGAATAACGAAAACCGAGTATTACAACTCTCCCCCACTTAAAAGATTTTCGTTCTCGGAAATTCATCCGATGCAAACAACTCTTAGATACTACTCTCGCATTCTACCTTCCGACTCCCAAGTCATGATTAACAGTACCCCATCTACTACTACCCCAAATGTAATATAACATAAGGACAATCCTACCAATTGCACATGCTAATCATTCAACATCTTCGCGACATAGCAGTTTAACAAACATAGAAACCACTTAACAACATTCCAATGCAAAATAATTTCAAGTAGCAACAACAGTAACACACACAAATTCGTCATCGGCTAGTCAGGCGTATACTCTACCACATAATAGTCATCAACATAGCACATTTATACTTGGATATACAACATCATTTGTAAATTATCACACTATCATTGCAACAACATCACATCAACCTCATAGTGACATCAACACAATCAACATAATCAGACTTTGTCATAATATATATATATATATATATATATATATATATATATACATATATATATATATATATATATATATTATTACTCATCGTTTCCAATAATCAACTGATACAACGTCACAACAGCTGCAACAAAGTCATTATAACATCACACAACACTAATTCGATATTAGCATATATTATGATATGACAACAATTTACAATGAGCACCTTTAACTTAGTCATCACACCACACAACAACTATGCCATATCATGCTTCAGTTGCGCAACTCTGGTCATCTACGTCAAAATGAAAGTCCTCATTTGATTTCCGTCAACTACCAAATCTACAAGTTTCACATCTAACTTCTGGCTCTCTTTACTATCCGCCAGAAATCATTGCCCACCTTTGATATACCCAATTTTCCACTCTGCGGCGTTAGCTCGCATACAACTCATGCCTTCAAACTATTCGATGAGTCCTAGTTCCTTCATAGCCATTCCTCCATTAGGTTCACACGAATTGGTGAATGACCATCCTCACGGTAGAACGTAAATCACCTTACACCCTATCAAGCTAGCAATACAAGGCTATACCATCCAATACTCTCCCGTATAGTATCAACAAGCTATTAAGGGTGATCAGTTCCTCAATTTTTCAATAGATATCCGACGACCATAATGGAGCATAAACCATCATTACTAAACTATAATAGATTTTCCTTAGAACTCGTAATCAAGTCACCTAAAGCACCATATTCCAACAATATCCTTTGAGGTTTACAAATATTTCCATAATCTCCTTCTCGTTCAATCTTTTCAACGAGACACCGTCGTCTAACATATTACACGATCTACTTCATACTCACTTAGCATAACAAAAACGTAAAGTTCCTTATAACTCAAGAAATAATAATATACCCAATACATTGCAATTCATTGTGCTCCAATTGAAGTCTCTATCCGTGTAGAGAACTTCAACAACGCTCATAAATCCTTGGTTTCCTCCTAAATATCACAACATCAAGGATCCATACATTTTCACATTCGTATCTCATTCCAATCGTAATCTCAATAATACCATTATCTCTCCTTCCTTCAATACATATTCTAAGTATATCGGTAATCGTCACCACGTACCATTTAAATTGATTCTAGGTGGAGGTATAATTATTATTGAAAAGAACATTGCGCTAGCTTCCTTACGCTTCGAATGGCGTCCCAAACAGAGTTACGGTCCAAAAGTTATGAATCTTTGAAGATTCCCTTAAAATTGCAAATGTCGACATCATACACCGACACCACAAAGTCTCATTACACACCAATTTAAATTCATTTCCTGAACAAGAAGCCAGTTTTTCAAAACCTCATTCCTCTTATAACTCAAGGGACATAGTAATTCACCAAAACTACTCATATCTTCGAGTTCCGATCTTGACTCTCAATTCACAAACACCCAACAACATCGATGACATCCAACAATCTCTTATGTGATTCCAAAAACAAAACCCATAACAATTTATCCTATTCTCACCATTCGAAACATCCACATCACACACAATGGTAACCCAACACTGAAAACTTCACGATCCATATGCACTGCTGAAAACATTGCAATCCTTTGAGTTTCATCTTATAAGAGCTATTCTACTCGCTCAACGGATACCATCCGGTATAAGAGTCTGCATTATTCAAATAACCCGTAATCTCACTTGACTTAGATCCCAACAATTCACCCCAAGGGTAATGTTAACTCAAATCAACAACTCACTCTAATGACAAGTCGTAATTATCCCCGGAGAAACATCAGGACTCTCACACAATTTAAACATCTTTAGCCATAACATCATTCTCCACCCCTGAAGATGCAAACAACACAAGTACCTGCTTGTTCCCTCTCAAGGACACTCCGACTTGACCGTCACACGTAAATCTTAAATCTGTACTTCCTTTGAATTCGGGAATTAACAAGTGTAGCGGGGAAAATCTGATATCGAAGCCATGGGATTGACTCGAATCAATATTCCGTTTTGAAATCGCCACCGCGCTTTATTTTTTCAAAGGTAAAGGGAAAAGAACATAAAACCCAAAGTTTTGTTTTTTAAAACAAGAAAGAGAACTCAGGTTCGGGTGTTGATTATATGAGGGGAAGGTTTTAAGCACCCCTCATATCTGTGGTATTCCACAGGAACCTTTTTGAAAATCTGTGTGTGTGTGCTAAAAAACAGTTTGTTTTATTTTCAAAATAAGCTCGGCAAAGCGTTAAGCTTTAGGCCTACATACCTCCTCGGTGCAATGGAGAAGTCAGAGCTAATGTAGTTCCGCTTTTGGAAAAAACGTTTTAAAAACGAATAAACACTTTATCGTCGTTGGAGAGAAATACTCAGCCATTGATCTTGAGCATGAGAACAAACAAGTTCTTTGCATCGCAAATGAAAGAAGGGCTCCAACTCGGATAAAATCAACGAGTATGCCACTAGCTCTCTCACGCGGAAAAGATCTCGTTATTATCAATCAATTTCAAAATCGTGGGGTATAACCACTCGTTTCGACAATTAACGGTGTCTAAACTTTTGAAAGAAAGTGCCAACAAGGGCAAAAGATATTTTTAGAAAAAGGTTTTGAAAAGGTTTGCAAACATAAGAATATTTTGGAAAAAGGGAGAAAATTTTTAAAAAATTTAAGAATGGGAGGAGATGAAGAGGCTAACCTAGTGCATAAAATAAAAGCTAAGGAAAGAAACGGTCTAACCAAATAAAAAGCCAACACTTGACATTAAGAGCCAAGGTAGTTTTCCCATCCTTTGGATTTATCAATACCAACACATTAACACTTGGGGATCCAGATGAACTTATTGTCTTAGCACCACTTTGCTTTAAGCACATTAAGATTCTGACGAAAATCGGGCAGAGTAACGGCTGTTTTTTGGGTAAAATCCTTATCTCAATGCCTTGGAATTAACTGTCGCGGGGAAAAATCGTTGTTCTTTTTCGGGATGAGACACCTGATGCCTTCTTTGGGCTCGAGTGCTCAAAAAAATGATTTTTCTTTTGTACCGACCAAACTTTTTATTATTTCCAAAGTAGGAAAAGGAAAAAAGCTGCAATAACCTTAAAAGTGGGGGAGAGATCTTTGGGTAAGAGGGTTGGTTATACGAAGGGAAGGTATTAGCACCCAACGTATCTATAGTACTCTATAGGTTTCTTTGTTTTGTTTTTAATTCCATGTTATTGAGAGGTTCTTGTGAAATAGGTGGGACCTAAGGTGTTTGTTTGATTATGCTCGCAAAGATCATCGCGATCCTCTGCATACATATCCCTTAGAGGGAATCAGAGCATCTGTAGCTCGGGGTCTATGGGTGCTAAGGTTTGAATGGTTTTTTTTGTTTTGTTTTGCTCGCCAAGGATCGACCTTGTGCCTACGTATTCTCAAAGGGATGTTGAGAAAGTCAGAGCAATCGTAGTTCCCACTTATGCTAGTGGAAGCAAAGGAAAAGAGACAAATGTCATCTCAATGTTCGATGTATCTAATCTATATCATCACATACATCTGTTTGATTTGTTTGAAAATCTTTTCATTATAAGCCCTGGGCCATGCCACTTATGGCGCTTAGAATGATAAAGATGTTTTTGTTTGTTTAACCAACCTTGTGGCAAAAACTTTCAATGAAGTCAGCCTTGTGACAAAAAGTTTTGATTAATCAGCCAGCCTTGTGGCAAAAGTTTCAATGAAGTCAGCCTTGTGACAAAAACTTTGATTAATCAGCCAGTATGGTGGCAAAACGGTTTGATTGATTAGCCAGCCTTGTGGCAAAAAGAAGTTTGATTGATTAGCCAGCCTTGTGGCAAAAAAGTTTGATTGATTGATTGTTTGTGATGATATAGAAGAGATACTCCTATCATAGAGATGATAAATGTCTAATCTCCTAGGGTGTTTGATTTGGATATTGGGGATGCTTATAAGAAGCCCGTGGGTCCTTGTACGAAGCCCAAGAGGAGGCTATCCGAGGGTCCTTGCATTGTAAGCCCAAGAGGAGGCTATGGGAGGGACAATCCAGGGTCCTTGGATTGTAAGCCCAAGAGGAGGCTATGAGAGGGTCACTCGTTTGTACAAAGCCCAAGGGGAGGCATGGTATAGTTGGTTTGAGCTCTTAGAGCGATTTCACCGGAAAACCATACTCTATGTCCTAACCTAAACTAGGGAGATTCTTTGCACGAAGCCCAATAGGAGGCTATAGGGAACCTAGTGTTGTACTAAGTTGAACAAATATATATAACACAATCACAAACATGGACAAGTACGAACAAATATGAACAAGTACATGAACAAATATGACCAGTTATACATATATGACAAAATGTGTGTATATAATGGAGTTTATGAAGGAAATATACCTGTAAGCATGCTCCATTTGTATACACGGGGCTCGGGACTCATATTCGGGGAGAGGCCCACCTGAATTTATTCAAAAGCTATGTAAACAGGTATTTACAAAAGGCTTGGGACTTATACCTACATGGAGGCCCATGGTATTTTTGGGAAGATTTAAAGAAAAACCTTCATTTTTGATTACACTACGCCAAATTTGGCTTTTAGCAGCACCCCTACGAAAGCGCTTTTAGGAAAAGCGCTGGCATAGGCTTCGCTAAAGACAAAATTAAAAAACACGCTAAAAAAGCGCTCTAATAGTGGGGGGGTATGAAAGCGCTTTTAAGAAGCGCTCTGGTAGGGGGGGATTATGAGAGCGCTTTTCAAAAGCGCTCTGGTAGGGGGGGGTACGAAAGCGCTTTACGGGAAATCGATATGGATGAAAGTGTCTTCGGTATTGAGTTCAAGTCACATATTACAATTGACGACTTGCAAGAGATTTTTGACCAGGATCAACTAGGCGTCAGTAATATGCAATCATACATCCGGTAATATTCACTCATCCGATATATTATTTAATTAGTCCCACAATATAATTTATTTACACTTTTCAATAAAAAGAATCTAATGTTTATTATGTTTTTATTTAAGGTTGTTGTATGACAGAGTGTTGCGCGGGACTGCATTGTCTAACAGATTCCGGTTCGTGTCTTCCGCCCATTGCAGCGGAATGGAAATTGTTTCGGATCCGGAATCTGTTAGACAGCGCTTAGTCGATAGATTCATGTCCACCGGCAATACAGAATGTCTGCATCTTTGGGCGTATAATACCCGACCAGTAGGGTTAGTTTCTCATTCTTTATTCATCTAATCTCTGTTTCTTTAGTGTATAGCAATATTTTCATATAACCTATTGTTTTAATTTATAGAGCACACTGGTTGCTGCTTGCTATCAACCCGATAAGGGAAGTCGTGTATTATCTGAATTCGGTAAAGGGTGAATGGACCAATTATCCGGCCATGAAGGAAATCGTTGATTTGTAAGTGGGATCGTTCTAAATATATATTCGTGTATATTTATATATTTACTTATTTGTGGGATTGATCTAAACATATGCTTTTATATATTTGTTAATTAGATCAATACAAGTATTCCGTAGTCAACGGGACGCACAGGTATCCCGGACTAAATCAAACAACATCACCTGGATCGAAGTGCAGGTACATTACTTTTCACAAATTTGCTTATAATATTTATGCTACTTGGTAAAACAAGACAACTTATATAGAATCTTATTTGTTTTTCTATGTAGTGTCCGATACAGCGTAACAGTTCAGACTGCGGATACTTTGTATTGAGGTTTATGAAAGAAATCATTCAGGCGAATCAATTAGAGATTCCTCCCACGGTATAAAGTTATAACTTAAGATAATTTCATATAATTTATTACATTTACCTAAATATATTATTCATATTATGTTTTTGTTTTATAGTACCTTGACGAATTCCGTGCTGCTGGGTACTCGAAGCTAAAGTTAGAAGAAATCAAAGAGGAATTGTGTCAATTTTATATTAAGCAATTTTTCATGCAGATTTGAACTATAATATTGTTGATTTTGTAATGATGTATATATATAATTTTGTAATGATGTATATATATAATTTTGGATATTATAATGGTATATATTAGTATATATATTGTCTTACTGATGGCTGAAATAATATAGTCGAAAATATATTACAGGTCGAAAATATATTACAGGTCGAAAATATTACAGGTCGAAAACATTACAGGTCGACTGGGAGGATTAAATTATAGGCTGCACATAAAAATACCTCATTTAGCAACTACAGCGCTTCTAAAAAGCGCTCTTAAAGGTCCACATACTAGAGCGCTTCTTAGTAAAAGCGCTGGCAAAGACCAGTAAAAAAGCAAAAAAAACTAAAAAATTACGCAGCATACAAAAGCGCTTTGGGAAAAGCGCTCTGGTAGGCCCCCCTATGAGAGCGCTTTGTCTGGAAAAAGCGCTCTCATAGGGGGGCCTACCAGAGCGCTTTTCCAAAAGCGCTTTTGTATGCTGCGTAATTTTTTAATTTTTTTTGCTTTTTTACTGGTCTTTGCCAGCGCTTTTACTAAGAAGCGCTCTTAAAGGGGGGTCTACCAGAGCGCTTTTTCCAGGAAAGCGCTCTTATAGGGGGTCCTACCAGAGCGCTTTTTCCAGGAAAGCGCTCTTAAAGGGGGGGTCTACCAGAGCGCTTTTAAAAGCGCTTTCGTAGTCTACGCCAGCGCTGGCTTTGGCAGCGCTTTAAAGCGCTGTTAAAGGCCAAAAAAAGCGCTGTGAAAGCCCTTCCGTGTTGTAGTGTTAGTTATTCAAAGTTAAAAATCAAATTGATCGAGGAATGTACAAAAAGGTGTATGTACAAAAAGGATGTACGATGAAATACCTAATTTCATGTACGGGAATGGGACTTATACCTATGTGGAGGCCCATGTTTTATTTTATAAAACATGGTTGATTGTTTGAAAAACTGTTTGAAAGTTATTGTTTTGAAAGAGTTTTCTGTACAAAGAAAAACTGTAAAACGAAAGAGGAAAGAGACTTATACTCTCTAATATTCGAGAGGCCCCACTTCATTTTGAAAATCAATTGATCAACTAAAAAGATTTAATCAATAGTTTCATTTGAAATCAAAAAGAAATGGTTTATCGTTTTTTTGAAAAGAATCGCGATCGCTTGTTTTAAAATGGTTTGAATTTGAAAGAAGTTAATTTAATCAAGATAAACAAAAAGATTATACTTAATTAACACTTAGATGATTAGGGTTTGATCACAAAAAATGTTTACAAATGATTAGGTTTGAAAAATCAAATGAAAAACAATATTTAAAGTATTAAAAATACTTAAAAACAAGTCATTTTAAACCTATTTAAAAATGTATCAAATAAATATTTTTTGATGATTTTTTTTGGTATTCATAAAATATATATATTAAATGAATAGTGTTTAAAAAATGAAGTAAAAATGAATTAATTTGGTTAGTTAAATTAATTGATGAAGTTGTGAAGAAAAATGAGAAAAATAGTGGTAAAAAATAAGGTTTTGTCTCCACTAGGGCTTGAACCCACGCCCTAAGGTTCACCACTCAAAACAACAACCAACTGAGCTGCGCGTGCAGCTTGTTTATGATACGCGTTCAACACATTATATTTTAAAACAATTATTTGAATTCTTTGAACGAAAATCTGGCGCCAAGAACACACCCTAACTGAAATTCAAAATTCTTCAAAACTGTGTTATTTTGATCGATCAAAGGGTCTATCTCACTCGGTTTTTCACGAGGAACATGATGGTGTCCTTTAATTTCATTTATTTTTGCTCTAAGATGATTAATTCTCTGATGAACACGAAGAACCCTAATATGACAAATCATTGTGAAATCGTGTATGATCATGATATGATGCAATTGATTGAGGGTTATTATTCAGTGATGGTGCATAAACAAGATGGTAACTCAGTTTTTCATTTATGATGCATGTATGATAGAGTTTGAAGTTCATGAGCACTTACCTCAAAAACGGCAAAGCTGGAAATCGAATTTGAGCCTGGAGGTGTTACAGATGTTGTTGCTCAATCTGGACAGCTTCAATGGACCTTATAGAACATGTCTGGATGCTTGGAGTGAATTGAAAACCTCTTGATCACCTTGTGGTACCCGAACTGCAGTTTAGCTCAAGTGAGGATCAAGCTAGTTGATTTTGATGTTTCAGATCATGTATGATGGTTTGAACAGTTCATGTGAAGTATATGGAGTGTGTTTGGATGATTAACTTGGACAGATATGGCCTGGTATGAGAATTGATATGTTAAGGCTCATTTTATGCAAATATGGTGGTTGAAGAGTGATTCTGAGATTTAGGTGTTTTTGGGGTGTGTGAGTGGATCAAAAAACTTCCAAATGATGTTTATGAGTTGTGGGAAGCATCATTTTGCTCAGAACTTGCAAAGGATGGAACTTGCACTTTCTCCTCTTTGAAACTCATGAAACTTGCAATTCAAGAAAGAAGAGAGAAAACCTATAATTGTGAGGTTTTGGTGTGAATTGAAGAGTGGAAATGACCTCTATTTATAGGCCATGAGTTCTGAATGCAGAGCTTTGCAACTTGCTCAAGAATTGGTGATTTGGCATTTGGAGATAAAATGGAATCTTACCATTAAATGCATTAGGTTAAAAGTGACTAAACCATGGTTAAATCTCAAGCTTCTTATCCTCTTCCATTCTGATCTCAAATCAGAAAAATATCTTCAATTATTGCCTCTATGCATCATTATTTGGATCATTTGGCAAATTGGTTCATAACTTAGTGAAAATGACATGAAATTTCAAGTGAAAAGTTCACTAATGTCAAAATTCAAAACCATGGCTACACTCCATATTTTTCCATGCTCTTGGACATTTTGGAAAGCTCATATTACACACTTCAAAACCCTAGTTGAAAGTTTCTTCAAGATCTTTAAGGAAGTGGGTGAAAAAGATCCATGAACTTTGAAGAAAGTGAGATTTTAAGTGCATTTTTCAAAAGATGCCAACTTTGAAGCTCCATATCTCTTAAATGGTTGATCTTATGGAAAAAAATTATATGTGTCAAAGTTGTTTATTGGATCAAAATCTACAACTTTCATGTTGGAAGTTTTTTTCAGTTTGTAGGTGAAATTGTGAGAAATTCCCTTCCAAAGTTTGGAAAAAACCATGAAAAACACTTAGAAATTTTTCTAAGTATGAAAAGTCAAACTTTTGACTTTTTGATTCTTGATTGATTTTCTTGATTTTTCTTGATCAAATGACTTCATATATCATATATTGATGATTCAAAACTTCAAAAGTCATGGTTGACCAAAATTCCTCAAAAGTCAATGGTGATCTTGTACAGTTGACTTTTTCAGACGAATCGCGTTTCTGGAGATTTCAAATGAAACAGGCTATCCTCACCAAATGAATGGTATGAATGGATCCCATTGAAGCATTAGAGGATATTGAGCCATGGTTTGAGTTGTGGCACCATGTCCTGATTAAAAAGTCAGTTGTCCAGTGAATTTGGTCAAAAACCCTAATTGTCGACCTGATGAAATTGATGACTGTGGATCTTGAATTGAGATGCAATTTCCATTGGATTTTGTCATAGGGATTATTTGAGGATGATTGAAACCTTTGATTGACTCCCTGGGGATTTTTAGGGTTTCCCAAATGTAATCCCTGATTTTGGTCCCTGATAGTTCAAAACCCTAATCTGATGTTTTGCAATTTCACTGTTGATCATTCCTTGTGTAGGAGATGTCTTGAGCCAATGGATTAGGTCAAAATGATGTACTTGGGATCTTGATATCATCTCCCAAATCATTATGTCAAATTCTGAGTAAAAGTCAAGAGTATGTTGTCTTCAGTCAAAACCCTAATTTGGTTGATTCAAAGTCCCTGAGCTTGTTGAAATGAATCTCTGAGGAACAAATGTTGATTGTTGATGAAGATGATTCATTTTAAATGAAGGGAGAACAAAACCCTAATTGATTGTTACTTGTACTGATGAGTGATCTCTTGATTAAACCCTGCTGAGCACAAGTAACAAACACAAGCTATGCAATTTGTTAGAGATGCAAATGATGCATATGCAAATGATATGAGGTGGTATCTTAGGTCAAAAATTGGGGTATGACAGATGCCCCTATTTAAGTTTCTTCAACCTGAGACATGAAGATTGAAAATCTTCGTTTTGATAGGGTGGAAGAGACTTAAATATCAGAAGACGCGAATTTTGGACCTAAGATACAAAAATTGCGAATGATGCAAGGATATCTTTACCGAGGGATATCAAACTGACTCCACTGGGGACAAGAGATCGGGATGGATGTCTCAATCCGTTTTAGGAAGAGAATCCGTTTTTTTCTTTTCGGGAGAACAAGTGTATGCTCCACCGGGGAATGATAGCTTTGTGAGAAAAGCTTACCTATCGACATTATCGACTATCAGCACGGGGATAGACTTGTTTAATAATGCGAAGGTGAAAGATATGAAACTGTACTACCGACTATCAGCATTGTGATAGACTTGACAAGGTAAAAATAGTTTCAAAGGTTTGGTTAATATTACCGACTATCAGCCTTGTGATAGACATGTTAAATAATATAACCAGGACAAAAGGTTACCGACTACCAGCCTCGTGATAGCGGTTTTGAAGACATGATCAATTATCAGCCGAGTGATAAAATGATCCTGGAGACTTTGTTAGGGAAATTACTGGTTATTCAGCCTTGTGAACAGTAATAAGGCCCTGATTGTCAAATGGTCTTCATGATTGATTTCCTAGAGAGGAAAAATCTTTTGAAAGAGAAATAAGCTGCTCAGATGATGAGGCTATTGCTTATTGTCTGTTTTTCACGACTCTATTTGGGAATCAGAATTTGAATCTTTGGTAAAGACAAGGTTCTAACCAAGAATGAATTGGAAAGAAACAGTCAAACAAGACTTTGTCCCCAATGAGGGATGAACTCAACTGGGGATTTTCTCCTTCGTCTAAAGCAACATTCTTCCACGAGGAATGATCTCAGTGGGGAACTGGAGAAACAAGATGTTATTTCTGCTTATGGGTGACAATCTATTGGAGAGATGACACGCCCATACCTGTTTCTTTTTTTTCTTTTCTTTTTCTTTTTCCTTTTTTTTTTTGGGATAGATATATCCTGAGCAAGTAATTATTGAAGCAAACATTGAAAAAATGCAAGAATGCATAAATGATGCAAATATGTATGAATGATGAATGTAGCATGCATACTGACGATACTGACAGACAAAGAAGTATATACTGGAGAAGGACCGACGTCGCAATACAACCAGATACTTGGCAAATGTTCTTCAACACGGTGTAGATAACACGGGTGATGAATGGTGCTGCATGTTTTAAACTTCTCTGGGGAAGATGAGCAATTTTTCTCATTGAGATGGAAGAATCTTCTTTACTGGAGATGGAAAATCTTCGACACTGGGGATAGAAGACCTTCTTCACTGGGGATAGAAGAGCTTCTTCTATCATAATCTTTGATTCACCCTATGGAGATAGCTGTTGATGTTCCTTCTGTTGTTCACAACTCAAAGGAAAATTTCGCTTTTATTTTGAAAAAAGAAAAGTAAATTCATTTAAAATTTTTTTCTTTTTCCTTTCAAAAACGAATAACACAATTAAAGCGTCATTTTGCAAGCTAAAAGAAATTAGGAATTGCAAACAAATGGGCACAAGGCTCAAATTTATTTAATAGGATGGTAATCAGCTAAAGGCGTGATTCCATGGAGTATTTACAAAAGTTGGAAATGGTAATTATGCGGAAAAGGTTACATTGAAAGCAATAACCACTATTCCCTAACAACTTTGAGTTCCAACTGTGTTTGTCGCTTCAGATTGGTGGTGATTTGATTGAAGATCCTTTGATGAAAAAGACTCCTCAGGTGACGAAGTACGTACTGATGCAGTTACTTTGTCATAAATCCCTAATTTTTGCCTAGATTGCCCTTTCAGGTTTTCAATCTACCAGGATGAATTTTTTCTGTTTATTGTCTCTAATTTTTGCCTGGACCGCCCTTTCAGGTTTTCAGTCCACCGAGACGCTCATTTTTGCCTAAGTCGCCCTTTGCGGGTTTTCGACTTACCGAGCTGTTCTTTTGTTCTTTTTTAGACAAAGTATTTCTTGACTGCATCAGCATTCACAGGGTGTGGGAGTTCATCACCATCCATGGTTGCAAGAGTCATGGCGCCGCCAGAAAATGTTCTTTTGACAACATACGGGCCTTCGTAATTAGGAGACCATTTGCCCCTAGAATCTGGTTGAAAAGACAAGATCTTTTTAAGCACGAGGTCGCCTTTTTGAAATTCACGAGGTCGAACCTTTTTGTTGAAAGCTTGTTTCATCCTTGCTTGGTATAACTGTCCATGGCATAGAGCAGTCATACGTTTTTCTTCGATTAAGTTCAACTGATCGTATCTGCTTTGACACCATTCAACCTCTGATAACTTAGTCTCCATGAGGACTCTCATTGATGGGATTTCAACTTCTACGGGGAGCACAGCTTCCATGCCGTATACTAGAGAAAAGGGAGTTGCCCCTGTTGAAGTACGCACTGAAGTACGGTACCCATGTAAAGCAAATGGCAGCATTTCATGCCAGTCTTTGTAAGTGACGACCATTTTCTGGACGATCTTCTTAATGTTCTTGTTAGCAGCTTCGACGGCGCCGTTCATTTTTGGTCTGTAAGGAGAAGAGTTATGATGCTCAATCTTGAATTCCTCACACAATTCTTTCATCATTTTGTTGTTTAAGTTTGAACCATTGTCAGTAATGATCTTGCTGGGAATACCATATCGGCAAATGATGTTATTCTTGATAAACCTCACAACCACTTGTCTTGTAACATTGGCGTAGGATGCTGCTTCGACCCATTTGGTGAAGTAATCAATTGCTACCAAGATGAAACGATGACCGTTTGAAGCTTTTGGTTCGATCATTCCAATCATGTCGATACCCCACATGGAGAAAGGCCATGGAGATGAGAGAACGTTGAGTAGAGTCGGTGGCACATGGATCTTGTCTGCGTAGATCTGGCACTTGTGACATCTCTTCACGTGTTTGTAACTATCAGATTCCATTGTCAACCAATAGTATCCTGCTCTTAACATTTTCTTGGACATTGCATGCCCATTTGAATGAGTTCCAAAGGACCCTTCATGCACTTCATGCATTAACATGTCTGCTTCGTGTCTGTCCACGCATCTGAGCAAAACCATGTCGAAATTTCTTTTGTATAGCACATCTCCGTTCAGGAAGAAACTGCCAGAAAGTCTCCTTAGAGTTTTCTTATCTTTGTTTGATGCCCCAAGCGGGTACTCTTGAGTTTGAAGGAAGCGTTTGATGTCGTGGAACCACGGTTTATCATCGATGACTGCTTCAGTTGCAAACACATAGGCGGGACTTTCAAGGCGCATAATTCTGACTTTAGGCATATCATTCCAATGATTGACTTTGAACATGGAAGATAGAGTAGCCAAGGCGTCTGCCATTCGATTCTGATCTCGAGGTATATGATGCAATTCAACCTTGTTGAAGAAAGTCAACAGACGTCTTGCATAATCTCTGTAGGGAATCAAGCCAGGGTGGTAAGTTTCCCATTTATCTTTGATCTGGTTGATCACGAGGGCTGAATCTCCATATATGTCTAGGATCTTGATCCTTAAATCAATGGCTTCTTCGAGACCCATGATACAAGCTTCATATTCTGCGATGTTGTTGGTACAATCAAATAGCAGTCTGGCAGAGAATGGGATATGAGTACCCTTTGGAGTGATGATGAATGCCCCAATTCCATTGCCTAAAGCGTTTACTGCTCCATAAAAAATTAGGCCCCATCTTGATCCAGGATCAGGACCTTCTTCAGGTAACGGTTCGTCACAATCTTTCATTTTCAAGTACAAGACATCTTCATCAGGAAAGTCAAACTTGAGAGATTGATATTCATTAATTGGTTGATGCGCCAAATGATCGGCGAGAATGCTTCCTTTGACCGCTTTTTGAGCACGGTATTCAATGTCATATTCGGATAACAGCATTTGCCATTGGGCAATCCTTCCTGTTAAGGCAGGCTTTTCAAAGACGTACTTGATCGGATCCATTTTGGAGATTAACCAAGTAGTATTGTTGATCATGTATTGGCGGAGACGTTTTGAAGCCCAGGCCAAAGCACAACATGTTTTTTCGAGCATGGAGTAACGAGACTCACAGTCTGTGAATTTCTTACTCAAGTAATAGATGGCATGCTCCTTCTTACCAATTTCATCTTGTTGTCCAAGCATACAACCCATGGATTCTTCCAACACAGTAAGGTACATGATTAATGGTCTTCCTTCAACTGGAGGAATCAATATTGGTGGTTCTAACAGGTACTCTTTGATACTGTCGAACGCTTTCTGGCAATCTTCAGTCCATACAACCCCTTGATCTTTGCGGAGAAGCTTGAAAATTGGCCCACAAGTAGCAGTCATTTGAGAGATAAATCTGGAGATATAGTTCAATCGTCCGAGAAATCCTCTTACTTGCTTTTCAGTCTTTGGTGCAGGCATTTCTTGAATAGCTCTGACTTTGTCGGGATCTACTTCAATACCTCTTTGGCTGACAATGAAACCCAAGAGTTTTCCAGATCTAACCCCAAAAGTACATTTGTTAGGATTCAAGCGAAGCTGATACTTCCTTAGTCGTTGAAACAACTTCAAAAGGTATTCAATATATTCTTCTTCTGTGCTGGACTTGGCTATCATGTCGTCCACATAAACTTCAATTTCTTTATGCATCATGTCATGAAAGAGAGTAGTCATTGCCCTTTGGTAAGTTGCGCCTGCATTCTTCAATCCAAATGGCATCACTTTGTAGCAAAAGGTACCCCATGGGGTGATGAAAGATGTCTTCTCCATGTCTTCAGGAGCCATCTTAATCTGATTATAACCGGAGAAACCGTCCATGAAGGAAAAGACGTTGAACTTAGCGGTGTTATCAACCAGCATGTCGATATGCGGTAATGGAAAGTCATCTTTTGGACTGGCCTTGTTCAAGTCACGGTAGTCAACACACATTCTGACTTTGCCATCTTTCTTCGGAACTGGCACTATGTTGGCCAACCATTGAGGATACTCTGAGGTGACAAGAAAACCTGCGTCGAGCTGTTTTTGAACTTCCACTTTGATCTTGTTAGCCATATCAGGGTGAGTCCTTCGTAATTTCTGCTTAACTGGCGGACATTCTGGCTTCAATGGCAAGTAATGCTGAACAATATTGGTATCCAACCCAGGCATGTCTTGGTAGGACCAGGCAAACACGTCAACATATTCTTTGAGAAGGTCTGTCAACTTACTCTTGATATCAGTATCAAGCAGCGATCCAATGGTCACTTCTTTTTTGTCTTCTTCAGAACCCAAGTTGATCTTTTCCAGAGGCTCTTTGTGAGGCAGAATAGCTCTTTCCTCGTGCTTAAGTAATCGAGAGATCTCATCCAGGATCTCCTCTTCTTCCTCTTCTTCGGCTTCGAACACAGGAAACTCAAAGTTGGGAGAGGGTATAGGGTTATTGCATTCAATGGGTTTATCAATAGTAAATCTGCACATGTGATTTATATTTATTTCAGAAAGTTTATGAATGCAGAAGTGTATGCAGATTCTTTTGAAAAGTTTCTTTTTTTTATTTTGGTTTTTTAGGATTACCATTTCCAGAAAAAGCAAAAATAAAACATATAATGTAGGGAATTCAAAATGACGCTTTATTTATGATTCATTTTTGAAACAAAGCCCTAAACACAAACTTATTTGTCTTGGGCAGGACAAAGAGGGAAACTTTTAAAACAAAGCCCTATACACAAAGTTATTTGGGCGGAACATTTAAAAGCGAAGCCCTATAATACATCTCTCTGCTTTGGGCAAGGCAGGAGGTCAAAATAACAACGAGGTGATTACTTTGAGCGGCGAACAACATTCGGAACGTCGACAGCTTTCCAGTAGCAACGAACTCCTCTGTGTATTATGTATTCAGGAAAATTCTCCCCAGAGTGATCTTCAGTATTGACATTGACCGCTGGTCGAGCAGGATTTGAAGGTCCTGGTTTGTCAACCTTGTTCTTTGTAGAGTTGAAACGGTCTTCTTCTACCTCTTGAAGAGCATAAGATGAGTCACAATCTTCAGAATTTTCAGGGTGTTCTTCCCAGTCTTCAGGATGAAGAGACTCATTGTCAGCGACACTTTCTGAGTCAGTTGCGGGGCCATCTTCCCCTTCATCTTCAAAAATGGCATTTATGTGATAATAACCATCTTCAGGATTATAAACCTTGGTAGATGCATTAAATCCGAAATCTTCAGTAATTTCAGGCTGCTGAGAAAATTGACAGGGCTGATAAGCCTCTTCTGGTTGACTATTATATTCAAAGGAATCTCCCCATCCAGTTGGTTGAATATCTTCAATCGCAATCTTTGAACTTTCAGGTGCAGTGTATTTCACCATATAATCAAATTTTCCACTTGGTTGTCCCAAGGTGTCCCAGATCTCTGCAGGAACAGGCTCAGTTTCTTTGCCTTTGGGTTTCTCCGAAGGAGGATATGGTTCTTCCTGAGATATATATCCCGAGTCATTGAGATAACATTTCCATTCTTCTTCAGGATCAGGTAGACCTTCTTCAATGCATTCTTCGATAAGGACATTAACCTCTTGAGGAATTGGGTTAAGGAATCCTCCACTAATGAATGTTTCTTTGATCGGACGAAGGGTTTCATCCTTCTTGGTGCAGTTTGAGAATGTCGGTGAACATCCGAGTCCTGCTTTGGTTTCATTCTTGGTAGGGATCACAACTTGCCCCCAGCCAGTAGTAGTTCCATCTTTCACTACTTTTACCGCCTCTTTGTAAGAAGAGATTGATGCTTTCTTCTTGGAAGATTCGTCTTCTAATGAGAGACCTTGGAACTGAGTTCCTTCCACATCATCGGCACCAATGAAAGAGAAATTGGATAAATGGCTCACCATCAAGGCTTGTTCCCCACTTATTGTTACCAATTTTCCATTTGTTACAAATTTTAACTTTTGATGGAGCGTAGACGTTACTGCCCCTGCTTCATGGATCCATGGTCGTCCTAACAGACAGCTATAAGCAGCTTGTATGTCCATGACCTAGAAGGTGATTTGAAATGTATGTGGACCAATTGTCATGGGAAGGTTGACTTCGCCGATAACAGATTTTCGCGATCCATCGAATGCTTTGACAACTACACCACTGAACTTCATAGGCATTCCTTGGTAAGACAAGCGAGAAAGAGTCGTCTTTGGCATCACATTCAAGGAAGATCCGGTGTCTACCAACACATTGGACAAAGAGTCTGACTGACAGTTCATAGAAATGTGCAGAGCAAGATTGTGATTTCTTCCCTCCTCGGGGAGTTCTTCATCACAGAAGCTTAAATTGTTGCAAGCTGTTATGTTAGCTATTATCCCATCAAAGTGATCAACAGTCACATCATGGTCTACAAAAGCTTGATTTAAGACCTTCATCAGGGCTTCCCTGTGGGCTTCAAAATTTAAAAGCAATGAAAGTATTGAGATCTTTGAAGGAGTCTGCATAAGCTGATCCACAATCTTGTATTCACTTCTTTTAATAAGCTTCAAAATTTCATCAAAATCAGGATTGACATTGGTTCCACTGGATTGACCAACATCAATGTTTGTATTCTTGACAGGAGTTTCCTCAGGATTCCCCACTGATGTATTGACAGGATTTTGCCCGGTTGCAGGAGTAACAGGCTGCTTTGGAGGTAGTGGAGTATACACACGTCCACTTCTTGTTACACGACTTACATCAGCAATGTTTACGACAGATGAAAGAGTAGGTAAAGGAACTTCTTGTCCATCCTTTATCATTGTTGCATTGTAGTTGTATAGAACTGCCTTGTCAGAGTCATAGGGAACAGGTCCAGGTAGACAAATGATCAAAGGAGCAATAGGAACCTTTGGTTTGTTGTAAGTAACTTCCATGCGCTCGGGCATGTTGAAATGAGGAACGATGACGTTAACTTTTGGCATTTCCGAGTTGATATCTGAGACTAAAAGCTCATGCGGATAACATCCTATCATGTTAACTTCATTTTCATCCCTATTTCGGTAGATCTGAATAGTACCATTATCCAACAGTACTTGGAGATCTCTTCTCACAATCGAACATCCGTGAGGATCTACACAACATATGCTACAGGAACCATAGTGTTGTTGGAGAAAACTCGGCCCTCGACAGAGAGTGGCGTGCATTTGTACCAAATCGGCTCTTGAGAAATTGATATTATAGACTCGGTACGGACCAGGACATCCATACACCATGTTCACAACATGCCCTCCATGATTGGGCAGTGGATTTGCTTGCACATTAGGATTCAAATTTCTGAAAGAGAGGAGATTAGATCTAACCAACCTCTGAACTTCATATTTCAAGGCTATGCAATGCTCAAGATCATGGCCAGGTGCTCCTTGATGATAAGGGCATGAGACCTCAGCTTTGTACCACCATGGGAGTTTCTCAGGTACTGGTGGTGGTGCTTTAGTTTGAACAAGACCTCTTTCAATCAAAGCAGGGTACAATTCTGTGTAAGTCATTGGAATCGGATCAAACTGTGGAGCTCTTTGCACACGATTCTGATTATTGTTGAACTGCTGAGCCTGTTGTTGAGGCTGTTGTTGTTGAAACTGCGGGGTAAATCCCGGATTCGGTGTTGTATTAACGACTGGCGCGATGGCAGCAATCTGTCGTTGACGATTGACATTTCCTCTTGGCCTCCATTGGGATACCATGTCAACACTTTGTTCCTTCTTCTTTGGGAAACCACTTCCGAACTTTTTGGTTCCGCTTGAAGATCCACCTTCTTTAGTTAGACTTCCGGTTCGGACCCCTTCTTCTAGACGCATCCCCATGTTTACCATTTCGGTGAAATCACTTGGAGCACTAGCAATCATGCGTTCATAATAAAACGGACTAAGAGTATTCAAGAAGATCTTTGTCATCTCTTTCTCTTTTAACGGTGGATTAATCTGAGCAGCAGTTTCTCTCCATCGTTGGGCATACTCTTTGAAAGCTTCATGGTCTTTCTGAGCCATGGATCGAAGCTGGTCTCTGTCTGGAGCCATATCCGAGTTATACTTGTATTGTCGGACAAAGGCCTCACCTAGGTCGTTGAATGTTCGAATATTGGTGCTATCCAAACCTGTGTACCACTTCAGTGTGGCACCAGTCAAACTGTCTTGAAAGTAATGGATAAGCAACTGATGATTATCTGCATAAGTAGACATCTTTCTGGCATACATCACAAGATGGCTTTGTGGACAAGAACTACCTTTGTACTTCTCAAAGTCAGGGACCTTGAATTTGGCTGGTATTTGTACACTGGGAACTAAGCATAGCTCCTGGGCATTCTTTCCAAACAAATCTTTGCCACGAATAGCCTTGACTTCCAATTGAATCTTGTTGAACTGTTCTTGGAAATCTTCCACAAGATTACGCTGATTTGTGCTATCACCTTGATCATGATAAATCTCATTGCCATCATAAGGAACAGTGTGAACCGTAGGGGTCGGAACTGTCATAGTGGGTTGAGAAAGTGCCATAGTGATTTGGGAAAAAGTTACCCCTGAATGCGGAATAAATGCCGAACCTTGTGCAGCAGGCGCTTCAATTGTAGCTGTTTGAACCCCAGAGAAATTATGGCGGAAACCTGTACCAAAGCTGAAAGGCGGGCCCCAACCTTCTGGCATGGAGAAAGATGGAATGTTGAATGCAACTGTAGAAACTGGAGTAGTGACTTCAGATGTTACTGTTGCTTGACTGTTGGGTGGCGGCGGCTGATTCTGTGCGGCCATTAAGGAGTCAACCAGAGTAGTGAGACTTTCCAACTTTTCCTGAAGAGTGGTCACTGTACCACGGAGCTCAATATTCTCTTGTTCAGAGTGTTCCATTACTCTTCTTCTGCTTGAACGAGTATTGTATCTGTGATCTAATTGCGAGCGCGGTCGAGAAACTTTGAGACGCGACAGCTTGACGATCTAATGGAGAAAGATCCAAAAGATAAGACTCTATACAACAGACTCGATATGCAGAATGATGTATGCAAAAAGAAACTTATGATTTTTCCAAATATTTTAAAGATTATTTCCTTGCAAACATTTGAACACAAACAATTCTTTTATTCATTTTTTTTATTGCAATAATGGGAAATGTTACAACATTGGAGCGTAGCTCCTTACAGAATCAAATGATACATGAAAATCTAAACAAATCCTAAACGTCTTCATCAGACGAAGAACCAAATGCATTGTGCAGCTTGAGCTTCATGATTTCTTTCCCATAGTAAGCTTTCAATTCGGCCTTTTCAGCCTTCAGCTTGTCAACAACATTCTTCCAATTGTCAGGTATCGGAGCGTTGCTTGTCGAGGCTTCAAGATTTTTCATGCTTTCTTTGATGTATCTTCTGATTGCGGCATCTTTCCGACGGATCTTCTCATCTTTGTTCATGAGCCATCCATCCTGATAATAGAGAGTTTCTTCATGTTCTTTCACTCTTTTCTTCAACTTTCTATTCTCCACATCAGTTCTTCGAAACTTTTCTTCCCAAGCGTCTTTTTCTATCCTCATCTTGGTCAAAGTGTCTTGGTATTCCTCCATAGCGGGAATGTTGGGTCGTTGAGATACCACAGGGAACATGGGTTTTTCATAATCATAAGGCATTTGAAACTCCTTTGCTCTTTTCTTTACCCAACAGATGTAGGCGTTCGTAGCGATACAGTTCCTTATCTCACCTTTTTCTTTCCATCGGATGTCGTACCAGGCTTTCACCATTTTTGTTTTCAACCCTTGAGGATCATTTCCTTCCTGATAGAAGTAGCTTTCCACTGTAGGGCCAATGGGTTTAGTTGAATTTGCATACCCGAGTTGTCGTCGGGCTAGGACCGGATTGTAGTTAATTCCTCCTTGTGTACCAATGAGGGGTACGTTGGCGAATTCTCCACAACTTTCAATGGTTTCTGTACCGCAGCGAGCCAAGGTATACCACTGAATATCATTATTAGTAAGAGACATAAGTCTTTGAGACCAACGTAAACCTTCTCGGTTTTCCGTGAAAATGGGAGACTTAGGTTAGTGTGAAACAATCCATTTAAACAACAGAGGTGCACAACATACAATAATTCCACCACCTTGGTGATTCCTATGATGGACAGAGAAATACATGTCACCAAGCAGAGTCGGAACGGGATTTCCATTCAAAAAGACCTTTATGGCATTGATATCAACAAAGTCGTCGATATTGGGAAACAGAACCAACCCATAGATGAGCAAGGCTAGTACAGCTTCAAAAGCTATCATGCTACCAGTCTCGATGAAATCAAAGGCTTTCTTTATTAGAAACTGTGAAGGCAAACCTGGAAGGTTTCCTTTGGTAGTCCAATTACTCTCTATTTCAGATTTCTTCAAGTGGGTACCTGTTGCAATGACTGGTGACTTAGGAATGGCTTCCAAACCATTGAAAGGTATTTTGTCAGACACAGGAATACCCAAAATATTGGCATATTCTTCCAAGGTTGGTACCAACTGATAGTCTGGAAAGGTAAAACACCGGTAGACGGGATCATAAAACTGAACCAGAGTTTTGAGAAGTCCTTCATCAACATGAGTGTTCAAGATAGGCAAAAGCTTTCCATGGCTTTTCCTAAAATCAGAAGGATCTTGTACAAAAGACGCTAACTCTTTCAGTCTTTCCACATTAGGCTCTTTGAAACCGTACCTCTTGGTATGCCTTTTTACCCACTCCATAACCTAATCCTATAATGTTTGCAAAGAAAATTCTCTAATTGTTTGGAAAAAATCATGTTTTTATGGAAAAAGATTTTTTTTTTTTTTTATGGATGTATGAATGCATGGATGCATGGATGCCACATATTCAAACATGGTAAAGTGAACATGGTAACGCAAACATGGTACTGTAAACATGGCAACACAAACATGGTACACACAGGTTCAAAGGTCCAGCGTCACGAGCATGAGGTCAGAGAACCAAACATGGGATAGTCAGAGTCTACATCTTTCTTTCGGATATTACTGGCTTTCCACAATTAAACTCATGAGCCAGCAATATTCTCAAGAAAAACTCGTCTGAGTGTGGTTCTCCGCATGACAACTAATCCAAGTCTTCACCTGAATAGTTTCTGCACCACAACCTAATAAGGCCAGGATGGGTTGGGGTTCTACAGCCAACTCAGGTTCTACAGTTCAATGAAAGCAATAATGTCTTCGCAACTAACTTGCTAAACATATATTACAAACAAGGAACCTCCACTGAGCGGAAGGATTCTCACGTGCGCCTGCACATGACTATACCTTCCACCTAATTCTTATGTGTACTTAATCCGGGTTAGGATTTGTCCATAATGTATCACTTGTAACAGAACCACACAAGTAACAGAACCAAAGAACCAAACAAGAACAAAATAAAAACAAAACAAATAGAAATAACCCTTTCTTTGGAAATAATAAAAAGAAAATCCCCAGTGAAGTCGCCATTTTTCTGTCGCGGGGAAAAATCGTTGTTCTTTTTCGGGATGAGACACCTGATGCCTTCTTTGGGCTCGAGTGCTCAAAAAAAATGATTTTTCTTTTGTACCGACCAAACTTTTTATTATTTCCAAAGTAGGAAAAGGAAAAAAGCTGCAATAACCTTAAAAGTGGGGGAGAGATCTTTGGGTAAGAGGGTTGGTTATACGAAGGGAAGGTATTAGCACCCAACGTATCTATAGTACTCTATAGGTTTCTTTGTTTTGTTTTTAATTCCATGTTATTGAGAGGTTCTTGTGAAATAGGTGGGACCTAAGGTGTTTGTTTGATTATGCTCGCAAAGATCATCGCGATCCTCTGCATACATATCCCTTAGAGGGAATCAGAGCATCTGTAGCTCGGGGTCTATGGGTGCTAAGGTTTGAATGGTTTTTTTTGTTTTGTTTTGCTCGCCAAGGATCGACCTTGTGCCTACGTATTCTCAAAGGGATGTTGAGAAAGTCAGAGCAATCGTAGTTCCCACTTATGCTAGTGGAAGCAAAGGAAAAGAGACAAATGTCATCTCAATGTTCGATGTATCTAATCTATATCATCACATACATCTGTTTGATTTGTTTGAAAATCTTTTCATTATAAGCCCTGGGCCATGCCACTTATGGCGCTTAGAATGATAAAGATGTTTTTGTTTGTTTAACCAACCTTGTGGCAAAAACTTTCAATGAAGTCAGCCTTGTGACAAAAAGTTTTGATTAATCAGCCAGCCTTGTGGCAAAAGTTTCAATGAAGTCAGCCTTGTGACAAAAACTTTGATTAATCAGCCAGTATGGTGGCAAAACGGTTTGATTGATTAGCCAGCCTTGTGGCAAAAAGAAGTTTGATTGATTAGCCAGCCTTGTGGCAAAAAAGTTTGATTGATTGATTGTTTGTGATGATATAGAAGAGATACTCCTATCATAGAGATGATAAATGTCTAATCTCCTAGGGTGTTTGATTTGGATATTGGGGATGCTTATAAGAAGCCCGTGGGTCCTTGTACGAAGCCCAAGAGGAGGCTATCCGAGGGTCCTTGCATTGTAAGCCCAAGAGGAGGCTATGGGAGGGACAATCCAGGGTCATTGCATTGTAAGCCCGAGAGGAGGCTATGGGAGGGTCACTCGTTTGTACAAAGCCCAAGGGGAGGCATGGTATAGTTTGTTTGAGCTCTTAGAGCGATTTCACCGGGAAACCATACTCTATGTCCTAACCTAAACTAGGGAGATTCTTTGCACGAAGCCCAATAGGAGGCTATGGGGAACCTAGTGTTATACTAAGTTGAACAAATATATATAACACAATCACAAACATGGACAAGTACGAACAAATATGAACAAGTACATGAACAAATATGAACAGTTATACATATATGACAAAATGTGTGTATATAATGGAGTTTATGAAGGAAATATACCTGTAAGCATGCTCCATTTGTATACACGGGGCTCGGGACTCATATTCGGGGAGAGGCCCACTTGAATTTATTCAAAAGCTATGTAAACAGGTGTTTACAAAAGGCTTGGGACTTATACCTACATGGAGGCCCATGGTATTTTTGGGAAGATTTAAAGAAAAACCTTCATTTTTGATTAGTTATTCAAAGTTAAAAATCAAATTGATCGAGGAATGTACAAAAAGGTGTATGTACAAAAAGGATGTACGATGAAATACCTAATTTCATGTACGGGAATGGGACTTATACCTATGTGGAGGCCCATGTTTTATTTTATAAAACATGGTTGATTGTTTGAAAAACTGTTTGAAAGTTATTGTTTTGAAAGAGTTTTCTGTACAAAGAAAAACTGTAAAAAGAAAGAGGAAAGGGACTTATACTCTCTAATATTCCAGAGGCCCCACTTCATTTTGAAAATCAATTGATCAACTAAAAAGATTTAATCAATAGTTTCATTTGAAATCAAAAAGAAATGGTTTATCGTTTTTTTGAAAAGAATCGCGATCGCTTGTTTTAAAATGGTTTGAATTTGAAAGAAGTTAATTTAATCAAGATAAACAAAAAGATTATACTTAATTAACACTTAGATGATTAGGGTTTGATCACAAAAAATGTTTACAAATGATTAGGTTTGAAAAATCAAATGAAAAACAATATTTAAAGTATTAAAAATACTTAAAAACAAGTCATTTTAAACCTATTTAAAAATGTATCAAATAAATATTTTTTGATGATTTTTTTTGGTATTCATAAAATATATATATTAAATGAATAGTGTTTAAAAAATGAAGTAAAAATGAATTAATTTGGTTAGTTAAATTAATTGATGAAGTTGTGAAGAAAAATGAGAAAAATAGTGGTAAAAAATAAGGTTTTGTCTCCACTAGGGCTTGAACCCACGCCCTAAGGTTCACCACTCAAAACAACAACCAACTGAGCTGCGCGTGCAGCTTGTTTATGATACGCGTTCAACACATTATATTTTAAAACAATTATTTGAATTCTTTGAACGAAAATCTGGCGCCAAGAACACACCCTAACTGAAATTCAAAATTCTTCAAAACTGTGTTATTTTGATCGATCAAAGGGTCTATCTCACTCGGTTTTTCACGAGGAACATGATGGTGTCCTTTAATTTCATTTATTTTTGCTCTAAGATGATTAATTCTCTGATGAACACGAAGAACCCTAATATGACAAATCATTGTGAAATCGTGTATGATCATGATATGATGCAATTGATTGAGGGTTATTATTCAGTGATGGTGCATAAACAAGATGGTAACTCAGTTTTTCATTTATGATGCATGTATGATAGAGTTTGAAGTTCATGAGCACTTACCTCAAAAACGGCAAAGCTGGAAATCGAATTTGAGCCTGGAGGTGTTACAGATGTTGTTGCTCAATCTGGACAGCTTCAATGGACCTTATAGAACATGTCTGGATGCTTGGAGTGAATTGAAAACCTCTTGATCACCTTGTGGTACCCGAACTGCAGTTTAGCTCAAGTGAGGATCAAGCTAGTTGATTTTGATGTTTCAGATCATGTATGATGGTTGGAACAGTTCATGTGAAGTATATGGAGTGTGTTTGGATGATTAACTTGGACAGATATGGCCTGGTATGAGAATTGATATGTTAAGGCTCATTTTATGCAAATATGGTGGTTGAAGAGTGATTCTGAGATTTAGGTGTTTTTGGGGTGTGTGAGTGGATCAAACAACTTCCAAATGATGTTTATGAGTTGTGGGAAGCATCATTTTGCTCAGAACTTGCAAAGGATGGAACTTGCACTTTCTCCTCTTTGAAACTCATGAAACTTGCAATTCAAGAAAGAAGAGAGAAAACCTATAATTGTGAGGTTTTGGTGTGAATTGAAGAGTGGAAATGACCTCTATTTATAGGCCATGAGTTCTGAATGCAGAGCTTTGCAACTTGCTCAAGAATTGGTGATTTGGCATTTGGAGATAAAATGGAATCTTACCATTAAATGCATTAGGTTAAAAGTGACTAAACCATGGTTAAATCTCAAGCTTCTTATCCTCTTCCATTCTGATCTCAAATCAGAAAAATATCTTCAATTATTGCCTCTATGCATCATTATTTGGATCATTTGGCAAATTGGTTCATAACTTAGTGAAAATGGCATGAAATTTCAAGTGAAAAGTTCACTAATGTCAAAATTCAAAACCATGGCTACACTCCATATTTTTCCATGCTCTTGGACATTTTGGAAAGCTCATATTACACACTTCAAAACCCTAGTTGAAAGTTTCTTCAAGATCTTTAAGGAAGTGGGTGAAAAAGATCCATGAACTTTGAAGAAAGTGAGATTTTAAGTGCATTTTTCAAAAGATGCCAACTTTGAAGCTCCATATCTCTTAAATGGTTGATCTTATGGAAAAAAATTATATGTGTCAAAGTTGTTTATTGGATCAAAATCTACAACTTTCATGTTGGAAGTTTTTTTCAGTTTGTAGGTGAAATTTTGAGAAATTCCCTTCCAAAGTTTGGAAAAAACCATGAAAAACACTTAGAAATTTTTCTAAGTATGAAAAGTCAAACTTTTGACTTTTTGATTCTTGATTGATTTTCTTGATTTTTCTTGATCAAATGACTTCATATATCATATATTTATGATTCAAAACTTCAAAAGTCATGGTTGACCAAAATTCCTCAAAAGTCAATGGTGATCTTGTACAGTTGACTTTTTCAGACGAATCGCGTTTCTGGAGATTTCAAATGAAACAGGCTATCCTCACCAAATGAATGGTATGAATGGATCACATTGAAGCATTAGAGGATATTGAGCCATGGTTTGAGTTGTGGCACCATGTCGTGATTAAAAAGTCAGTTGTCCAGTGAATTAGGTCAAAAACCCTAATTGTCGACCTGATAAAATTGATGACTGTGGATCTTGAATTGAGATGCAATTTCCATTGGATTTTGTCATAGGGATTATTTGAGGATGATTTAAACCTTTGATTGACTCCCTGGGGATTTTTAGGGTTTCCCAAATGTGATCCCTGATTTTGGTCCCTGATAGCTCAAAACCCTAATCTGATGTTTTGCAATTTCACTGTTGATCATTCCTTGTGTAGGAGATGTCTTGAGCCAATGGATTAGGTCAAAATGATGTACTTGGGATCTTGATATCATCTCCCAAATCATTATGTCAAATTCTGAGTAAAAGTCAAGAGTATGTTGTCTTCAGTCAAAACCCTAATTTGGTTGATTCAAAGTCCCTGAGCTTGTTGAAATGAATCTCTGAGGAACAAATGTTGATTGTTGATGAAGATGATTCATTTTAAATGAAGGGAGAACAAAACCCTAATTGATTGTTACTTGTACTGATGAGTGATCTCTTGATTAAACCCTGCTGAGCACAAGTAACAAACACAAGCTATGCAATTTGTTAGAGATGCAAATGATGCATATGCAAATGATATGAGGTGGTATCTTAGGTCAAAAATTGGGGTATGACAATAACCATCAAGGGCTTTCAAGGAAATACCTGCACACATAAACAGACAACAATCCAATGCCAGACAGACAGAATAACAGCAGAGTAATAACAGAATGGGTCCAGAGGTACTAAGTCCATAAGTCCAAATCTCCAAAATGCTAAGGATAGTAACCAATAGTCCAAAGAGAGCCTTATGTATTTTTTAGATTTTGGTTGTTTATTAGTGTTTTAGCATAAAAGTAAAGTATGGTCCAAGTGGACAAAAGAAAAATAACGGAAGCATAAACATATGTCCAAGTGGACAAAGAGAAAATGGCGGAAAGTAAATATGATGAAATGATAAAATAAAGCGATAAAGCGAGAAATATAAAGAGCGGTATAGTAAAAGTGCGGAAATTAAAGTTAGTTGTTAGATGTTAAAGATAACCATCTTGAAACTTGTCAAGTATGTTATCAAAGTTAGTAATGAAGATCGATGGTGAGTGAATGATGTACTCGGATTTAAAGTCAACGGAAACTTATCAGAAGCTTGATAAAATCATAGCGACTACACGATAAATTTTCATAAGTCATAAATCACCCGCATACAATTCTCTTCCATATTTGATCTTTTTGATTCGGGACACGAAATATTGCGCTATGTTAAGCAGATCGCCAAGTGATTTATGTAGAAATCACCCTACAACGAGGCCGGTCAAAACTTTATGTGCTAATGCATGCTAGAAGAACGATATGTAGACCGCCTTCCGAAAGCAATACCGCACGGAAAAAAAATAGGTAACGATCTAGTCTTTACTAAGAATCCATAAGAATTCTCAAAGTATTAAGACTTTCATCGATCAAAAGAAAAAAAGGAGAAGAAGAAGATAAAATGCATAAAGATAATCAACTCACACTATCATTAATATCATTCATCTAATATTATGGATTTGGTTCTTTCAAACCTATCAACATCCTAGATCCAATGATATTAATGAAATGGAGGAAGAAAAATAAAATTCACAAAAGATAATTAACTCACACTATCATTAATAGCATTCATCTAATATTATGGATTAGGTCATTTCAAACCTATCAACATCCTAGATCCAATGATATTAATGAAGTGGAGGAAGTAGGAAACCAAAACAAGCATAAAAAAGGCAAAAAACCACATTCTGCCAGCAGGAAATCGATTTCATGCAGGGGGGAATCGATTTCCCTAGTGCAGTTTTCAAAAAAAACAGGTTACGTTCAGTAGGAAATCGATTTCAGCCTTAAGGAAATCGATTTCCTCAGTGTAAAATCCAGCAAAAACAGCATTTAGAGGCATAAAACTTGACTTGAACAAATATACAAACACCTTATGATCACACATCAATTGGAGCACGAATTTTCCATCAAATCACCATCAAATAGCACCAATATAGCATCAAAGATGCATCACACACAAGCAACAAGGATCTACATCATGATATACAAAAAGGATGAAGCAAATTTACCAAATCTTGAACAAAACTTGGATCTACTTCAAGAATCACCAACACAAATCTTGATCTCTCAACAATTGAAGAAAAAAGAGTGAAATGGATGGTGGCTTAGCTCAAAGTTTGTGAGGTTCAAGATGTGACTCACAAACTTTATGAAAGAACAAAGAGCTTTGGTGAATTTGGTAGGGATGAGAAGAGAAATTGCAAGGGGTTTTTTGGCTCTCAAAGCTTGAGAAATGAGAGAGTAGAGGGCTCTATTTATAGGATGAGAGCAAGAGTAGTGGTAGTTTGGTCTTTTTGCATTTGGTAATTAGCTTGTGTTTAATTGGTGATTAAAGTGGCAATTAAATGGTAAGAAATGGTAAAATGAGGTTAAAATGGGATTAATGAAGGAATTAATTTTGATGAGGTGGAAAATTGGTAAAATGATCAAAGAAAAAGGTGCCAAAATGATGTCAAGCTTCCCTCCTAATATTTTTTGAATTTCGCCTTAAGGAAATCGATTTCCCCAGGAGTGAAATCGATTTCACTCTGTTCCAAAAGAGAAATTGGCGCGAAATACACTAGGGAAATCGATTTACCCAGGAGGGAAATCGATTTCATGCTGTCCAGAATGTGATTTTGTTGAAGATTGCTGCAGGGAAATCGACTTACCCAGTAGGGAAATCGATTTCATCAGTCAGAAAAGTGAAAAATGCCTTGTTTATTGCATGTCTTGGCTTGGTACCTACAAAACAAAAGCCTACAAAGAAACAAAGCAATGTTTTTGGTATTTGGGTTAGTATAATATGCATACAAGATAAACAATCATTGGTGCTTGATGGTCCCTCTTATTGATAAGGTGAGTGCAACACCATAAACAAAATTTCCAAGTGAAGCTCTTGATTAGTGATTGAGATATGAATGATATAGGATCTTAGGGTTAAAAATTGGGGTATGATAGATGCCCCTATTTAAGTTTCTTCGATTTGGAGATACGATGATTGGAAATCTTCGTTTTGACAAAATCGAAGAGACTTAAATATGTAAAACACAATTTTTGATCCTAAGATGCAATGCAATGTTAATGAATGCGTGTGATGATAATAAAGCATGACAACACTAGGGAGTAACAGGTGATCCACTGGGGAAAACAAATGTCTTGCTATAATTCCGCTGGGGAAACAAACGTCTTACGAGTAGAAACTCCACTGGGGAAGGCAAGACTTTGTTGGAGAGACGGAACTCTGGTGGGAAAAGAAACTTCTCTGGGGAAAACACTTCGCGTCAGAGAGGTTATAGCATCCTCTTTCACTGGGGATGAGAAAAGGGGATCATCCTCTTTCACTGGGGATGAGAAAATATGCATCAGAATGCCAATCTTCTGTTAACAGAAATCACACCATCGTACCACTGATAATATGAAGAGATGTACCGCCGTACCACTGACGATAACGCGTACCAACGTCCCACTGAAGGCATGAAGAGATATATACCACCGTACCACTGATGACATGAAGAGAGATATACCACCGTACCACTGATGATATAGAAGGGATAATACATCGACGTACCACTGACGATGAAGATAACAAAATACACCAACGTTCCACTGAAGGTGAACTACCAACGTCCCACTGGAGGTAGAAAGAGATATACCACCGTACCACTGATGATAACGCATACCAACGTCCCACTGAAGGCATGAAGAGAGATATACCACCGTACCACTGATGATAATACATACCAACGTCCCACTGAAGGCATGAAGAGAGATATACCACTGTACCACTGATGATATGAAGAGAAATACATCGGCGTACCACTGACGATGAAAAGACATGAATCATCGTCGTACCACTGACAATGAAAGAGATATACCACCGTACCACTGATGATATGAAAAGAGATAATTCATCGACGTACCACTGACGATGAAGATAACAAAATACACCAACGTTCCACTGAAGGTGAACTACCAACGTCCCACTGAAGGTAGAAAGAGAAATACATCGACGTACCACTGACGATAACACATACCAACGTCCCACTGAAGGCATGAAGAGAGATATACCACCGTACCACTGATGATATGAAAAGAGATAATTCATCGACGTACCATTGACGATGACGCAAACCAACGTCCCACTGAAGGTATGAAGAGAGATATACCACCGTACCACTGATGATAACACATACCAACGTCCCACTGAAGGCATGAAGAGAGATATACCACCGTCTATTTTAACATTCTGAAGAATCTGGGTTCGAATATCGGCTGCGCAAATAATTAAAAAAATATTGTCAAAACCAAATAATTAAAAAAATCTCAATTTTTTATAAAAAAAAATATATAAATATTTTTGCACTTAAATCAATTTTAAAAATTTTGATAGCATAAAAAAAATGTTATAATTCATATTTTAATAAAGTTTGTTTAGAGTTATATTAGAATAACCTCGTGGTGAAATATTTTGTAAGAAAAATGTGTAAAAAAATTATATAAAAATTGGTTGTTAGGTTGATATAGAGCGATATAAAAAACAAATTGCACCTAAATATGACATAATCTGCAGTAGCACTATCGTCAATTCTAACATTGTGAAGAATCTGGGTTCGGATCCCGGCTGCGGAATGTTATTTTTCTTTAATACCTCTTTATATTTAATAATATAAATATACATTTTTAGAGAAAAACATAACTAAAAAAATATATATTTTATGAAAAATTATTGAAAATATTTTTAGAATAACTTGGTGAAGTTTTTTGTAAAAAAATGTGTAAATATTTTATATAAAAATTGGTTGTTATGTTGATACACAAAGTAAATAAATCAATTTACTCCTAAACATCACATCATCCACAGTAGCACTACCAGCAATTCTTACGTGTCCAAGAATCTGGGTTCGAATCCCGGCTGTGGAAACCTTTTTTTTTTAATTCCTCTTTTTTACACCTAAATATCACATCATCCACATTAGCAGTACCGACAATTCTAACATGTTCAAGATTTCCTTTTCGAATCTAGGCAGCAGAATGTTATTTTTCTTAAATTCTTCTTTATATATAAATAGGTTTTTATGTTGTTATGCAACAATATATAAAACAATTTATATATAAATATCACATCATCTGTTGTAGCACTGGCGACGATTCTAACATGTTTAAGAATCCGGGTTCAAGTTCCATATGCGGAATGATATATTTTTTAATTCATCTTTATTTCTATGTGTAAGCTAAACGCGCATCTAATTAAATCATTAACATTTATAAATTAGTTAAATTATTATTATTATTTGGTCCAATATAACTAAGCATTTATATAAAAAAAATTAAATTATTAGTTTTATATTAAGTAATATACATATATATTATTAAAGTAAAATATTGTCAAAACCAAATAATTTAAAAAAATCTCAATATTTTATAAAAAAAAAACTACATAATTCTGTAAAAAAATTGTAACACCTCATACATAATTGACTAGTATATTCATATTTTACTATAGTTTGATTCATAATTGAGTAGTGTAAAAAAATAAAATGTTATAATTCATATTTTATTATAGTTTGATTAAAGTAATATTAGAATAACCTCGTGGTGAAATATTTTGTAACAAAAATGTGTAAAAAAATTGTAACACCTCATACATAATTGACTAGTATATTATGCATGAAACGTTAAAAATTGATATTGGGTACATACAAAAGTCAAGATACAAGATGATCCATATAAAATACAACATGAAATTATAATAAGAATTACAAAACATGTGTCTTCAATGGATCTGCACAGCGGAAAATGAGATCTGACGAGGTCTCCGAGCCATCACCACTTCCAAGTTTTCAGTCCAAACCTGCTACTGACCAAACGCTACTAAACTGCACCTGAAAAAAATATAAGTTGATTGGGGTGAGATTACTAAATCTCAGTAAGTCCTCCTATCCTATGGGTCCACTCGGTTCTACAGGGTACATGCATCAACAAAATGAATCCACAATTGATTCGGGGTTTATCCTCACGTCCGGTACAAGTACGGAGCAAACACATGAATCATCCAGCATAGGAGTCATCGTATCACAAGTACACAAATAGTACAACAAACACGTATGCAAAGCCATACCCATGTACGGGGAATCCTGAAGCGCGTTAATGCCTCGACTAGGTTATAAAATACACACCCTCGATGAGTTACACCCATGCCTATTGTCAAGAGGGTCGTACAAGCACACTGCAAGAGTAGTTAAGCGGGTTCGCACAAGCCTATTTGGCCGCGAGATGACATTAGCCAAAATGGCATCATTGTCCCAATAACCCCCTTTACGCACGTGTGTTCACACCAAGTACCGAACCGCCATCTTAACACATGAGCCCATCGGGCGAAAGCCTAGTGCTTAGTCTACTTGACTTCACTAGAGGTGAGTTACCGATTATGTATTAGCCTACATGGCCACATAACCCCACCACACCGAGCACGCAAGTGTGTTAACACCAAGTGAGTAAAATGCCATGCGACCCTCACAAGCACACTGCAACAGTAGCTCACGTGTGAGCCCAAGATCACATGATCGGGGCTGTCCCATTGATCACAAAGCCCATAACGACTCATTGATCACAAAGCCCGGGTCATAAATCAACCTAGCCCCTGGCCCGCTTCGATTCAAGCATACACACGCATAACAAGCGCCAATTTACACAATGCACACAAACCCACATGTTTAACCGAAACAACGGGCTTTAGCAATTATTCATGTTCCATCACATTGCACTCACAGAAGCATTAAGGAACAAATAATAGTAGTTACACCATCAAATTAAAATTATGCATAATTCACAATTTCCAAATAATCAAATAGAAGTTCTAAAATTTAATACTTAACAGTATCGCATACCATCAACAGGTACGCATAATCGAACAGGGAGGAGTCTGGTTCCGACTACGGGACCAAACTGCACTCAGGGGAAAGAAACATAATTCTGCAATCAGCATCTTCCGCTAAGCGGCCTCACGTTTCTGGAAAAACAACCAGTATCCGCTAAGCAACCTTAGTCCGCTTAGCCGTCCATCACAGATGCAGAAAACGCAGAGCTCACTAGTTCTGCCATGGGGGTACCTTAACCCCTTGAATCCACCTGCATGTGTCAAAATACAATGGATAATAGTAATATGTATCACAAACAACCGCCAATTATCACATAGCATGTCTTATCATCATGGATTTCATGGATTTATCTCACAATCCCTAAACCCCAAAACATGCAATTCCCATAATTTTCCCCAAAAAGTCTCTAACTAAGGACTCACCATGGATTAAGAGAGGTTATGAAGGTGTTCTTTGTTGCCATTGAACTCCCACCATAGTCAAAGTTTCACTTCATCTTCATCAAACCCGTAATTAAACTTTAACATACATTCAGCTTCAGTCCCTTAACTTCAGTTGCAATTATCTCCTTCAATAAATGCGCTATAAGCATGAACCTTATATGCAAATTGAAGAGAATTTCGTTACCTTTCCAACGGGACCAGAATCGTTACAAACGGAGTTATGAGCAGAGAGATATTACCCTTTTTCGTGAAGGCTGAACCCAAGGTGCGAAAATGGAGATGATGAACTTGAGTTCTTCTTTCTTTCCATGTTTCTAAGCTCCCTCCCTCATAAATTCTGATTTGGAATGGTTTACCACCAAACAAAGCCTTAAGTCCTCATGCAAGTAATGTTTAAGGTCCAATGTGCCCCTCAACCAAGCCAAAATTACCACCTTTCCATTTGGTTTGCTTCTAACCAATCTCATTCCATTTCAACTAACCACTTCTTAAATTAGGGATTAAATCTATAACTCCTTCTTGGCATTCCATTGTCCAAGTCTTTCTGCACGATTATAGTCCACAAGGCATAACCACAAGGAACTTGCGCCAACTGAAATTCCTCACTAGTCTTCGGCATTTCTGTAACACTCCATTTATTTTCATAATTTAATTTAATTAATTTAATTGAATTATGGGGAATTATTTAGAATTATGGGAGATTATGAGGAATTAAGCAATTGGGTTTGAGTTGTGGTTAGTAAATAGGGGGTGCATTGGTAGGCCCTATTACTAATTAAAATAATCTTATTTCATTTTTAATAAAATAGAAGGAGTTATGGAATAGAGAAAGTTACATCATTTTGGAAAAGAGTCTCAACGTGAAAAGAGAAGAGGAGCGGAGAAGTGCGAAGAAGAAGAGCGAAGAATCAACCTTCAGGTAAGGGGGGACTCTTCCGTTTATCTTCTATTATGGGGTTATAGGTAGTACGATAGAATTGATCTTGTTAATCGTACCAATTGAGTTATGCTTAGGTTGTAGAAATGTTAGGTTTTGGGAGAATTGATTGGTAATGATTGTGTTTATCATGTATGGTGTTAATTAGATGATTTAAATGTATTATGATGTGTTATAATATGTGTTTGTTTCACTGTATGCGAAATCTGGTTGGAATGGGATTGGTTTGGTAATGACTTGGTGAAGGAAGGGCAAAATCGCAGGCTGTTTTCGGCGATTCGGAGTTTTGGAAATTGCCAGTTTGCGCCGCGTCCAGGAGTTGGCGCCACGAACTGCTTGGCAGAAAGCAAGGAAGTTGGGTTGTGTTCAGTCTGCGTCGCGTCCAGGAGTTGGCGCCACGAACTGCTTGGCAGAAAGCCAGGAAGTCGGGTTGTGTTCAGTCTGCGCCGCGAACCTTTGTTTGCGCCGCGAAGGCGTAGTTCCTATTCGTTCCGCGCCGCAAACCTTTGTTTGCGCCGAGAGGGCGTAGTTCCTATTCGTTCCGCGCCGCGAATTGTGTGTGGCGCCGCGTGCTGTTGGCTGTTGGCAACAGGTCGTTGTGAAAAGTTTTAAAGGGGTCTAACTTTTAAACCGTAAGCCAGATTTTGGAGCCGTTTCGAGTATAGTGAAGCTAATCAAATTATTTATATAATAAAACGGTGTTTTGAGTTGTGACTAGAATTATTTTTAAAACACCCGATTTTATTTGGTTGTGGTGGTTTACGCTTATAGGTACACTAATGAATGTTTTACTTGTATGATGTTGTGGTTGTAACCGGTGTTGTTATACATGTATTGTTGGTATAAAATATGTGTTTTGCTATGGTTGAGGAATAGCATGACTGTGTGTGGCTATTTATTATGGTAATTTATGATTATGACATTTGGTCGATTTATGTGGGTGATGAGCATGTTATGGTTGATGCATGCATTCATAATCATTATGTGGCTGACCCTTGACGATGGTGGATCAGTGGTAGATAACTCCCATTATGTGGAATTAGTGAGTGGGTGTTACCGTATCCTTGACGATGGTGGGTCGGTGAGTTGGGTTATCCCAGATTTTGGTACCACATGCATGTAGTTGCATTGCATTAGGCTGTCTGTGCTATTATAACATGAATGGAAAATTGTCCAATGTTATAATATGTAATGATTGGTTGTTTGCTTACTGATTATGTGGTTTGAATCTGATCGTAACTGTGATTGGGTGAAAGGCATGTGAAATGATATTTTATTATCTATATCTTATAACATTAGTTAAATGTGAATGAGACTCACCCTTACTGTTGTTATTTGTCAGATTGAGGAGTAGCTCTTGTACTTGGTGAGGATTAGCTCGTCAAGTAGTTCGTTGGATTCAGTTGGGTCTGTGTCATGCTCTGGTCGTGTAACACTAGGGACATTGTTTAGAGTTATTGTTGAACTCTTTTTATTTCAGTATTTTATTATGTTGGTGTTTTAAGTCTATGACTTTGGATGTTGCATTATTCAGATGTTAAATATATTTCCGATGTGTTAACATGACGATATGAATGATATTTGGGTTTAACGTTCCTTTTTATGGCATGACATGAGTATTATTTTGATTATATGGAAGTTGTAATGCCCTATTCATGTTTACTCTGATTTCTGTTTAAATAATTATGCGGGATATTAGAAGGGTGTTACAATAGTGGTATCAGAGCATAGTCGGTCGTTTGAGTCAGAGTCTTAGTGTCGGTTAATCCCTCGTATGTGATTAGTGTAAGATTGACACTGTCGATACTTCTTGTTCTAATAAATATTGTTTTATACTTAGCAAAACAATGGCCGGAAGAGGAGGAAGAAACGACGACGCGATTGCTGAGGCTCTGGGTATGATTGCTGGTGTGTTGGGAGGGAATGCCAATGGGGCTGGAATTGGTGCTGACAAGCAGCTGAACAGTTTTCAGAGGAACAACCCTCCGTTGTTCAAAGGCACTCACGATCCCGAAGGCGCCCAAAAGTGGCTAAAGGAAATTGAAAGGATCTTCCAGGTGATTGATTGTGACGAAAATCTGAAGGTGAGATACGGTACTCACATGCTGTCTGAAGAAGCTGATGATTGGTGGATGGCTAGTAGGGACGAACTGCAAGTTGTAGGTGTTGCAATTACTTGGGCTGTGTTCAAGAGAGAGTTCTTGCGGAGGTACTTTCCTGAGGATGTTAGAGGCAGGAAGGAGGTTGAATTTCTAGAGCTGACGCAAGGTAACATGACTGTGCCAGAGTGTGCGTCCAAGGTTGTTGAGTTGGAGGAGTATTATGTCCACTACAACTATGATGAGGCTAGCGAGGTCTCTAAGTGTGTTAAGTTTGAGAATGGTCTTCATGAAGAGATTAAACAGGGTATCAGATATCAGCGGATTCGCAGGTTTGTTGATTTGGTTGATTGTAGCCGAATCTTTGAAGAGGACAATATTAAGCTGAAGTCGTCGCACTCTCGCGAGTTAGTCTACAAGAAAGGGAAGAAGCATATGGATCGTGGTAAGCCATATGGTAGAGGTGACCAGAAAACTGGAGGTTGGAAGAAGCCTAGTGGGGGAGACTCTAGTGCCCCTATCAAGTGCTTTAAGTGTGGAGAACCTGGACGTCGCATTCACGAGTGCAAAAGTAAAGAAAAGAAGTGCTATAGGTGTGGAAAGGTAGGTCACATTGCTATTGAGTGCAAAGGGAACACTGTAACTTGTTTCAACTGCAGAGAAGAAGGCCATATTAGTCCTAAGTGTCCTAAGCCGAGGAAGAATCAAGCTGGTGGTAAGGTGTTCACCTTATCTGGTTCCGAGACTACTCCAGAAGATCGGTTAATTAAAGGTACGTGTTTTATTCATGGCACTCCTTTAATTGCAATTATAGATATTGGCGCAACTCACTCGTTTATTTCGTTGGATTGTGCTAAACGATTGAACTTGGAAATATCTGATATTAATGGAAGTATGATCATTGACACTCTTGCGCCGGGTTCAGTGACTACTTTGTTTGCTTGTTTGAACTGCCCAATTGATATTTTTGGTAGAGAATTCGGAATGGATTTATTGTGCCTTCCGTTGGAGCAACTCGATGTTATTTTGAGAATGAATTGGTTACAGTTCAATCGGGTTCATATCAATTGTTTCTCGAAGACGGTTATTTTTCCTGAAGATGAAAGTGTAGAAGGTTTGGCGATGACCGCTAGGCAGATAAAAGAAGCAGTTAAGGACGGGGCTGTCGTGTTTATGTTGATTGCATCCATGGAAGTGAAAGGGAAGGTAGGGAGAAGTGAATTACCAGTAGTATGCGATTTTCCCGAAGTCTTTCCAGAAGATGTTAGAGAGTTGCCACCTAAGAGAGAAGTGGAATTTGCTATTGAGTTAATTCCTGGGACTAATCCTGTGTCGATGGCACCATATCGTATGTCGGCATCTGAATTGACTGAATTGAAGAGTCAATTGGAAGAGTTACTTGAGAAGGAATTTATTCGTCCTAGTGTTTCACCGTGGGGTGCACCGATATTACTAGTAAAGAAGAAAGAAGGCTCGATGATGTTATGCGTGGATTATAGACAGTTGAATAAAGTTACTATCAAAAATGGGTATCCGTTGCCGAGGATCGATGATCTAATGGATCAACTGGTTGGGGCGTGCGTGTTCAGTAAGATTGACTTGAGGTCGGGATATCATCAGATTCGGGTGAAGACTGACGATATTCAGAAGACTGCATTTAGAACGAGGTATGGTCATTACGAATACACTGTGATGCCGTTTGGAGTTACGAATGCACCTAGTGTTTTTATGGAATATATGAATAGGATTTTTCATCCCTATCTCGACCAGTTCGTAGTAGAATTTATCGATGATATTTTAATATATTCTAAGAATGAAGAAGAGCATGCAGATCATCTTAGAGTGGTATTGGAACTATTGAAGGAAAAGAAACTTTATGCGAAACTGTCAAAGTGTGAGTTCTGGTTAAATGAAGTAAGCTTTCTTGGGCATGTAATTTCTAAGGATGGTATTGCCGTTGACCCAATGAAAGTAGAAGTAGTGTCTTAGTGGGAAGCTCCGAAGTCAGTTTCCGAAATCCGTAGTTTCCTTGGTCTTGCGTGTTACTATAGAAAGTTCATTGAAGGTTTTTAAAAGTTAGCGTTGCCGTTAACTAAGTTGACTAGGAAGGGTCAATCGTTCATCTGGGATTCGAAATGTGAAGAAGGATTCCAAGAGTTGAAGAGGAGGCTGACTAGTGCGTCGATCTTGATTTTGCCGAACAAGGCGGAATCTTTTATTGTGTATTGTGATGCTTCATTGATGGGATTAGGAGGTGTGCTAATGCAGAATCAACAGGTATTCGCTTATGCGTCGAGACAACTCAAAGTGCACGAGAAGAATTATCTGACTCACCACTTAGAGTTGGCAGCAGTTGTATTTGTGTTGAAGCTGTGGAGGCATTATCTATATGGTTCAAGGTTTGAAGTATTTAGTGATCACAAGAGTTTGAAGTATCTCTTTGATCAAAAAGAGCTAAATATGAGACAAAGAAGATGGTTAGAATTTCTCAAGGATTATGATTTTGAACTGAATTATCATCCGGGTAAAGCAAATGTTGTTGCCGATGCATTGAGTAGGAAGTCCCTGCATATGTCTATGCTTATGGTGAGAGAATTGGATTCAATTGAGCAATTCTGAGATTTGAGTTTAGTATGTGAAGACACTCCTACCAGTGTTAAATTGGGTATGCTGAAGTTGACTAGTTGTATTCTTGAGGGAATCCGAGAGGGTCAGACGACTGGTGTAGAGTTGGTTGATAATTTGACTCTGATTAACCAAGATAAAGGAGGTGAATTCAGAATCGACAATAATGGTATAATGAGGTTTGGTAATCGTGTTTGTGTTCCTGATGTTGCCGAATTGAGAAGAAGCATTCTTGAGGAGGGACATCGTAGCGGATTGAGTATTCATCCTGGTGCTACCAAGATGTATCATGACTTAAAGAAGTTGTTCTGGTGGCATGGAATGAAAAAGGAAATAGCTGAATTTGTTTATGCTTGTTTGACTTGCCAGAAGTCGAAGATTGAACATCAGAAGCCGTATGGAGCTATGCAACCGTTATTTATTCCGGAATGGAAGTGGGATAGTATATATATGGATTTTGTTTCTGGTTTGCCGAGGAAGGTGAAGAATTGTGAAGCTATTTGGGTTATTGCGGACAGGTTGACGAAGTCTGCACACTTTATACCAATGAGAATGGATTACCCGATTGAGAAGCTGACTAAATTGTATATAGAGAAGATAGTGAGTTTACATGGTATTCCTTCGAGTATCGTGTCAGATAGAGATCCAAGGTTTACATCCAGATTCTGGGAAGGTTTGTAGAAGGCTTTGGGTACTAAGCTGAGATTGAGTTCTGCTTATCATCCGCAGACTGATGGTCAGACGGAGAGGACAATTCAGTCAATGGAAGATTTGTTACGTGCTTGTGTATTGGAAAAAGGTAGTGCATGGGATAGTTATTTTCCGTTGATTGAATTTACCTACAACAATAGTTTTCATTCGAGCATTGGTATGGCTCCATTTGAAGCTTTGTATGGTACAAGATGTAGAACACCTTTGTGTTGGTATGAATCGGGTGAGAGTACGGTGATTGGACCGGAAATTGTACAAGAGACCACGGAGAAGATTAAAGTGATTCAAGAGAAGATGAAGGCTTCTTAGAGTCTCCAGAAAAGCTACCATGATAAAAGACGAAGGACACTTGAATTTCAAGAAGGAGATCATGTGTTCTTGGGGGTGACTCCTACGATAGGTGTTGGTAGAGCACTGAAATCATGGAAGTTGACTCCGCTTTTCATTGGTCCGTATCAGATTACAGAAAGAATTGGAGAGGTAGCTTATCGTATTGCGTTGCCACCAACGCTTGCGAATTTGCATGATGTATTCCACGTGTCGCAGTTGAGGAAATACATTGCGGATCCATCTCATGTAATCCAGGTAGATGATGTACAGGTGAAGGATAACATGACAGTTGAAGCTTTGCCTATGAGGATTGAAGATCGGAGGCTGAAACAATTGCGCGGCAAAAAGATAGAACTGGTCAAAGTAGCTTGGGGAGGACCAGCAGGTGGGAATGTGACTTGGGAACTGGAAAGTCAGATGAAGCATTCCTATCCAGAGTTATTTGCCTAAGGTATGTTTTCGAGGACGAAAACTATTTTAGCGGGGGAGAGTTGTAACACTCCATTTAATTTCATAATTTAATTTAATTAATTTAATTGAATTATGGGGAATTATTTGGAATTATGGGAGATTATGAGGAATTAAGCAATTGGGCTTGTGTTGTGGTTAGTAAAGAGGGGGTACATTGGTAGGCCCTATTACTAATTAAAATAATCTTTTTTCATTTTTAATAAAATAAAAGGAGTTATGGAATAGAGAAGGTTACAACATTTTGGAAAAGAGTCTGAACGTGAAAAGAGAAGAGGAGCGGAGAAGTGCGAAGAGGAAGAGCGATGAATCAACCTTAGGGTAAGGGGGACTCTTCCGTTTATCTTCTATTATGGGGTTATAGATAGTATGATAGAATTGATCTTGTTAATCGTACCAATTGAGTTATGCTTAGGTTGTAGAAATGTTAGGTTTTGGGAGAATTGATTGGTAATGATTGTGTTGATCATGTATGGTGTTAATTAGATGATTTAAATGTTTTATGATGTGTTATAATATGTGTTTGTTTCACTGTATGCGAAATCTGGTTGGAATGGGATTGGTTTGGTAATGACTTGGTGAAGGAAGGGCAAAATCGCAGGCTGTTTTCTGCGATTTGGAGTTCTGGAAATCGCCAGTTGGCGCCGCGTCCAGGAGTTGGCGCCGCGAACTGCTTGGCAGAAAGCCAGGAAGTTGGGTTGTGATCAGTCTGCGCCGCGAACCTTCGTTTGCGCCGCGAAGGCGTAGTTCCTATTCGTTCCGCGTCGGGAACCTTCGTTTGCGCCGCGAGGGCGTAGTTCCTACTCGTTCCGCGGCGCGAACTGTGTGTGGCGCCGCGTGCTGTTGGCTGTTGGCGACACGCCGTTGTGAAAAGTTTTAAAGGGGTGTAACTTTTAAACCGTAAGCCGGATTTTGGAGACATTTCGAGTATAGTGAAGCTAATCAAATAATTTATATAATAAAATGGTGTTTTGAGTTGTGACTCGAATTATTTTTAAAACACCCGATTTTATTTGGTTGTGGTGGTTTATGCTTATAGGTACACTAATGAATGTTTTACGTGTATGATGTTGTGGTTGTAACCGGTGTAGTTATACATGTATTGTTGGTATAAAATATGTGTTTTGCTATGGTTGAGGAATAGCATGATTGTGTGTGGCTATTTATTATGGTAATTTATGATTATGACATTTGGTCGATTTATGTGGGTGATGAGCATGTTATGGTTGATGCATGCATTCATAATCATGATGTGGCTGGTCCTTGACGATGGTGGATCAGTGGTAGCTAACTCCCATTGTGTGTAATTAGAGAGTGGGTGTTACCGTATCCTTGACGATGGTGGGTCGGTGAGTTGGGTTATCCCAGATTTTGGTACCACATGCATGTAGTTGCATCGCATTAGGCTGTTTGTGCTATTATAACATGAATGGAAGATTGTCCAATGTTATAATTTGTGTTGATTGGTTGTTTGCTTGCTGATTGTATGGTTTGAATCTGATTGTAACTGTGATTGGGTGAATGGCATGTGAAATGATATTTTATTATCTATATCTTATAACATTAGTTAAATGTGAATGAGACTCACCCTTACTGTTGTTATTTTTCAGATTGAGGAGTAGCTCTTGTACTTGGTGAGGATTAGCTCGTCAAGTAGTTCGTTAGAGTCAGTTGGGTCTGTGTCATGCTCTGGTCGTGTAACACTAGGGACGTTGTTTAGAGTTATTGTTGAACTCTTTTTATTTCAGTATTTTATTATGGTGGTGTTTTAAGTCTATGACTTTGGATGTTGCATTATTCAGATGTTAAATATATTTCTGCTGTGTTAACATGACGATCTGAATGATATTTGGGTTTAACGTTCATTTTTATGGCATGACATGAGTATTATTTTGATTATATGGAAGTTTTAATGCCCTATTCATGTTTACTCTGATTTCTGTTTAAATAATTATGCGGGATATTAGAAGGGTGTTACAATTTCAGCGGTCACGATAATATGTCCAACCCTTGTTGCTTACAAGCTCAACCGATGATCTACTAACATTGGACCATATGCCATCCATCAAGTATATTCCCATGTTGGCCCGTTGACAACTCCTTTCGAGTTTATAGTGGGTCGTCGAGAGACTGGAATGTACGAAACGCTGCTTCGACAATTTCCCTTAGTAAGGTACTTTCATCCCAACATAAAATCTTACAAATAGTCCGTTAATTCCTACCTCAGACTTATCTGGTTCTTCCCTTCCCCGTTGCGCTACTCTAATTTCAACCACTCACACAGTAACAGCCAAACTGCTTTCGGGATGATCGACTGGCCCCATAAACCAACACGGGTCTTTTCAGCATGCCTTGACTTCACTCACACACTTTCTGAGAAACTTCCCAGAGGGTCATCCATCCTTAAGTCACTTCAAGTCAAGCACGCTTAACTGTGGAGTTCTTATGGAATGGCTACCAAAAAGAAGATGCATCTTATTGGTACAGGTAGTACACATCAATCTTTATAAGCTTCCTTTCAACCATGTAGTCCCATACCTGCACAGCATCAGGATTCTCCTTATTCCGATGTGGCGACTAACCATGTCTTCTCCGGCCTCGGGTGTTACACATACACTTCTTAAAATCCTCTAAATTACACCATATCCACAATCCACTTAGTTTTGTTACTCCGTAACAGTTCCTTATCTGCGGTTGTCCAGTTACAACACATTCTAGAACTTCTATTTAAGCACTCATCGTCGACTACTCCTCGAGGTTGGGTACTTCCCAGAACCAAATTTCTACTTACTATGCCATTCTGGGTCAGATCCATTCAACACTTCTTTAGGCACACACTACGGTCCCATGACGTCGAAAGTCAAAGTCTCCCTGACTTAGAGATTTGTCTCTCGCCATTGATTCCCATAGAGCATAACTTGTTATGTCTTCCCTTACCACAAGTCTTGTTACTTAAACGGTATAACAATCCCTTCAAAAACGCTTTGCAGCTTACGATAACTCTATCGGTTTAACATCGCTTCCTCCCAACAAAACGGCTTCATTCTCTTAGCGCAGTATCACCTCTGATAAATCGTACGACTTACTCATATAACAATCCTCCCAAAGCCACACTGCATTCACACAGTCATCTAATGTCTATTCCACCTCAGAATCAGACACTCAACTGACATCCTCGGTGGCTGCATCCTTCATTGCAGTGCTTCCAATGGTCGGAGTGTAGCCACAATGCGAGAAATTGCACTATGTATTTCGAACATCTCTCTTATAAACTCCTCAGAAGTTCTTAAACCAAAATTTCTATGCTATACCAAGATTGACATTCTTCACTCAGAGTATCAACAGACACTCTACCAGATGCGTCACACATCAAAACTAGTCCAAGATACAATTTGCATATTCCATCACCGGTCGCCAATGGTACATGATAGCCACTAACTATGCTGACCAGGATATCATGACCGCACATGAGTTTCACTCTAGACATTCATGCAAAATTGCCAACTTAAAACTTCATGAAACGAGAACGTCTGCAAGGTATAAGTTGACTCTAACTTGCGCGAGCACGATCATTCAGAGTCTCTATAAGCATAGTATCGGATCTTGATCCGTCCCACCATCTCCTGTCTAGTTATTCCTCTACTATCGAGCGCGACGTATGGATCCTTATCCCACATACCTTATGAGAGTTTGGATATGCGTCTCACGAGTGCCAAATCAGAATTCTACCTTGAGCTTCAGATCACCTTTGTCCCACACATGTCAGAATAAGGATGACTCACGCATCTTGTGCATGATAGCGATATTGTGGAACTATACACGTCTAGTAGTACCGACATGGTGATCCAACTCCAAGGCCATGTATCCAGGTAATCTACCTTCGTGGCGTATAACAATCTCCACGTGCATCCTGTAGCGGGGAAAATCTGATATCGACGCCATGGGATTGACTCGAATCAATATTTCAGTGAAAGTCGCCACCGCGCTTTTATTATTTCCAAAGGAAAAGGGAAAAGAACGAAAAAAACCAAAGTTTGTTTTTAAAACAAAAAGAAGAGATCTTAGGTACGGGTGTTGTTTATACAAGGGGAAGGTTTTAAGCACCCCTCATATCTGTGGTACTCCACAGGAACCTTTTTGAAAATCTGTGTCGTGTGTGCTAAAAAAGGGTTTGTTTTATTTTTAAAATAAGCTCGGCAAAGCGTTAAGCTTTGGGCCTACATACCTCCTCGGTGCAATGGAGAAGTCAGAGCTAATGTAGTTCCGCTTTTGGGAAAAAACGTTTTAAAAACGAATAAACACTTTGTTGTCGTTAGAGAGAAATACTCAGCCATTGATCTTGAGCATGAGAACAAACAAGTTCTTTGCATCGCAAATGAAAGAAGGGCTCCAACTCGAATAAAATCAACGAGTATGCCACAAGCTCTCTCACGCGGAAAAGATCTCGTTATTATCAATCAATTTCAAAATCGTGGGGTATAACCACTCGTTTCGACAATTAACGGTGTCTAAACTTTTGAAGAAAAGCCACTAAGGGCGAAAGATATTTTTAAGAAAAGGTTTTGAAAAGATTGCAAACATAAGAAGATTTTTGAAAAAGGGAGAAGAATTTGAAAATCTAAGAAGTAGGAGGAGATGAAGAGGCTAACCTAGTGCGTAAAATAAAAGCTAAGGAAAGAAACGGTCTAACCAAATAAGAAGCCAACACTTGACATTAAGAGCCAAGGTAGTTTTCCCATCCTTTGGATTTATCAATACCAACACATTAACACTTGGGGATCCAGATGAACTTATTGTCTTAGCACCACTTTGTATTAAGCACATTAAAATTCTGACGAAAATCGGGCAGAGTAACGGCTGTTTTTTGGGTAAAATCCTTATCTCAATGCCTTGGAATTAACCATCAAGGGCTTTCAAGGAAATACCTGCACACATAAACATACAACAGAACAATGCCAGACAGACAAAACAATCACAGGATAGTAATAGAATGAGTCCAGTGGTACTAGGTCCATAAGTCCGAATCTCCAAAGTGATAGGGATAGTAACCGATAGTCCAAAGAGAACCTTATGTATTTTTTTAGATTTTCGGTTGTTTATTAGTATTTTAGCAAAAAAAATTAAAGTATGGTCCAAGTGGACAAAAGAAAAATAACGGAAGCATAAACATATGTCCAACTGGACAAAGTGAAAATGGCGGAAAGTAAATATGATGAAATGATAAAATAAAGCGATAAAGCGAGAAATATAAAGAGCGGTATAGTAAAGGTGCGGAAATTAAAGTTAGTTGTTAGATGTTAAAGATAACCATCTTGAAACTTGTCAAGTATGTTATCAAAGTTAGTAATGGAGATCGATGGTGAGTGAATGATGTACTCGGATTTAAATTCAATGGGGTTTATCAGAAGCTTGATAAAATCATAGCGACTACACGATAAAAACCTCCACAAGTCTTAAATCAACCGCATACAATTCTCTTCCATGTTGAATCTTTTTATTCGGGACACGAAATATTGCGCTATGTTAAGCAGATCGCCAAGTGATTTATGTAGAAATCACCCTACAACGAGGCCGGTCAAAACTTTATGTGCTAATGCATGCGAGAAGAACGATATGTAGATCGCCTTCCGACAGCAATACCGCACGAAAAGAAAATAGGTAACGATCTAGTCTTTACTAAGAATCCATAAGAATTCTCAAAGTATTAAGACTTTCATCGATCAAAAGAAAAAAAGGAGAAGGAGAAGATAAAATGCATAAAGATGATCAACTCACATTATCATTAATATCATTCATCTAATATTATGGATTTGGTTCTTTCAAACCTATCAACATCCTAGATCCAATGATATTAATGAAATGGAGGAATAAGAATAAAATTCACAAAAGATAATCAACTCACACTATCACTAATATCATTCATCTAATATTATGGATTAGGTCATTTCAAACCTATCAACATCCTAGATCCAATGATATTAATGAAGTGGAGGAAGTAGGAAGCCAAAACAAGCATAAAAAAGGCAAAAAAACACATTCTGCCAGCAGGAAATCGATTTACCTCTGTAGGAAATCGATTTCCTGAGTGCAGAGTTCAAATTTTGAAAAAAAATAAGGTGGAAATCGATTTCCTACAGAGGGAAATCGATTTCCTGCACGCAGCATTCAAAAAATCAGCATTAGGAGTCATAAAACTTGACTTAAGCAAACATACAAACACCTTATGATCACACATCAATTGGAGCACGAATTTTCCATCAATTCACCATCAAATAGGACCAATATAGCATCAAAGATGCATCACACACAAGCACAAAAGAATCACATTATGATAGATGAAAAAGGATGAAGAAAATTACCAAATCTTGAACAAAACTTAGATCTACTTCAAGAATCACCAACACAAATCTTGATCTCTCAACAATTGAAGAAAAAAGAGTGAAATGGATGTTGGTTTAGCTCAAAGTTTGTGAGGTTCAAGGTGTGACTCACAAACTTTATGAAAGAACAAAGAGCTTTGGTGAATTTGGTAGGGATGAGGAGAGAAATTGCAAGGGGTTTTTTGGCTCTCCAAGCTTGAGAAATGAGAGAGTAGAGGGCTCTATTTATAGAATTGGAGCAAGAGTAGTGGCAATTTGGTCTTTTTGTGTTTGGTAATTAACTTGTGTTTAATTGGTAATTAAATGGTATTTAAATGGTAAAAATGGTAAAATGAGGTTTAAGTGGGTTTAATGAAGGGGTTAATTTTGATGAGGTGGAAAATTGATAAAATGATCAAATAAAAAGGTGCCAAAATGATGTCAAGCTTCCCTCCTTATATTTTTTTGGATTTTGCGCACAGGAAATCGATTTCCCACAGGGGTAAATCGATTTCCACCTTCAAATTTTCAAAAACTGTTTTCTTGCACTGTTTTGATTTTTGCCCGATCTTTCACTTGTAAAATATAAACAAAAGAGACAAAACATATATTTTTTATTTTTGGTTAGTATAAACAAATAAAAAGGCTATAAATGCTCGATAATTCCCCTCAGAGATAATCACAGTATCAAAGATAAAGCTTCATAATGGTGCTCTTGATTGATGATTGAACGCAATTGATGTATGATCTTAGGGTCAAAAATTGGGGTATGACAGATGCCCCTATTTAAGTTTCTTCTTTCCGGAGATGTGAGGGTTAAAATCCTCAGCTCGACGTAATTGAAGAGACTTAAATATAAAACACACAATTTTTGAACCTAAGGTATAATGCGATGCTAATGGATGCATCAAGTATGATTATGGAATAGAGAGGAGTATAACACCACTGGGGAGATAAGAAAGGATTCCACTGGGGGAAAAGGTATACGTCATCTAGGAATAGAATCGGACTTCACAAAAGAAAGAAACTCTCGACAGAAGCTTTCAAGATAAAACATGATTGAACTTCGAGAAGAGAATATCTAAGGCCTACATGAATGTGGCTACATCAAATGAATATCAAGGTAAAACATGATTGGACAACATCAAATGACAATCAAGGTAAAACGTGATTGGATATCGTCAAAGGACAATCAAGGTAAAACATGATTGGATAATCATCACAGGTCCATCAAGGTAAAACATGATTAGATAATCATCACAGGTCCATCAAGGTAAAACATGATTGGATGTCATTAAGGGATAATCAAGGTAAAACATGATTGGATAACATCAAATGACAATCAAGGTAAAACATGATTGGAAAATACCAAATGACAATCAAGGTAAAACATGATTAGGTAACCAAGATAAAACATGGTCGAAAGTGATCAGGATAAAGCATGATTAGAGACAATCAAGATAAAACATGATTGAAGGGAACCAAGGTAAAACATGGTGTAAGTGATCAGGATAAAGCATGATCAAAGACAATCAAGGTAAAACATGATCGAAATCTTTCAGGAATGACACTGAAAGAAGAGGGAGAAATCATAACATCCAGGAATGGCCCTAAATGAAGAAAGGATACATCAAGGAACAACAATAGACGGACAAGACAAACAAGTATCTGTTTTGGATAGATGCCAAGTAAGTTGGATTTTGATCTCAAGGTGAAGATGTTGATAGCAACAGAACCTCGAAAAATGAAAATGAGTATGAAACTTGTTTTAATGCATGATGTTGAATTTTTCTATGCATGATATATGAGCAATGCAATGCAAATGTTTGTTACAACTGAGGGAGACTCTTTTGTGAGGCACGATAGGAACTCGATTCCTCAACACGGGAACTCTGCCAATTCTACTTGGGAAGAAGATGCTTAAACACACTTCTATTACACCGGTAACTGTATCAGACTAGTGATCCTTTGAGAAGGGCTAATAAAACTGCTAGAGGATTGCTGAAGAAGATTGCCCCTGATTGACCAATTGTTGTAAGTTAACTGATCATTGCTTCAGTTCTTGACATGCATGTCGGGATGGCTTGCCCCAGTATAAGTCTTGAATGGATATTCTGATCAACAAATCTTGACTGAACATCTGAACAACAGGATCTTGAAGTAACGTGCCCCTGATAGGATCACTGATCAAGTTTCTCGACTGTTTGAACTTCCTGAAAGATGAGTGCTTACTTGCAAATAAAATGTTCATTCAAGAATGGTAATTTTAATGCAATGCTCAAAGCATATTTTTGAAATCAAAATCATTATTGGAATGATGTTATTAATGTAAAGCAAATGGAATCACAGGTCAAAACATAGAGGTTATGACATTCAAAGTGAAAGATAAAACAAAGGCATGATATCAAAACAAATGATTGGCAAATATCATGGGAGTCAGCTTACGCAACCTTGTTGTAGTATGCTTTCAAACAAACCTTGCTTCAATTAGGTCTTTTAAAGGTTGTAACGTGGCCTGGTTCACGGTTTCAGAAATAAAGGATATAAGGCTCAAAATTTGATTGTACCCACCCCATCTTCGTGATGATCTCCAGTCCTAAAACTCAGTTAATTCAACTTATGCATTCAGGTTCCAAGAGACTTTTGGATTTGCACCTTTGATAATGATGATAGTTCACAAGAAAAGAGAACTTTTGAGATGGCAGTCACTTCTTCCTTTTCGTAATCACAACATTGTGTTGTTCAGGAATTTATTGACTTCTCTTTTTTCATCTTTTTCTTTTTATATATCCCTAACTTTTGCTTGAACTGTTTATTTTTTGTACTTGCAGTCAGCGGGATGCCTTTATTTTTGCCTAAGTCGTTTTTGGTTTTGACTTAGCAGGCTTTTCTTTGTATACATTTTTTTGATACATTTTATTTTTTGAAAGATAGTGACTGCCTTGCTTAATGATTAAGATGAACCATCTTTGGCTTTTGATTGGCATCTCCAACATTTCTTTGATGTATACGGAGGAAAGCTTGTGATTGAAACCTTTGTGGAAAGGTGTACTGAATGATTATCTTAAAATAGAATGCACAGCCAAATTAATTGAGAACTACCCTGCCCCAGGTTTAAAATGCGGGTTTTTTCATACAGAAAGAAACACCAACTTCGAAGGCTCAGAGGGGTTGACAAGGGATTAACTTCCTTATTTCTCCAGTGTTTGGGAACTGAAACAATGCCTGTACATCATCAGCAGAGTTTTATTTGAAAACATACAGTTCAACAACTTGGGTATTTCGTTGTCATCATCCTCCCTCCAATCTTTGCATAAAACACAAGTTTGATAGAGAAAGCAAATGGAAGAAAAAGTTTTGTAAAAGAAAGCACAGACATAGTATATGTGAATGAATTCAAAATATGCGATGCTCATTTCATTAAAATCACCATTCAGAAACAAATAAAGACTAAAAGTAAACAGCACAATAAAGGAAATACAAACAGTACAGAAACAAGGCCTAGTGACTAATCAGCAACAAAGATGAGCTATCTTGTCTGAAACACTTGGCTTTAGGAAAATCGGGCTTTGACTTGTCTTCAGCCACTCTGATCTGGTAAAGGATTAGTGACAACATTAGGACCCATATCCTTGAAAGATAAAACATTTGTCCTCATCAACTCTTGCACTAAGGCCTTCAAAGCATAGCAACCTTCTAAATCATGGCCAGCACCACCCTGATGAAACTCACAATGAAGATCAGATCTGAAACCATCAGGGAGAGGATTTTGAGGAGGCAGCATAGCTCTTGTTGTAGTCAACCCTTTTTGAACCAATGCGGGATACAATTCAGTGTATGACATAGGAATAGGATCAAAGCGAGTCCTATCGCGGTTCTGATCTTGTTTCTGCTTTTTGTTACCTTGAGAAGGAACAGACAATGGATGTTGATGCAGAGTCCTATGAAGCACTGATTGAGAAAAGCAAACAGGTGTTTCCTTCTCTACTTCAAAATATGAATCACATGACATAACATATGGTTTCCCGTGAGTTGGAGTAGCAACGGAAAAGGCTAAAGGAGTATTCACTTGCTTTGTGATAATCGGAGGAATGTTGCATTCTTTCTTCAACAAGACTTGCAGGATTTCCACAATCTGATCCATCTGGCTTTTCAACTGGCTAACCTCTACTCTTAGCAACTCTTGGTCTTGTTGAAGTTCTTCCATACTCTTTAGATACATGCTTCTAGTTCAATGTGTCGAGGAATCAGCTTGACGGTAGACAACAACTCTGAAGATGGAGACAGACAAGGATAAGTTTTCTGGACAACCTGGATGTATGTATGCAAATGATGCAATTGCTGTTTTTTATTTTATTTTATTTGATTTTCAAGGAATTCAAGTTATTAATTTGTAAACATGAAAACATGAAGGAGGTAAATCCTAAATTGGATCAAAGTAGTGATCAAGTTATCATCAAGATCAATCATCCATTTTGGTGGATTAAGGTTTTCACCCTATCGACACCCAAGATCCATTGAGTTTGATGAAACTTATGATGTTTACAAAGAAATACCTATGATTTCCTTGGAAATCAAATGAATGCATGGATGCATGGTTTATGCATCAATCACAATCAAGATCACACACGGTCGCACAAACAAGGTTCAAAGGTTCGACGTCACGAGCATGGAGTCAAAGTTAAGAACCACCCACAAAGGTATGTACTAGGGAATTTTGTACCTGCCGAACGGGTTCTACAAAGGTTCCCAGAGTTTTCAATCTTCTATCGGATACTACCGGTACGCACAATTGCTCATGGGCGCCAATAATATGCCTAAAAAGACCTCGTCTGAGCGTAGTATCGCATGACAACAAGCTCAAATTGGTACTTGATCTTGTTTCTGCACTACATCCTAAAAAGGCTTAGATGGGTTAAAAAGGTTCTAGGTCATTCAGCTTCTACGGACACTCACTATTGAAAGTAATAGCGTTCTTACGATAGTTCGTAACAACATCTACTACCTTCCATGAGGCCTCCACTAATTGGGGTTCCACCATATGATGCTCATGTTAAGGATTTCTCCTGACATGCAACTATTGGTCTTACCACCTCCTATCTCAAGTTACTCACCAAAGTTCGGGTTAGAACTTTATCTCATCACAGAGGAACCATCGAGCACCAAAAAGAAAAAAAAGAAAATAACAAACACAGCACACAACAATATATACAGATAAAAACACAAAGATAAACAAAAATAGGCTTAACACACTTAAAACTAGATCCCCAGTGAAGTCGCCATTTTTCTGTAGCGGGGAAAATCTGATATCGAAGCCATGGGATTGACTCGAATCAATATTTCAGTGAAAGTCGCCACCGCGCTTTTATTATTTCCAAAGGAAAAGGGAAAAGAACGAAAAAAACCAAAGTTTATTTTTAAAACAAAAAGAAGAGATCTTAGGTACGGGTGTTGTTTATACAAGGGGAAGGTTTTAAGCACCCCTCATATCTGTGGTACTCCACAGGAACCTTTTTGAAAATCTGTGTCGTGTGTGCTAAAAAAGGGTTTGTTTTATTTTTAAAATAAGCTCGGCAAAGCGTTAAGCTTTGGGCCTACATACCTCCTCGGTGCCATGGAGAACTCAGAGCTAATGTAGTTCCGCTTTTGGGAAAAAACGTTTTAAAAACGAATAAACACTTTGTTGTCGTTAGAGAGAAATACTCAGCCATTGATCTTGAGCATGAGAACAAACAAGTTCTTTGCATCGCAAATGAAAGAAGGGCTCCAACTCGGATAAAATCAACGAGTATGCCACTAGCTCTCTCACGCGGAAAAGATCTCGTTATTATCAATCAATTTCAAAATCGTGGGGTATAACCACTCGTTTCGACAATTAACGGTGTCTAAACTTTTGAAGAAAAGCCACTAAGGGCGAAAGATATTTTTAAGAAAAGGTTTTGAAAATATTGCAAACATAAGAAGATTTTTGAAAAAGGGAGAAGATTTTGAAAATCTAAGAAGTAGGAGGAGATGAAGAGGCTAACCTAGTGCGTAAAATAAAAGCTAAGGAAAGAAACGGTCTAACCAAATAAGAAGCCAACACTTGACATTAAGAGCCAAGGTAGTTTTCCCATCCTTTGGATTTATCAATACCAACACATTAACACTTGGGGATCCAGATGAACTTATTGTCTTAGCACCACTTTGTATTAAGCACATTAAAATTCTGACGAAAATCGGGCAGAGTAACGGCTATTTTTTGGGTAAAATCCTTATCTCAATGCCTTGGAATTAACCATCAAGGGCTTTCAAGGAAATACCTGCACACATAAACATACAACAGAACAATGCCAGACAGACAGAACAATCACAGTATAGTAATAGAATGAGTCCAGAGGTACTAGGTCCATAAGTCCGAATCTCCAAAGTGCTAGGGATAGTAACCGATAGTCCAAAGAGAACCTTATGTATTTTTTTAGATTTTCGGTTGTTTATTAGTATTTTAGCAAAAAAAAGTAAAGTATGGTCCAAGTGGACAAAACAAAAATAACGGAAGCATAAACATATGTCCAAGTGGACAAAGTGAAAATGGCGGAAAGTAAATATGATGAAATGATAAAATAAAGCGATAAAGCGAGAAATATAAAGAGCGGTATAGTAAAGGTGCGGAAATTAAAGTTAGTTGTTAGATGTTAAAGATAACCATCTTGAAACTTGTCAAGTATGTTATCAAAGTTAGTAATGGAGATCGATGGTGAGTGAATGATGTACTCGTATTTAAATTCAATGGGGTTTATCAGAAGCTTGATAAAATCATAGCGACTACACGATAAAAACCTCCACAAGTCTTAAATCAACCGCATACAATTCTCTTCCATGTTGAATCTTTTTATTCGGGACACGAAATATTGCGCTATGTTAAGCAGATCGCCAAGTGATTTATGTAGAAATCACCCTACAACGAGGCCGGTCAAAACTTTATGTGCTAATGCATGCGAGAAGAACCATATGTAGATCGCCTTCCGAAAGCAATACCGCACGAAAAGAAAATAGGTAACGATCTAGTCTTTACTAAGAATCCATAAGAATTCTCAAAGTATTAAGACTTTCATCGATCAAAAGAAAAAAAGGAGAAGGAGAAGATAAAATGCATAAAGATGATCAACTCACATTATCATTAATATCATTCATCTAATATTATGGATTTGGTTCTTTCAAACCTATCAACATCCTAGATCCAATGATATTAATGAAATGGAGGAATAAGAATAAAATTCACAAAAGATAATCAACTCACACTATCATTAATATCATTCATCTAATATTATGGATTAGGTCATTTCAAACCTATCAACATCCTAGATCCAATGATATTAATGAAGTGGAGGAAGTAGGAAGCCAAAACAAGCATAAAAAAGGCAAAAAAACACATTCTGCCAGCAGGAAATCGATTTACCTCTGTAGGAAATCGATTTCCTGAGTGCAGAGTTCAAATTTTGAAAAAAAATAAGGTGGAAATCGATTTCCTACAGAGGGAAATCGATTTCCTGCACGCAGCATTCAAAAAATCAGCATTAGGAGGCATAAAACTTGACTTAAGCAAACATACAAACACCTTATGATCACACATCAATTGGAGCACGAATTTTCCATCAATTCACCATCAAATAGGACCAATATAGCGTAAAAGATGCATCACACACAAGCACAAAAGAATCACATTATGATAGATGAAAAAGGATGAAGAAAATTACCAAATCTTGAACAAAACTTAGATCTACTTCAAGAATCACCAACACAAATCTTGATCTCTCAACAATTGAAGAAAAAAGAGTGAAATGGATGTTGGTTTAGCTCAAAGTTTGTGAGGTTCAAGGTGTGACTCACAAACTTTATGAAAGAACAAAGAGCTTTGGTGAATTTGGTAGGGATGAGGAGAGAAATTGCAAGGGGTTTTTTGGCTCTCCAAGCTTGAGAAATGAGAGAGTAGAGGGCTCTATTTATAGAATTGGAGCAAGAGTAGTGGCAATTTGGTCTTTTTGTGTTTGGTAATTAACTTGTGTTTAATTGGTAATTAAATGGTATTTAAATGGTAAAAATGGTAAAATGAGGTTTAAGTGGGTTTAATGAAGGGGTTAATTTTGATGAGGTGGAAAATTGATAAAATGATCAAATAAAAATGTGCCAAAATGATGTCAAGCTTCCCTCCTTATATTTTTTTGGATTTTGCGCACAGGAAATCGATTTCCCACAGGGGTAAATCGATTTCCACCTTCAAATTTTCAAAAACTGTTTTCTTGCACTGTTTTGATTTTTGCCCGATCTTTCACCTGTAAAATATAAACAAAAGAGACAAAACATATATTTTTGATTTTTGGTTAGTATAAACAAATAAAAAGGCTATAAATGCTCGATAATTCCCCTCAGAGATAATCACAGTATCAAAGATAAAGCTTCATAATGGTGCTCTTGATTGATGATTGAACGCAATTGATGTATGATCTTAGGGTCAAAAATTGGGGTATGACAGATGCCCCTATTTAAGTTTCTTCATTCCGAAGATGTGAGGGTTAAAATCCTCAGCTCGACGTAATTGAAGAGACTTAAATATAAAACACACAATTTTTGAACCTAAGGTATAATGCGATGCTAATGGATGCATCAAGTATGATTATGGAATAGAGAGGAGTATAACACCACTGGGGAGATAAGAAAGGATTCCACTGGGGGAAAAGGTATACGTCATCTAGGAATAGAATCGGACTTCACAAAAGAAAGAAACTCTCGACAGAAGCTTTCAAGATAAAACATGATTGAACTTCGAGAAGAGAATATCTAAGGCCTACATGAATGTGGCTACATCCAATGAATATCAAGGTAAAACATGATTGGACAACATCAAATGACAATCAAGGTAAAACGTGATTGGATATCGTCAAAGGACAATCAAGGTAAAACATGATTGGATAATCATCACAGGTCCATCAAGGTAAAACATGATTAGATAATCATCACAGGTCCATCAAGGTAAAACATGATTGGATGTCATTAAGGGATAATCAAGGTAAAACATGATTGGATAACATCAAATGACAATCAAGGTAAAACATGATTGGAAAATACCAAATGACAATCAAGGTAAAACATGATTCGGTAACCAAGATAAAACATGGTCGAAAGTGATCAGGATAAAGCATGATTAGAGACAATCAAGATAAAACATGATTGAAGGGAACCAAGGTAAAACATGGTGTAAGTGATCAGGATAAAGCATGATCAAAGACAATCGAGGTAAAACATGATCGAAATCTTTCAGGAATGACACTGAAAGAAGAGGGAGAAATCATAACATCCAGGAATGGCCCTAAATGAAGAAAGGATACATCAAGGAACAACAATAGACGGACAAGACAAACAAGTATCTGTTTTGGATAGATGCCAAGTAAGTTGGATTTTGATCTCAAGGTGAAGATGTTGATAGCAACAGAACTTCGAAAAATGAAAATGAGTATGAAACTTGTTTTAATGCATGATGTTGAATTTTACTATGCATGATATATGAGCAATGCAATGCAAATGTTTGTTACAACTGAGGGAGACTCTTTTGTGAGGCACGATAGGAACTCGATTCCTCAACACGGGAACTCTGCCAATTCTACTTGGGAAGAAGATGCTTAAACACACTTCTATTACACCGGTAACTGTATCAGACTAGTGATCCTTTGAGAAGGGCTAATAAAACTGCTAGGGGATTGCTGAAGAAGATTGCCCCTGATTGACCAATTGTTGTAAGTTAACTGATCATTGCTTCAGTTCTTGACATGCATGTCGGGATGGCTTGCCCCAGTATAAGTCTTGAATGGATATTCTGATCAACAAATCTTGACTGAACATCTGAACAACAGGATCTTGAAGTAACGTGCCCCTGATAGGATCACTGATCAAGTTTCTCGACTGTTTGAACTTCCTGAAAGATGAGTGCTTACTTGCAAATAAAATGTTCATTCAAGAATGGTAATTTTAATGCAATGCTCAAAGCATATTTTTGAAATCAAAATCATTATTGGAATGATGTTATTAATGTAAAGCAAATGGAATCACAGGTCAAAACATAGAGGTTATGACATTCAAAGTGAAAGATAAAACAAAGGCATGATATCAAAACAAATGATTGGCAAATATCATGGGAGTCAGCTTACGCAACCTTGTTGTAGTATGCTTTCAAACAAACCTTGCTTCAATTAGGTCTTTTAAAGGTTGTAACGTGGCCTGGTTCACGGTTTCAGAAATAAAGGATATAAGGCTCAAAATTTGATTGTACCCACCCCATCTTCGTGATGATCTCCAGTCCTAAAACTCAGTTAATTCAACTTATGCATCCAGGTTCCAAGAGACTTTTGGATTTGCACCTTTGATAATGATGATAGTTCACAAGAAAAGAGAACTTTTGAGATGGCAGTCACTTCTTCCTTTTCGTAATCACAACATTGTGTTGTTCAGGAATTTATTGACTTCTCTTTTTTCATCTTTTTCTTTTTATATATCCCTAACTTTTGCCTGAACTGTTTATTTTTTGTACTTGCAGTCAGCGGGATGCCTTTATTTTTGCCTAAGTCGTTTTTGGTTTTGACTTAGCAGGCTTTTCTTTGTATACATTTTTTTGATACATTTTATTTTTTGAAAGATAGTGACTGCCTTGCTTAATGATTAAGATGAACCATCTTTGGCTTTTGATTGGCATCTCCAACATTTCTTTGATGTATGCGGAGGAAAGCTTGTGATTGAAACCTTTGTGGAAAGGTGTACTGAATGATTATCTTAAAATAGAATGCACAGCCAAATTAATTGAGAACTACCCTGCCCCAGGTTTAAAATGCGGGTTTTTTCATACAGAAAGAAACACCAACTTCGAAGGCTCAGAGGGGTTGACAAGGGATTAACTTCCTTATTTCTCCAGTGTTTGGGAATTGAAACAATGCCTGTACATCATCAGCAGAGTTTTATTTGAAAACATACAGTTCAACAACTTGGGTATTTCGTTGTCATCATCCTCCCTCCAATCTTTGCATAAAACACAAGTTTGATAGGGAAAGCAAATGGAAGAAAAAGTTTTGTAAAAGAAAGCACAGACATAGCATATGTGAATGAATTCAAAATATGCGATGCTCATTTCATTAAAATCACCATTCAGAAACAAATAAAGACTAAAAGTAAACAGCACAATAAAGGAAATACAAACAGTACAGAAACAAGGCCTAGTGACTAATCAGCAACAAAGATGAGCTATCTTGTCTGAAACACTTGGCTTTAGGAAAATCAGGCTTTGACTTGTCTTCAGCCACTCTGATCTGGTAAAGGATTAGTGACAACATTAGGACCCATATCCTTGAAAGATAAAACATTTGTCCTCATCAACTCTTGCACTAAGGCCTTCAAAGCATAGCAACCTTCTAAATCATGGCCAGCACCACCCTGATGAAACTCACAATGAAGATCAGATCTGAAACCATCAGGGAGAGGATTTCGAGGAGGCGGCATAGCTCTTGTTGTAATCAACCCTTTTTGAACCAATGCGGGATACAATTCAGTGTATGACATAGGAATAAGATCAAAGTGAGTCCTATCGCGGTTCTGATCTTGTTTCTGCTTTTTGTTACCTTGAGAAGGAACAGACAATGGATGTTGATGCAGAGTCCTATGAAGCACTGATTGAGAAAAGCAAACAGGTGTTTCCTTCTCTACTTCAAAATATGAATCACATGACATAACATATGGTTTCCCGTGAGTTGGAGTAGCAACGGAAAAGGCTAAAGGAGTATTCACTTGCTTTGTGATAATCGGAGGAATGTTGCATTCTTTCTTCAACAAGACTTGCAGGATTTCCACAATCTGATCCATCTGGCTTTTCAACTGGCTAACCTCTGCTCTTAGCAACTCTTGGTCTTGTTGAAGTTCTTCCATACTCTTTAGATACATGCTTCTAGTTCAATGTGTCGAGGAATCAGCTTGACGGTAGACAACAACTCTGAAGATGGAGGCAGACAAGGATAAGTTTTCTGGTCAACCTGGATGTATGTATGCAAATGATGCAATTGCTCTTTTTATTTTATTTTATTTGATTTTCAAGGAATTCAAGTTATTAATTTGTAAACATGAAAACATGAAGGAGGTAAATCCTAAATATGATCAAAGTAGTGATCAAGTTATCATCAAGATCAATCATCCATTTTGGTGGATTAAGGTTTTCACCCTATCGACACCCAAGATCCATTGAGTTTGATGAAACTTACGATGTTTACAAAGAGATACCTATGAGTTCCTTGGAAATCAAATGAATGCATGGATGCATGGTTTATGCATCAATCACAATCAAGATCACACACGGTCGCACAAACAAGGTTCAAAGGTTCGACGTCACGAGCATGGAGTCAAAGTTAAGAACCACCCATAAAGGTATGTACTAGGGAATTTTGTACCTGCCGAACGGGTTCTACAAAGGTTCCCAGAGTTTTCAATCTTCTATCGGATACTACCGGTACGCACAATTGCTCATGGGCGCCAATAATATGCCTAAAAAGACCTCGTCTGAGCGTAGTATCGCATGACAACAAGCTCAAATTGGTACTTGATCTTGTTTCTGCACTACATCCTAAAAAGGCTTAGATGGGTTAAAAAGGTTCTAGGTCATTCAGCTTCTACGGACACTCACTATTGAAAGTAATAGCGTTCTTACGATAGTTCGTAACAACATCTACTACCTTCCATGAGGCCTCCACTAATTGGGGTTCCACCATATGATGCTCATGTTAAGGATTTCTCCTGACATGCAACTATTGGTCTTACCACCTCCTATCTCAAGTTACTCACCAAAGTTCGGGTTAGAACTTTATCTCATCACAGAGGAACCATCGAGCACCAAAAAGAAAAAAAAAGAAAATAACAAACACAGCACACAACAATATATACAGATAAAAACACACAGATAAACAAAAATAGGCTTAACACATTTAACACTGGATCCCCAGTGAAGTCGCCATTTTTCTGTAGCGGGGAAAATCTGATATCGAAGCCATGGGATTGACTCGAATCAATATTTCAGTGAAAGTCGCCACCGCGCTTTTATTATTTCCAAAGGAAAAGGGAAAAGAACGAAAAAAACCAAAGTTTGTTTTTAAAACAAAAAGAAGAGATCTTAGGTACGGGTGTTGTTTATACAAGGGGAAGGTTTTAAGCACCCCTCATATCTGTGGTACTCCACAGGAACCTTTTTGAAAATCTGTGTCGTGTGTGCTAAAAAAGGGTTTGTTTTATTTTTAAAATAAGCTCGGCAAAGCGTTAAGCTTTGGGCCTACATACCTCCTCGGTGCAATGGAGAAGTCAGAGCTAATGTAGTTCCGCTTTTGGGAAAAAACGTTTTAAAAACGAATAAACACTTTGTTGTCGTTAGAGAGAAATACTCAGCCATTGATCTTGAGCATTAGAACAAACAAGTTCTTTGAATCGCAAATGAAAGAAGGGCTCCAACTCGGATAAAATCAACGAGTATGCCACTAGCTCTCTCACGCGGAAAAGATCTCGTTATTATCAATCAATTTCAAAATCGTGGGGTATAACCACTCGTTTCGACAATTAACGGTGTCTAAACTTTTGAAGAAAAGCCACTAAGGGCGAAAGATATTTTTAAGGAAAGGTTTTGAAAAGATTGCAAACATAAGAAGATTTTTGAAAAAGGGAGAAGATTTTGAAAATCTAAGAAGTAGGAGGAGATGAAGAGGCTAACCTAGTGCGTAAAATAAAAGCTAAGGAAAGAAACGGTCTAACCAAATAAGAAGCCAACACTTGACATTAAGAGCCAAGGTAGTTTTCCCATCCTTTGGATTTATCAATACCAACACATTAACACTTGGGGATCCAGATGAACTTATTGTCTTAGCACCACTTTGTATTAAGCACATTAAAATTCTGACAAAAATCGGGCAGAGTAACGGCTGTTTTTTGGGTAAAATCCTTATCTCAATGCCTTGGAATTAACCATCAAGGGCTTTCAAGGAAATACCTACACACATAAACATACAACAGAACAATGCCAGACAGACAGAACAATCACAAGATAGTAATAGAATGAGTCCAGAGGTACTAGGTCTATAAGTCCGAATCTCCAAAGTGCTAGGGATAGTAACCGATAGTCCAAAGAGAACCTTATGTATTTTTTTAGATTTTCGGTTGTTTATTAGTATTTTAGCAAAAAAAAGTAAAGTATGGTCCAAGTGGACAAAAGAAAAATAACGGAAGCATAAACATATGTCAAAGTGGACAAAGTGAAAATGGCGGAAAGTAAATATGATGAAATGATAAAATAAAGCGATAAAGCGAGAAATATAAAGAGCGGTATAGTAAAGGTGCGGAAATTAAAGTTAGTTGTTAGATGTTAAAGATAACCATCTTGAAACTTGTCAAGTATGTTATCAAAGTTAGTAATGGAGATCGATGGTGAGTGAATGATGTACTCGTATTTAAATTCAATGGGGTTTATCAGAAGCTTGATAAAATCATAGCGACTACACGATAAAAACCTCCACAAGTCTTAAATCAACTGCATACAATTCTCTTCCATGTTGAATCTTTTTATTCGGGACACGAAATATTGCGCTATGTTAAGCAGATCGCCAAGTGATTTATGTAGAAATCACCCTACAACGAGGCCGGTCAAAACTTTATGTGCTAATGCATGCGAGAAGAACCATATGTAGATCGCCTTCCGAAAGCAATACCGCACGAAAAGAAAATAGGTAACGATCTAGTCTTTACTAAGAATCCATAAGAATTCTCAAAGTATTAAGACTTTCATCGATCAAAAGAAAAAAAGGAGAAGGAGAAGATAAAATGCATAAAGATGATCAACTCACATTATCATTAATATCATTCATCTAATATTATGGATTTGGTTCTTTCAAACCTATCAACATCCTAGATCCAATGATATTAATGAAATGGAGGAATAAGAATAAAATTCACAAAAGATAATCAACTCACACTATCATTAATATCATTCATCTAATATTATGGATTAGGTCATTTCAAACCTATCAACATCCTAGATCCAATGATATTAATGAAGTGGAGGAAGTAGGAAGCCAAAACAAGCATAAAAAAGGCAAAAAAACACATTCTGCCAGCAGGAAATCGATTTACCTCTGTAGGAAATCGATTTCCTGAGTGCAGAGTTCAAATTTTGAAAAAAAATAAGGTGGAAATCGATTTCCTACAGAGGGAAATCGATTTCCTGCATGCAGCATTCAAAAAATCAGCATTAGGAGGCATAAAACTTGACTTAAGCAAACATACAAACACCTTATGATCACACATCAATTGGAGCACGAATTTTCCATCAATTCACCATCAAATAGGACCAATATAGCATCAAAGATGCATCACACACAAGCACAAAAGAATCACATTATGATAGATGAAAAAGGATGAAGAAAATTACCAAATCTTGAACAAAACATAGATCTACTTCAAGAATCACCAACACAAATCTTGATCTCTCAACAATTGAAGAAAAAAGAGTGAAATGGATGTTGGTTTAGCTCAAAGTTTGTGAGGTTCAAGGTGTGACTCACAAACTTTATGAAAGAACAAAGAGCTTTGGTGAATTTGGTAGGGATGAGGAGAGAAATTGCAAGGGGTTTTTTGGCTCTCCAAGCTTGAGAAATGAGAGAGTATAGGGCTCTATTTATAGAATTGGAGCAAGAGTAGTGGCAATTTGGTCTTTTTGTGTTTGGTAATTAACTTGTGTTTAATTGGTAATTAAATGGTATTTAAATGGTAAAAATGGTAAAATGAGGTTTAAGTGGGTTTAATGAAGGGGTTAATTTTGATGAGGTGGAAAATTGATAAAATGATCAAATAAAAAGGTGCCAAAATGATGTCAAGCTTCCCTCCTTATATTTTTTTGGATTTTGCGCACAGGAAATCGATTTCCCACAGGGGTAAATCGATTTCCACCTTCAAATTTTCAAAAACTGTTTTCTTGCACTGTTTTGATTTTTGCCCGATCTTTCACCTGTAAAATATAAACAAAAGAGACAAAACATATATTTTTGATTTTTGGTTAGTATAAGCAAATAAAAAGGCTATAAATGCTCGATAATTCCCCTCAGAGATAATCACAGTATCAAAGATAAAGCTTTATAATGGTGCTCTTGATTGATGATTGAACGCAATTGATGTATGATCTTAGGGTCAAAAATAGGGGTATGACACATCCTAAAGTCACAACCGGCAAGTGTCTGAACAGACCTCCAATGGTTCATCGTTCCTCAAGTCCTTCATATTACACTCCTTGGGATGCTAAAACCTGAGAGTGTTACACACCAAGGTTACTTACTCGGAAAGCCAAAATGTCAAGCATGAAGATTGAAGTTCAACTTTGGATTACCATGCAGTGCGCGTACCCACTCGTCCCACACACGCATGAGATTCCAAGGATAATTCAGTTCAGATAGGAATACTATGGTTTCTAACAACTGACACAACTGCGATCATCTTGATGACATTCCAGATAGGTGCTAGTTCTTTACTTGCCTGAACACCCAACGCCAACTGTAGTTCGACGGCTTCACTCGGGGTCAGACGAACTACAACTAACAAAGAACTTAGGTTACTGCATTTCACATTTCATCTAGCGTAGTTCTAGAACTAAAATACAAAATGATAAGAACGGAAAAACATGTTCTATTCTATCGATAAGGTATTCAAGCTTCGCCCAATCGTAAGTTACCATTTTCGTACATTCCACCGACCTTTACTAGGTAACTACTCTCTCTTAGGGTACTTCAAGTTGGATCAGGATCAAATACCCCGCCCATCCAATTACTTTTCGTACCAGCACAATCAGAAAGGTCTGACTCCTCTATCCGCATTTCCAAAGGTCATTCTATCCTATCTGCTCACCAGTCACACTGGCAGCATCATCAGTACTGAATCCTACTAATTCCCAGCTCAACACCTTCGGAGAATCTCAATTACAAAGCTCTTTCTCAATCCTGTCTGGATTTCCTTTATTATTAACAAGACTTAGAGGAAGTTCCACTTCGTTCAATCGAAATCCTGGGGGTTATGGTTGTCTCAATCTACACCTTGACAGTTCGGTATCACTACTTCGCGTCAAACGCTCTCCTTAAGCTTGACGACTCCAATATTATCCACTTACAAAATCCAAACAATCCAATACTCATCCCCTTCCAACTACTTGGGGTTGCAACACTTACAAGTTTACGAGTCCTCGTGGCGACTCTGTCGTAATACTACTGTCACGCACTCAGTCGATGAGTTGATCAAGTTTAAAGACATAATGAGATATCAGTAAAATCAGTCTAGCAACGCACACACGTGAGGAAGAAAGTATTTTTCTAGCGATGTCTCGTGGCTCAGCCGAGAATTGACCTGCTCTGATACCAACTGTAACACCCCATACATAATTGACTAATATATTATGCATGAAACGTTAAAAATTGATATTGAGTACATACAAAAGCCAAGATACAAGATGATCCATATAAAATACAACATGAAATTCTAATAAGAATTACAAAACATGTGTCTTCAATGGATCTGCACAGCGGAAAATGAGATCTGACGAGGTCTCCGAGCCATCACCACTTCCTAGTCTTCAGTCCAAACTTGCTACTGACCAAACGCTACTAAACTGCACCTGAAAAAAATATAAGTTGATTGGAGTGAGATTACTAAATCTCAGTAAGTCCTCCTATCCTATGGGTCCACTCGGTTATACAGGGTACATGCATCAACAAAACGAATCCACCATTGATTCGGGGTTTATCCTCACGTCCGTTACAAGTACGGAGCAAACACATGAATCATCCACCATAGGAGTCATCATATCACAATTACACAAATAGTATAACAAACACGTATGCAAACCCATACCCATGTACGGGGAATCCAGAAGCGCGTTAATGCCTCGACTAGGTTAGAAAATACACACCCTCGATGAGTTACACCCATGCCTATTATCAAGAGACTCATACAAGCACACTGCAAGAGTAGTTAAGCGGGTTCGCACAAGCCTATTTGGCCGCGAGATGACATTAGTCGAAATGGCGTCATTGTCCCGGTAACCCCCTTTACGCATGTGTGTTCACACCAGGTACCAAACCGCCATCTTGACGCATGAGCCCATCAGGCGAAAGCCTAGTTCTTAGTCTACTTGACTTCAGTAGAGGTGAGTTACCGATTATGTATTAGCCTACATGGCCACATAACCCCACTATACCGAGCACGCAAGTGTGTTAACACCAAGTGAGTAAAATGCCACGCGACCCTCACAATCACACTACAACGGTAGCTCAGGTGTGAGCACAAGATCACATGATCAGGGATGTCCCATTGATCACAAATCCCGGGACGACTCATTTATCACAAAGCTCGAGTCATAAATCAACCTAGCCCCTGGCCCGCTTCGATTCAAGCATACACACGTATAACAAGCGCCTATTTACACAATGCACACAAACCCACATTTTTAACCGAAACAACGGGCTTTAGAAATTATTCATGTTCCTCATGCAAGTAATGTTTAAGGTCCAATGTGCCCCTCAACCAAGCCAAAATTACCACCTTGCCATTTGGTTTGCTTCTAACCACCTTGCCATTCCACTTAACTAACCACTTCTTAAATTAGGGATTAATTTTATAACTCCTTTTTGGCACTTCATATACATATATAATCTTGCTTGGATTAATGTGGGATAGTACAAAAATTATATAAAATTGGTTGTTAGGCTGATATACAGCGATATAACAAAACAATTTACACCTAAATATGACATAATCCGCAGTAGCACTACCGTCTATTCTAACATTTTGAAGAATTTGGGTTCAAATCCCGGCTGCGGCATGTTATTTTTCTTTAATACCTCTTTATATTTAGTAATATAAATATACATTATTAGAGTAAAAAAATAACTAAAAAATATATATTTTATGAAAAATTATTGAAAATATTTTGAAAATAACTTAGTGAAATTTTTTGTAACAAAAATGTGTAAATATTTTATATAAAAATTGGTTGTTATGTTGATACACATCAATAAATAAATCAATTTACTCCTAAACATCACATCATCCGCAGTAGCACTACCGACAATTCTTACATATCCAAGAATCCGGGGGTGAATCCCGGCTGCGGAAAACTTTTTTTTTAATTCCTCTTTATTTCTATGTATTAGCTAAACGTGCATCTAATTTAATCAACAACTGGGATATTTATTACAATTTACACCTAAATATCACATCATCCACATTAGCAGTACTGACAATTCTAACATGTTCAAGAATTCCTTTTCGAATCTAGGCCGCGGAATGTTATTTTTCTTAAATTCTTCTTTATATATTAATAGGTTTTTATGTTTTTACGCAACAATATATAAAACAATTTATACATAAATATCATATCATTCGTTGTAGCACTAGCGACAATTCTAACATGTTTAAGAATCCGTGTTCATGTTCCGTATGCGGAATGATATTTTTTTGAATTCCTCTTTATTTCTATGTGTAAGTGTCGCCCTCGGTTTTTTACCATACCTCTCGTGGAGAGATAAACGAACTGACTCTTCTCTTTTGCTTTTGTGTTTTTGAAAATCAGAGAGTCGCCACCGACTTTTATTTTATCCAATTAAGGAAAGGTTTATAAAAGAAACAGAAAAAAGACCTTTAAGAGATTTTGGGTAAGGGGGTAGGTTATACAAGGGGAAGGTGTTAGCACCCTTTATGTCCATGGTTATCCATGGGCTCTTAATTGCTTAGCTCACTTGTTTTGAATCATTTATCTCTTGCCTTGAAATGCTTGTATGTGGTTTCAAAAATACCTTTGTAAATTGACTTTGTAATGATCCTTGTGCGGATGTATACAAAGTGTTTTATCTTTCGAAAGATGTTTTGAAAAAAGAACGTTAACTTCGTAATGATCCTTGTTTGGATATATACGAAGTATTGTCTTTTTTGAAAGTTTTATTTTGAAAAAAACAATAGTATATGAGACATTTGTTTGTTTGATTTGAGAAAGCAATTAGGAGGTCTACCCTAAGTTATAAGGTCTTTTCTTATTCCTTTTAGAAAATTCTCCTTTCACCAGATGTAAACGAAAGTTCGATTTTGCATTTGAAACAGTAGAATTTGATTTTGATTTTGAAAAGAGTAAAAGAAGGATTACCCTAAGTGGTGCAAGTGTGATTGTGTTTTGATTCAGATATTTTATCTTTGAAGTTAGTGACTTAACGCTTCAATTTTTTATCTTTGACATACACGCAGTTTTATATGTACTGGAATTAAAATGCGGGAATGTAAAATGCGGAAAGTAAATCTACGCTATTACATCGATTGTGCGGGAAATGTAAACTACGCTATTTACATGAATTTGACAACCTATACACTTTATCTAGGAATTTAAATTGCAATAAGATAAAAGAAATATTTTTTGGATTTTTTGTATGATTGATTTTAATTAGAATTAATGCATGATTAATTTAATTAAAATGAGAAAAAGGTGGAAATAAAATTTTAACCTAAAAATTAAGTTTAAAATATGTTCATATTTATTGTCAATTAATTTTAAAAACAAAACTAATTTTTTTGGAATTTTGAAGTTGTTTTGGAAATTATTAAGTTAAATAATATATAATTATGCAAATAATTACCCAAATAATTAAAACTTAAAGAGAAAAATACTCTAAATATGTACAAAATTAGTCTATAATATATAAACTAAATTTAAAAAAAACGAACAAATTTTTTATGATTTTTTTGATTGGTTGAAATAATTAAAAAAGAAAATATATAAATATATACCAATTAATTAAACAAAATATTCTAATTATTAAGAAAAATAAAATATTTTTATGTCAAAAAATAATAGATTATTTTATAAGCCTAAAAATATTTTTATTATATTTTTTGATTTTTAGAACTATTTTTAATTAATTTTGCAAAGAAAATAAAATAAAATAGAAAATATAAAACAAATGATTATGTGTGGTTAGCTTAAGAGTCGATATCACGGACTAGCGTGTCTTGGTGCGTTGGATGAGCAGCTGGCATGATCTGATGGTTTAGATTTTGAGGAACATGATGTGTACAGAACCTGCAAAGCACTGAATCACAAGTTATTTTAAAAAACACGCGCGCGCCCTCCAACCAATGCGAAGGAGCCATGCATCATCTTTTTCATCAGAACCACTGTTTTACACCGTTCATTTGCAGGTGGTGTAAAAATCTCCAACCTATTACACCTGCAAAAATAGCGAATACGAGCAAAACGCAATATAAATTTGGCGCGATGTCATGGTTTAACTCTTCTGGTCCATACGAATTCAATGGGACCTATTTGAACCTGTAATTTTGCCTAATTTGAAAAGCCCTAATTTTGAGATGAAGAACCCTAAAATGGTGGTTTAGTGTACACGCATCCAAACCTCAATTAAACTTCCAGAAATGATCAGAACATCATACTAAACTCAAATATATGTCTACATCTTGTTAAACATGCATGTATGATGAGATTTTTGTAAGTTTTAGTTCGAGCAAACCGTGAGGTATAGTTCTCGATTCTTTGAGTTTCAAAGCTTGAAACTGGTTTGAATAGGTTCAATGATGCTTGGGGATTGTATTTGAGTATTTAGTTTGGATTAAAAATGACTTAAACTAAAAATTCGAATTTCAAGTTTCTTGGAAAATTTCAATTTGATTCAAGAGTGATACATGCAAGATTTTGGTTCTGATTTTGTGTCCTTTTTCATCGATGAAGTGTTCTACTTCATTTATAGGCAGAGAAACACTTAAAAACTAAGCTAAGAAGCAATAAGTGCTTCTGTTGAATTTTGACTTTTTTAATAATATGAAGCTTTGAATTCAAGCAACCATGGCTCAATTTTCTTCAATCTTCTGTTGTACCATCTCTTTGGGGAAGAACTTTGAATGTATCTTGATGACTCATGCTTAAGATCCAAGCTACATAACATTATCCTTCCATTTCTTTTTAAATTTAATCTTAAATGTAATAAAATTAAACCAAAAAAGAAATAACATTTTATGGGCCTTAGGTTGGTCGTGGGAGGCCCTTAGAATTGTTAGAAGCATGTTTGGATTATGGAAACTTGTCTCTTTTGGAAAAAGAACATTTTTGATCAATGTTGATTTCATGCATTTTCCCAAAAAATGGCCAACTTCAACAAGGCATAAATCCCTCAATTTTTATCATATGAAGGAGTTCTTGTACTTTTTAGAAACCTCAAGATGTCCTCTACAATCCACTTTGGAAACTTTTTTTCATTTGGAGAAGTTATCTTGATGTTATGGGCTTTGACAAAAACCACTTTTTGTTGACTTTGAAAATGACCTGTAATGTCTTGGTTCATATTTTCCAAATGGTGAATCTAATGACCATGGGACCAATTGCATTTTAAAGATAATTTAATTTCCTTCAAAATGAGCTTTGGTTAGAATTTTTTGGATGAAGGATGAGAGAGTTAAGACCAGTCAAAGTTCAGTTGACTTTTTAGGAGAAAACCCTAATTTTGAAACTTAGGGTTTTGCTGATTTTTGATCTTTCCTTGATGAATTATGATCAACCAATGACCAAATGATGAATCTTTTTACAAAAAATGGATGTTGAAAAAAATTTTCATTTTTGACTGTCTGTTGTCTGTTGACTGTGCGTCTGAGCGAATTGATGTTTGAAAATTTGTATGGTGGTACTTTGAGATATATGGAGGTCCATGAAATACATTTGAAGTCTCAAAAACTTGTTCTCCTGAAAAAAAAACGAAAAACCCTAGTTAGGGACTGTTCGTGTAGGAGACAGTTAAGCGTACCTGATTTTTGTGCAGTGCTGAGTCTCTGCTAATCATGTGATATTCAGAAGACTTCTAGAACAAAAATCTTGGAATTTTGAAATGCAAAAGATTGATTTGATTGATGGTACAAAACACAGAGAATTGCACTGTCAGCGGGTTCGACTGTCAACTAACTGTTCAGGTATTAATGTAGCAGTTAAAGTGAAACTTCAACAGTCAAAGTTAATTTTTCTTTTTGGTTTTTTGTTATGTTAGTGGTGAAAATTTATTTACATGAGTTGTTAGAAAAACACAGACATAATAAATAAATAGTATATACTGTATGCGAACGAAATTACCGATAATAACCCTGAAAAATATTTAATGCCCAGAAAAATAAATATGTAACTGGCATAAAACACACAAAATATTATCTTAATAAGTAAACAACAGTACGACAGATAGTGCGACATTTAATACTGACAGTACAAATATTACAAAATATAATGAACAGTACGACAAATAAACGGTACATTATTAAAAAATAAAAGATACGGCAAACTTTAAGAATGACGATTAATAACCCATGCTACAAATAATAACATACAGATGATTGGGAGTGTAAACAACCCAGGTCCGCATTTTTCAGGACTATGCAGACAGAAAAAGGACATGACTACCACCACGACGGTGATGACCATAAGAAAATACGTTTCCAGCCGCTTCGCCATTTTTGCCGGGGAAGAAGAGAGAATGAATATGAAGTAGAAATTTGAGAGATGAGTTAGAATTTGATGTGAGATTTTATGAAAAAAATGAGAGGTATTTATAGAGTGAAAAGAAGGATAGAGACGTTGGGGAATGAAGTGATTCCGTACAAAAAAGGAAAATTTGAGTGGTAGTAGGATTTGAAAGAAAGTGTATGGTAGGGTTTGAAAAAAAAGAGATGTATAGAATAAAGTTAGGATTTGATTTTGAAAGAAAGATATTTGAAAAGAAAGGAAAAGACTTTTGAAAATAATAGAATATAGTACAAAAATTAGTGGGAAACAAAAATTAATAATAATTTACTTGTTGCCAATACAGTCTGAATCCCCGGACTCTGCGCCTGCATAAGATTTAATTCTGTACCAACTGCGTCAATACTATTTATCTGCAAATAAATCTCAAATAAACAGCGTGTGTGAAATGATAAACAATAATTGGCGTTTGTGTAAGAATAAATTCAACAGCGAGCCAAAATACCGTATAAGAAAAATTCTAAAAACCGAGTATTCATAAATCAGGATATTTATGGAATAAAAAATCCAAGATTATATGAAACTCCCAATTTTTAGACAGAAGTCTGTTGCCTTCTTTTTGAAAAAAGATGCGGGCAAATTTTGGGGTATAACAGTTACCCCTATTAAATCTTCTTAAACCTGAAAAGACTGTTTGGGATCTGAAGGTAGAAGATGATTGAATATTTAGATGCCCTGAAAATTTGCACTTACCTCCACCGGAAGTGATGCTGGAAATTGCATTTGAATGTTGTTTGAGAAATGTTGTTGGCAGATCGAAACATTACCTGAGATGGGCTTTCAGATGCCATATGGCAAATGTTTTGATGGTTTGTTCATCAGAATGAATCCATTGATTATATCTTGATGAAGAATTTGAAAGCCTCTGCGTTGACCGTTTCAGAACTGTCCGAGGTTACCACTTTAAGTCTTTGAGGCTGATCGTTACGGAACTGTCCAAAGTTTTTCCGCTTTAGATTTTGAAAGTTGATCGTTGTGGAACCGTCTGAGGTATCAGCTTTGGATCTTTGATGGTAGATCATTCTGGAACCGTCCAAGGTATCGACTTAGATCTGTGATGGTAGATCATTCTGGAACCATATGAGGTATCAGCTTTAGATCTTTGATGGTAGATCATTCTGGAACAATCTGAGGTATCAGCTTTAGATCTTTGATGGTAGATCATTAAGGAACCATCTGAGGTATCAGCTTTAGATCTTTGATGGTAGATCATTAAGGAACCGTCCAAGGTATCGACTTAGATCTGTGATGGTAGATCATTCTGGAATCGTCTGAGGTATCAGCTTTAGATCTTTGATGGTAGATCATTAAGGAACCGTCCAAGGTATCGACTTAGATCTATGTTGCTTGTTTTTTGAGTTGATAGGAGCTTTGGAAAGAGATATCTCTTCAGAATGAATCTTCGGCTTGATTATATCTGAGAGGACTGCTTATCTGAATAGAATTCAGGGGAACACTGCATGTGATTGAGAATATATTTGCTGAAGCTATCCGTCCGCCTGAAAAAATCAAGTTAGTGATATGCAGTGTTATGATGTATGTAATGTATGATACTTTTGAACTAAAGGAGAAATATGCATGTTATGTATGCGTTTATCATGAAACATTATATGCTGTGTATGAATATGTGTATGATGTATGATGTGTGATGTATGACTTATGCAGTCTTGAGCGTATCAAGCTTCTGGTTGGGAAAATAAATCCCAGCTAGCCATTTGGACATGAAGGCATTGTGATCGTTGATGAATTTTGTCATCTTGCTCGAGTATACTCGGCTGGGGACCTTCTTTGAGAACCAGGGTGCTCTGTTGAAGGATCTTTGACTACCGCTCGGGGATGAAGGGTAATTTGAAAGTTCTGACTTTGATGCCCTTTAAAGTGGGAATGAGGAAGATTCATAATCCTCCGATGCACTATTTGACCAAGTCCTGGTGTGGAGACCACACTTTCTGGGGATAGCAATCTGGAACAGCCCTGCTGGGGAATAAGATTTTTCGAATCACTTTGTTGGAGAGAAAACTCTTATTGAGGAATTCGCTGAGAAATGCATCTCTGTTGGGGATTTTTCTTCTAATGCTGGTTTCGGGATGATGTCCAAATGATTGGGACATTACCTGAATGCTATTCCTGTTTTTTCTTGTAAACATCAATCATATTCAAATGCAAATGTTCATTCAAAATTATCATTTGGACGTTTACGTATTCAAAACAGAAAAGATGAAAATGTTGATTTTGAGCATGAGCTGCATTTATTTTGAAAAAGAGCCATAATAGGCTAATTGGTACAAGGAGACAAAAAATCCTAGTAGTAGGAAATTGTCATAAAGCTTTGAAAAATATATAAAGAGAATAGCTATGTGAAAATAATGCAGTCAAGTTTCAGTTCTGCTATTACCAATCTTTCTTCGAGCATCTCATCCCTCACTTGTTGAAAGAAAGTAATTGGACTGATCGGTGTCTTTGATGTGTTGAACCTTGAAGATGAGTAGGCAGCTGAACGGAACATAGTTGTACGCTTTATTCCCTAACTTTTGCCTAGGCTGCCTTTTCAGGTTTTCAGCCTACCGGGATAGTATTTATTTTGTCTCTAATTTTTGCCTGGATCGCCTTTTCAGGTTTTCAATCCACCGAGACGCTCATTTTTGCCTAAGTTGCCCTTTCAGGTTTTCAACTTAGCGAGCTTTTCTTTAAGCGAAGTACTTTTAGACAATGTCCGCATTTACAGGGTGTGGGAAATCCTCGCCATCCATAGTGGTAAGCAACATGGCACCGCCGGAGAATATTTTCTTGATTACAAACGGCCCCTCATAAGTGGGAGTCCACTTGCCCCTGGGGTCACCTTGTGGTAGGATGATGCGTTTGACAACAAAGCCACCGGTTTGGTATGCCTGACTTTTGACTTTCTTGTTGAAGGCTTTGATCATACGCTTTTGGTACAACTGACCATGACAAATAGCTGCGAGCCTCTTCTCATCAATCAAGTTTATCTGGTCCAACCGAGTCTGAATCCAATCGTCTTCGTCTAGATCAGCTTCTTTCATAATCCTTAGGGAAGGAATCTGAATTTCAATTGGAAGAACTGCCTCCATACCATAGACCAAGGAAAATGGAGTTGCCCCTGTTGAAGTACGCGCCGATGTGCGATAACCATGAAGAGCAAAAGGTAACATCTCATGCCAGTCTTTGTAGGTTACTGTCATCTTCTGTATGATTTTCTTGATGTTCTTGTTGGCAGCTTCCACCGCGCCATTCATCTTTGGTCGATATGGAGAGGAATTATGATGTTTGATCTTGAATTGTGTGCAGAGTTCAGTAATCATTTTGTTGTTTAAATTTGTGCCATTGTCTGTGATGATCCTTTCAGGGATGCCATACCGACAAGTGAGATTATGCTTGATAAACCTGGCCACAACATTCTTGGTGACAGAAGCAAATGAAGCTGCTTCTACCCATTTTGTGAAGTAATCAATAGCGACTAGGATAAAGCGATGTCCGTTGGAGGCAGTAGGCTTGATTTCTCCGATCATATCAATACCCCACATTGCAAAAGGCCAAGGAGCTGTCAGGACGTTTAACAGGACCGGAGGTACATGTACTTTGTCGCCATATATCTGGCATTTGTGACAGGTTCTGGAGTGATGATGGCAGTCTGTCTCCATGGTAAACCAGTAATAACCTGCTCTTAGGATCTTTTTAGCCATTGTATGTCCACTTGAATAAGTACCAAAGACACCGTCGGGTATATCTTCCATAATGTGTTCTGCTTCCTTCTTGTTTACACAACGAAGTAAAGTTGAGTCATGGTTGCGTTTGTATAGGGTTCCATTACTTAGAAAAAATTTGGCAGCAAATCTTCTTAGAAACTTTCTATCGTAATGGATGCCCCTTCAGGGTACTCCTAAGCTTCGAGATATCTTTTTACTTCATGGAACCATGGTTTTTCTTCCGTTCCTTCGGCATTGATCGTATTGCAATAGGCTGGTTCATCCTGTCTGTAAATGGTGATCATCGGCGCCTCATTGTCCCACCTGACTTTAAACATGGATGACATGGTAACTAGAGCATCATCTAGTTGATTTTCTTCGTGCGGGATGTGTTCAAAAGTGATTTCTTCAAAGTAAGGAATCAAACTCAGGACATATTCTTTGTAAGGAATTAGATTCGGGTGCTTCGTGTCCCAATCCTCTTTGACTTGATAAATTACAAGTGCCGAGTCTCCGTAGCCTTCCAGGAACTTGATTTTTAGATCGATTGCAGCTTTGAGACCCATAATACATGCTTCATACTCGGCTATATTGTTAGTGCAGTTGAAGCATAATCTGGCAGTGAATGGTGTATAACCTCCTGCAAGGGAAATGATCACAGCTCCGATACCATTGCCAAGTGCATTAGAAGCTCCATCAAAAACCATAGTCCATCGGGATCCAGGCTCGGGTCCTTCTTCCGGTCCTGGTTGTTCGTAGTCAGTAACTAGCATAATGTCTTCATCTGGGAAGTCGAAGTTCAATGCTTGATAATCATTCACTGCTTGATGAGCCAGATGATCAACTACCACACTTCCTTTGATTTCTTTTTGTGAAGTGTACTGGATGTCATACTCTGTTAAGATCATTTTCCATCTTGCTATTCTTCCAGAGAGAGCAAGTTTTTCAAACACATACTTGATAGGATCCATTTTGGAGATCAGGAAAGTGGTATGGTTTAGCATATACTGTCTTAGTCGGCGAGCCGCCCATGCTAAGGCACAATAAGTTTTCTCGAGTAGTGCGTATCTTGTTTCACAATCGGTAAACTTTTTGCTAAGATAGTAGATTGCATGCTCCTTTCGGCTGGACTCGTCATGTTGCCCCTGTACACACCCCATTGAATCTTCTAACATAGTTAGGTACATTATTAGAGGTCTTCCTTCCACTGGTGGTAACAAGATTGGTGGTTTTTGAAGATATTCTTTGATCTTATCAAAGGCTAACTGGCATTTGTCATTCCATCTTTCCACTTGATCTTTCTTGAACAGTTTGAAGATCGGCACACAAGTAGTAGTCATATGGGCAATAAATCTAGCTATGTAATTCAGACGTCCCAAGAATCCTCTGACTTGTTTCTCCGTACGGGGTATAGGCATTTCTTGAATGGCTTTGACCTTGGCAGGATCAACTTCAATACCTTTGCTACAGACGATGAAACCTAAGAGTTTGCCGGATCTTACTCCAAAGGTACACTTGTTCGGATTCAGTCGCAACCTGTACTTATTGAGTCTGTCAAACAGCTTGTGCAGATGACCCAGATGTTCTTCTTCGGTGTCGGACTTTGCAATCATATCATCGACATAAACCTCTATCTCATGATGAATCATATCATGGAACAGAGCTACCATTGCACGCTGATAGGTTGCTCCTGCATTCTTTAAACCAAAGGGCATTACTTTGTAACAAAAGGTTCCCCAAGGTGTTGTGAAGGTTGTTTTTTCCATGTCTTCGGGTGCCATCTTGATTTGATTGTACCCTGAGAATACATCCATAAAGGAGAATACCTTGCATTGTGTAGTATTGTCAACCAGTACATCGATGTGAGGTAAAGGGAAATCATCTTTGGGGCTTGCCCGATTCAGATCTCTGTAGTCTACACACATTCTGACCTTCCCGTCTTTTTTAGGCACAGGTACGATGTTAGCTATCCAAGGAGGATAACTTACAACTTTCAGAAAGCCAGCATTGAATTGCTTCTCAACCTCGTCTTTGATCTTTTTGGACATATCGGGTCTACTCCTCCGCAGTTTCTGCTTAACTGGAGTGCTACCTTCTTTGATTGGCAGGCGATGAACCACAATGTCCGTGTCAAGACCAGGCATATCTTCATAGGACCAGGCGAATATCTCAACGTAGTCTTATAACATTTGAATCAATCTTTGCTTGACACTGTATTCTAAATCAGCCCCTATCTTGACTTCTTTCTTTTCTTCGTCGCTGCCCAAGTTGATAACCTCAATTGTTTCTTCATGCAGCTGTATAGTCTTTTCTTCTTGTTCTAACAGTCTTGCAAGTTCTCTTGGTACTCCACAATCTTCCTCTCTTTCGTCCTCAGTTTGGTAGATCAGATTTTCAAAGTCATGACTGGCAATAGCAGAATCGTTATCAACACGATCCAGAGTGAATGTGAATCCGCATTTATTTATGTGAGTGTGTGTAAGAACACATAGCTATTTGAAAAATGAATAAATTAAAGAAAGAAAAAGGATCACAAAATTTGAATATGCAAACGTCCCATGATTTTATTGAATGAACATGATCATGGTATGACAAACCCTTATAAAAAGGACCAGTGTGCTTCGGGCAAGGCACACGGCTTTCAAGTTCATGGTTCGATAGTACAGGAACCATTTTTATCTTTGAACAATATAAACAACGAAAACAGGAAATTGCATTTACTCCTGATCAAAGGAGATCACATCCTCAGCTTCCCAGTTGTTCAATCCATTGTTGTGAGCAGGGAGTATCCAGCTGCTCCAGTTGCAGTTGTCTTCTTCATCTTCCACAGCATTGATTCCTTTGGTGGGGAAATGAGCTGGTGATCTTTCGGGATAAGTAATATACTCTGCTGGATACGAGAGCCTAGGATGAGATACCTCTGTTGGCTGAGCGAGATACCCGATAAGATTGTCCCATCTAGTTGGAATGATGTCTTCAAGGGAGACTTGTGCATTCTAGGGAGCAGTGTATTGTGTCAGGAAATCATTCTCATTATTTGGTGTTTCCCAAACTTCTTCAGGAGCGTCAGGGTTTGTGAATGTCATATGTTCTTCAAAATGGTTGTCCCATCCAGTTGGGGTGATGTCTTCAATAGCGATCTGCGAGCTCAAGGGAGCAGAATACTTCACCATAAAGTCATACTTGCCACTTGGTTCTCCTAGTGTATCCCAAACTTCTTTTGGACTAGGTGGACCTTGGTATTTCTCAGTGATGGAACTTGTGAAACTTTTGCTATCTTCAAACTGATCACCCCATCCAGTTGGGGTAATGTCTTCCATATCAATAAAAGAACTCTGAGGAGCAGTATATTTTACTAGAAAATCATACCTGCCGCTTGGTTCCCCCAAAGTATCCCAAACTTCCATGGAAACAGGTGGAACTTCATTTGGATATGGCTGAATAATATGGTTCAAGAACACTCCATCGTCTTCAATAGCATTCACTCCTTGGCTAATGAAATGTGACATTAATCCTCCAGAATGAGGACTTTGATCGTTCTTCTGATTCCCATTAGCATAGCTCAGGCCTAGCTTATCGGACTTGTAAGGAACATCGAGGAGCTGTCCCCATACTATGCAACCACCTTCTTCGATCACAGCTTTGGCATCTTTGAGAGAAGCCATAGTTGGAGTTATTTTTGTAGCAGGAGTAGCAGAAATATGTTTGGTAGTAGAGACATCTGGAGAGACCACCTCAAAAGATTGGTAGGGAGTTTCGATAAATTCATCACCCAACTCAACATACTTGGAGTTGCCCAGGTGGCTAACCACGTATTCTTCTTCGCCATAAACTGTGACCACCTTGCCTTTTACTGGATACTTCAACTTCTGATGTAGGGTAGAAGTTACAGCATTTGCCCCATGTATCCATGGGCGTCCTAGTAAACAGGAATATGCTGGGTGAATTTCCATTACGTAAAAGGTAGAATCAAAGATCTAAGAGCCCACTCGGATTGGGAGCTTCACCTTTCCATACACTGTTCTTGTTGACCCGTCGAAGGCTCTTACCACAACATCGCTTGGTTGTAACACAATTCCTTCGAAGTCAAGCTTTTCCAGTATTGTTTTTGGTAACACGTTCAAAGAGGAACCGTTATCTACCAGCACATGAGACAGCGTGGTGCCGTTACATTCAATAGAGATGTGTAGGGCTTTATTGTGATTCTTCCCAGCAGGGGTTAGATCAACATCAGAGAAACCGAGACCATTATTCACTGTTAGATTGGCAACACAATTTTCAAATTGAGCGACTGAAATCTCTTGTGGCACATGTGCAGCTTTCAGGAACTTCATCAGGGCCTTGGCATGAGCTTCGGAATATTTTAGCAGAGACAACATTGAGATTTTTGAAGCAGTGTGCCCCAGCTGTTCGACAATATTGTAATCACTCTTGCAGATGATTTTCAATATTTCCTCCATTTCTTGCTTTGATGGATCTTCAATAGTGACTTCCACCGGGGTTCGAATCCCGGCTGCGGTATGTTATTTTTCTTTAATACCTCTTTATATTTTGTAATATAAATATACATTATTAGAGTAAAAAAATAACTAAAAAATATATATTTTATGAAAAATTATTGATAGTAAAAAAATAAAATGTTATAATTCATATTTTACTAAATATTGATTAAAGTAATACTAGAATAACCTCCTGGTGAAATATTTTGTAACAAAAATGTGTAAAAAATTATATAAAATTGGTTGTTAGGCTGATATACAGCGGTATAACAAAACAATTTACACCTAAATATGACATAATCCGCAGTAGCACTACCATCTATTCTAACATTTTGAAGAATTTGGGTTCGAATCCCGGCTGCGGTATGTTATTTTTCTTTAATACCTCTTTATATTTTGTAATATAAATATACATTATTAGAGTAAAAAAATATCTAAAAAATATATATTTTATGAAAAATTATTGAAAATATTTTTAGAATAACTTAGTGAAATTTTTTGTAACAAAAATGTGTAAATATTGTATATAAAAATTGGTTGTTATGTCGATACACATCAATAAATAAATCAATTTACTCCTAAACATCACTTCATCCGCAGTAGCACTACCGACAATTCTTACATATCCAAGAATCCGGGTTCGAATCCCGACTGCGGAAAACTTTTTTTTTAATTCCCCTTTATTTCTATGTATTAGCTAAACGTGCATCTAATTTAATCAACAACTGGGATATATATAACAATTTACACCTAAATATCACATCATTCACATTAGCAGTACCGACAATTCTAACATGTTCAAGAATTCCTTTTCGAATCTAGGCCGCGGAATGTTATTTTTCTTAAATTCTTCTTTATATATTAATAGGTTTTTATGTTTTTACGCAACAATATATAAAACAATTTATACATAAATATCACATCATCCGTTGTAGCACTAACATGTTTAAGAATCCGGGTTCAAGTTCTGTGTAACACCCCATACATAACTGATTAGTATATTATGCATGAAACGTTAAAAATTGATATTGAGTACATACAAAAGCTATAGTTATAGAAAGATCCAAATAAAATACAACATGAAATCCTAATAAGAATTAAAGAACATATGACTTCAATGGATCTGCACAGCGGAAGATGAGATCTGAATAGGTCTCCGAGCCATCACCACTTCCAAGTCTTCAGTCCAAACCTGCTACTGACCAAACTCTACTAAACTGCACCTGAAAAAAATATAAGTTGATTGGGGTGAGATTACTAAATCTCAGTGAGTCCTCCTATCCTATGGGTCCACTCGGATCTACAGGGTACATGCATCAAAACCGAATCCACCATTGATCCGGGGTTTATCCTCACATCCGATACAAGTACGGAGGAAACAAGTGACTCGTCCACCATTGGACTTGCCTAAAACAAATACACATTGTATAGAAAACAAGTATGCAAACCCGCATCCATATATGGGGAATCTAGAAGTGTAACAACCTCGGCTAGATTATGGAATAAATGCATCCTCGATGAGTAACCTCCTGCCTAGTTGTCAAGGGACTTGTACAAGCACACTGCAGGATGGTTAAACGGGTTCACACAAGCCTAAATGGCCATGAGATGACATAAGCCTAATTGGCGTCATTGTCCCGTTAACCTCCTTCACGCTAGTGAGTTACGCCGAGTACAAACCGCCACCTTGACGCCTGAGCCCATCGGGCGAAAGCCTAGTGTTAGTCTACGTGACTTTACTAGAGGTGAGTTACCTCATTATGCATTAGCCTACTTGGCCGCATAACCCCACCATACCGAGCACGCAAGTGTGTTAACGGCAAGTGAGTAAAACCCCGTACGGAAACTCACAAGCACACTGCAACGGTAGCTCAGATGCACACCATATCAAACAATACACATGAACGGATTATTCCATTGGACTACACGGTCCGGGAGGGCTCATAGACTACACGGTCAGAGCAGCGTCCCAATCTAGCCTTCCGGCCACTTCGATTCAAGCATACAGAAATATGACATAAAGTCAAGGTCATAAACAAAGCAATTAATCCAATCGTTTTACCAAAACAATGAAGTCCATAGATTTTCATGTATAAAACATAATGGCATAACGCTTTCAAATATGGGCATCACAATCATAATAAGCAATAAACAAACTATGCCATGCTTAACATAGAATTATTAATCAAATGGTAAAGACATAAGTTCCCATACTAATTCATTGATTCACTAAGTGGGGATCCACTATTATTAAATCAAACATTCTGGTTTGGATAATACCAACCCACCAAACATGCCCTTAGTCACATGCATCATTGTTACATGTCCAAAATGTCCCTCAACTAAGTGACATTTACACCTTTACCATTTAGTTTGTTTCCAACTAATATTCTTCCATCCCAACTAACTTTTCTCAAATTAGGGATTAAATTCATAACTCCTCCTTGGCACTTCATATATAATCTTGCTAGGATTAATGTGGGATATTACATTCTCCCCCTCTTAAATTGAATTCGTCCTCGAATTCTTTTCGATCACCACGGAAACGATTGTCCAATCTATTCCAACCAGGGGATAGAATGTTCCTTACGTTCCTCCTTTAAATAACATCATTACTCTGCCTGAGGATCATTCCATAAGAAGAAACACAATCTGCCAAAAATACTTGCGTCCCACTATACATGATTAGAAACCTTAACCGTCAAGCAACACGTCTATTCAAGTACTTCGTCCTGACATATCTGGGGAAAAGATCCTTCCAGGGTCCTTGACCTTCACTGCTCTGCACTGAATCTCCAAAACTTCAAAAGCACTAATAATCCACTCAGCTCTTTGAATTACTTCCCGTTGAGGATTATTGCCACAACGTAACTTATGCGATAATACTCCAAATTATTCTCCACTCGAGTCCATACAATGCCGTTAGGTGATCTCCAAAATCCTTGGTCTTAACCTCTGGTTCCCAAAGTCTTAGGATAGTTGCCCCAAGCTTACCTTTACTTATACAACTGAATTTCCTTACTTTAACCCTTACTCCAGTTTAGACATAACAACTGTCACTGTATACCGCGAAGGTGTAATCATCTTGCAACTATAGCCTTGACATCGACAACTTCGAACAAGATTCTACTGATGAGACGTGAAATTCAACAACTGACCTGAAACCGCTGTACCAGTCTTCCTGTACAATCATAGTACACAAGGCATAACCACAAAGAACTTGCGCCAACTGAATGTCCTCTCTAGCCTTCAGCATTTCGACGGTCTGATACTCAGTCCAACCCTTGTGACTTGCAAGATAAACTAATGACCAACGAACATCGAACCACATGCCATCCACAAAAATGTATTCCCAAGCTGGTCCATTGACAACACCTCTCGAGTTATGGTGATCCTTGAGAAACTAGAACGAACGAAACGCTGCTTCGACAATTTCCCTTAGGAAGATACTTTCATCCCAACATAAAATCCTATAATTAGTCCGTTCATTCCTGCCTCAGGCTTATCTGATTCTTCCTTGATCCGTTGCGCTACTCTGATTCCAACAAGTCACGCACCTTGAAATCCTCTGAGTCTCATTATATCCATAATTCACTTAGTTTCCATTAATATACAATAATTCCTTGTCTACAGCTGTCCAATTACATCACGTGTTAGGACTCCATATACATCCATCATCGACTACTACTCCTTAAAGTTGCATACTCTCCAGAATCAAGTTTCTACTTACTCTGCCATTCCATATAGTTCATCTACCACAACTTAGGTACACGTTTCGATCTCAGGACATTGAAACCCAAATACTCACTGACTTAGAGGTTCTTCCCTATTACTGATTTCCACAGCATACAACTGCTATGTTTTTCATTCCAACAAATCTTTGTTGCTCAACCGGTACGTCGAACCCTTCAAAAACATACTGCAGCCCATGATAACACTATCAGTTCTACACAACTTCTACCCAACTATACACCTTCATTTTCATAGTGTAGTATCACCTTTGATAACTCGTGCGACTTACTGATATAACAATCCTCCCATAGCCACACTCCATTCACACAGTCATCTAACGTATGTTCCACCTCTGAATCAGACACTAAACTTACTTCCTCGGCGGCTGCATCCTTCATTGCAGTGCTTCCAACCGTCTGAGTGTAGCCACAATGCAAGAAATTGTACTTTGCACTTCGAACGTCTCTTTCATAGACTCCTTAGCAGTCCTAAAACAAAATGTCTATGCTTTATCAAGATTGACACTTCTCCATTTAGAGTATCTAGCAATACCTTACCGGACACATCATACATCAAGCCGATCCAAGATACAACTTGCATATTCCATCACCGGTCGCCAGTGGTACATGATAGCCACAAACCATGCTGACCAGTATATCATGAGCGCACATAAGTCCCACCCTAGACGCTCATGCAAAATTACCAACTTAGCACTTCATGAAACGAGAACGTCCCCAAGGTATAATCTGATACTAACTCACGTGATCACGATCACTCAGAGTCTCCATAAGTATAGTATTGGATCTTGATCCATCTCACCATCGCCTGTCTAGTTATTCCCCTACTATCGAGCGCGACGTATGGATCCTTATCCCACATACCTTATGAGATTCTGGATATGTGTCTCACGAGTGCCAAATCGGAATTCTACCTTGAGCTTCAGATCACCTTGTCCCACACATGTCAGAAAAAGGATGACTCATGCATCTTGTGCACGATAGCGATACTGTGGCATTATACCCGTCTGGTAGTACCAACATGGTGGTCCAACTCCGAGGCCATGTACTCAGGTAACCTACCTCAGTGGCGTATAATGATCCCCACGCGTATCCTATAGTTGCAACCAACAAGTGTCTGAATATGCCTCCAATAGGTTCGTCGTTCCTCAAATCCTTAGAATCACACTCCTCAAGATGCTAAATCCTGAGAGTACTACACATCAAGGTTTACTTACTCAGAAAGCCAAAACGCCAAGCACGAAGATTTGAAGTTCAACTTCGGGTTACCATGCAGTGTGGGTACCCACTCGTCCCACGCATGCATAAGATTCCAAGGATAATTCCGTCCAGATAGGAATACTATGGTTCCTAACAACCAACGCCACAACGATCATCCTATAGACGTTCCAGATAGATCTTAGTTCTTACTCGCCTGAACGCCCAACGCCAAGCGTAGTTCTATGGCTTCACCCGGGGTCAGACAAACAACAACTAACAAGAACTTAGGTCACTGCATTTCACGCATCTACATCATTTCATATTCCATCTAGCGTAGTTCTAGAACTTAAATATAAAATGATGAGAACAGAAATACACATCCTCTTCTATCGACCGGGTATTCAAGCCTCACCCAATCGTAAGTTACCACATTCGTACCTTCCACCAAAATTTACTAGGTAACTACTCTCGCTTCAGGTACTTCGAGTTAATTCAGGATCTAATACTTCGCCCATCCAATTACTGTCCGTACCAGCGCAATCAGAAAGGTTTAACTCCTCTGTCCGCATTTCCAAATGTCATTCTGTCCTATCAGCTCACCAGTCATACTTAACGCCGGCAGCATCATCAATACTGAATCCTACTAATTCTCATCTCAACACCTTTGGAGAATCTCACTTACAAGGCTCCTACTCAATCCTATTTGGATTTCCCTTGCTATTACCATGACTTAGAGAAAGCTTCACTTCGTCCAGTTAAAATCCTGGGAATTCTAGTTGTCTCGATCCACATCTTTGCGTCAAACGCTCCTCTTAAGTCTGACAACTCCAATATTATCCACTTACAACGTCCAAACAATCCATTACTCATCCCACTCCAACTACTTGGGTTCACAATACTTACAGGTTTACGAGTCCTCGTGGCGGCTCTACCGTAATCCTACTGTCTCACACTCAGTCGATGAGTTGATCAAGTTCAACAACTGAATGAGATATCAGTAAAATCAGGCTGGAAACGCACACTTGAGGGGAGGAAAGGAATTGCTAGTGATGTCTCATGGCTCGGCCGAGAATCGACCTGCTCTGATACCAACTGTAACACCCCATACATAACTGACTAGTATATTATGCATGAAACGTTAAAAATTGATATTGAGTACATACAAAAGCTATAGTTATAGAAAGATCCAAATAAAATACAACATGAAATCCTAATAAGAATTACAGAACATATGTCTTCAATGGATCTGCACAGCGGAAGATGAGATCTGAATAGGTCTCCGAGCCATCACCACTTCCAAGTCTTCAGTCCAAACCTGCTACTGACCAAACTCTACTAAACTGTACCTGAAAAAAATATAAGTTGATTGGGGTGAGATTACTAAATCTCAGTGAGTCCTCCTATCCTATGGGTCCACTCGGATCTACAGGGTACATGCATCAAAACCGAATCCACCATTGATCCGGGGTTTATCCTCACATCCGGTACAAGTACGGAGGAAACAAGTGACTCTTCAACCATTGGACTTGCCTAAAACAAATACACATTGTATAGCAAACAAGTATGCAAACCCGCATCCATATACGGGGAATCCAGAAGTGTAACAACCTCGGCTAGATTATGGAATAAATGCATCCTCTATGAGTAACCTCCTGCCTAGTTGTCAAGGGACTTGTACAAGCACACTGCAGGATGGTTAAACGGGTTCACACAAGCCTAAATGGCCATGAGATGACATAAGCCTAATTGGCGTCATTGTCCCGTTAACCTCCTTCGCGCTAGTGAGTTACGCCGAGTACAAACCGCCACCTTGACGCCTGAGCCCATCGGGCGAAAGCCTAGTGTTAGTCTACGTGACATTACTAGAGGTGAGTTACCTCATTATGCATTAGCCTACTTGGCCGCATAACCCCACCATACCGAGCACGCAAGTGTGTTAACGGCAAGTGAGTAAAACCCCGTACGGAAACTCACAAGCACACTGCAACGGTAGCTCAGATGCACACCATATCGAACAATACACATGAACGGGTTATTCCATTGGACTACACGGTCCGGGAGGGCTCATAGACTACACGGTCAGAGCAGCGTCCCAATCTAGCCTTTCGGCCACTTTGAAACAAGCTTACAGAAATATGACATAAAGTCGAGGTCACAAACAAAGCAATCAATCCAATCGTCTTACCAAAACGATGAAGTCCATAGATTTTCATGTATACAACATAATGGCATAACGCTTTCAAATATGGGCATCACAATCATAATAAGCAATAAACAAACTATGACATGCTTAACATAGAATTATTAATCAAATGGTAAAGACATAAGTTCCCATACTAATTCATTGATTCACTAAGTGGGGATCCACTATTATTAAATCAAACATTCTAGTTTGGATAATACCAACCCACCAAACATGCCCTTAGTCACATGCATCATTGTTACATGTCCAAAATGTCCCTCAACTAAGTGACATTTACACCTTTACCATTTAGTTTGTTTCCAACTAATATTCTTCCATCCCAACTAACTTTTCTCAAATTAGGGATTAAATTCATAATTCCTCCTTGGCACTTCATATATAATCTTGCTAGGATTAATGTGGGATATTACATTCTGTATGCGGAATGATATTTTTTTGAATTCCTCTTTATTTCTATGTGTAAGCTAAACGCGCATCTAATTAAATCATTAATATTTATAAATTAGTTAAATTATTATTATTACTTGGTCTAATATAACTAAGCATTTAGTTAAAATAATTTAAATTATTAGTTTTTATATTAAGTAATATACATATATATTATTAAAGTAAAATATTGTCAAAACCAAATAATTAAAAAAAATCTCAATTTTTTATAAAAAAAAACTACATAAATATTTTTGCACTTAAGTCAATTTTAAAAATTTTGATAGTAAAAAAATAAAATGTTATAATTCATATTTTACTAAAGTTTGATTAAAGTAATACTAGAATAACCTCCTGGTGAAATATTTTGTAACAAAAATGTGTAAAAAATTATATAAAATTGGTTGTTAGGCTGATATACAGCGATATAACAAAACAATTTACAGCTAAATATGACATAATCCGCAGTAGCACTACCGTCTATTCTAACATTTTGAAGAATTTGGGTTCGAATCCCGGGTGCGGTATGTTATTTTTCTTTAACACCTCTTTATATTTAGTAATATAAATATACATTATTAGAGTAAAAAAATAACTAACAAATATATATTTTATGAAAAATTATTGAAAATATTTTTAGAATAACTTAGTGAAATTTTTTGTAACAAAAATGTGTAAATATTGTATATAAAAATTGGTTGTTATGTCGATACACATCAATAAATAAATCAATTTACTCCTAAACATCACATCATCCGCAGTAGCACTACCGACAATTCTTACATATCCAAGAATCCAGGTTCGAATCCCGGCTGCGGAAAACTTTTTTTTTAATTCCTCATTATTTCTATGTATTAGCTAAACGTGCATCTAATTTAATCAACAACTGGGATATATATAACAATTTACACTTAAATATCACATCATCCACATTAGCAGTACCGACAATTCTAACATGTTCAAGAATTCCTTTTCGAATCTAGGTCGCGGAATGTTATTTTTCTTAAATTCTTCTTTATATATTAATAGGTTTTTATGTTTTTACGCAACAATATATAAAACAATTTATACATAAATATCACATCATCCGTTGTAGCACTAACATGTTTAAGAATCCGGGTTCAAGTTCTGTATGCGGAATGATATTTTTTTGAATTCCTCTTTATTTCTATGTGTAAGCTAAACGCGCAACTAATTAAATCATTAACATTTATAAATTAGTTAAATTATTATTATTACTTGGTCTAATATAACTAAGCATTTAGTTAAAAAAATTTAAATTATTAGTTTTTATATTAAGTAATATACATATATATTATTAAAGTAAAATATTGTCAAAACCAAATAATTAAAAAAAATCTCAATTTTTTATAAAAAAAAACTACATAAATATTTTTGCACTTAAATCAATTTTAAAAATTTTGATAGTAAAAAAATAAAATGTTATAATTCATATTTTACTAAAGTTTGATTAAAGTAATATTAGAATAACCTCCTGGTGAAATATTTTGTAACAAAAATGTGTAAAAAATTATATAAAATTGGATGTTAGGCTGATATACAGCGATATAACAAAACAATTTACACCTAAATATGACATAATCCGCAGTAGCACTACCGTCTAATCTAACATTTTTAAGAATTTGGGTTTGAATCCCGGCTGCGACTTGTTATTGTTCTTTAATACCTCTTTATATTTAGTAATATAAATATATATTATTAGAGTAAAAAAATAACTAAAAAATATATATTTTATGAAAAATTATTGAAAATAATTTTATAATAACTTAGTGAAATTTTTTGTAACATAAATGTGTAAATATTGTATATAAAAATTGGTTGTTATGTCGATACACATCAATAAATAAATCAATTTACTCCTAAACATCACATCATCCGCAGTAGCACTACCGACAATTCTTACATATCCAAGAATCCGGGTTCGAATCCCGGCTGCGGAAAACTTTTTTTTTTAATTCCTCATTATTTCTATGTATTAGCTAAACATGCATCTAATTTAATCAACAACTGGGATATATATAACAATTTTCACTTAAATATCACATCATCCACATTAGCAGTACCGACAATTCTAACATGTTCAAGAATTCCTTTTCGAATCTAGGCCGCGGAATGTTATTTTTCTTAAATTCTTCTTTATATATTAATAGGTTTTTATGTTTTTACGCAACAAAATATAAAACAATTTATACATAAATATCACATCATCCGTTGTAGCACTAACATGTTTAAGAATCCGGGTTCAAGTTCTGTATGCGGAATGATATTTTTTTGAATTCCTCTTTATTTCTATGTGTAAGTTAAACGCGCATCTAATAAAATCATTAACATTTATAAATTAGTTAAATTATTATTATTACTTGGTCTAATATAACTAAGCATTTAGTTAAAATAATTTAAATTATTAGTTTTTATATTAAGTAATATACATATATATTATTAAAGTAAAATATTGTCAAAACCAAATAATTAAAAAAAATCTCAATTTTTTATAAAAAAAAAAACTACATAAATATTTTTGCACTTAAGTCAATTTTAAAAATTTTGATAGTAAAAAAATAAAATGTTATAATTCATATTTTACTAAAGTTTGATTAAAGTAATACTAGAATAACCTCCTGGTGAAATATTTTGTAACAAAAATGTGTAAAAAATTATATAAAATTGGTTGTTAGGCTGATATACAGCGATATAAAAAAACAATTTACACCTAAATATGACATAATCCGCAGTAGCACTACCGTCTATTCTAACATTGTGAAGAATTTGGGTTCGAATCCCGGCTGCGGTATGTTATTTTTCTTTAATACCTCTTTATATTTAGTAATATAAATATACATTATTAGAGTAAAAAAATAACTAAAAAATATTTATTTTATGAAAAATTATTGAAAATATTTTTAGAATAACTTAATGAAATTTTTTGTAACAAAAATGTGTAAATATTGTATATAAAAATTGGTTGTTATGTCGATACACATCAATAAATAAATCAATTTACTCCTAAACATCACATCATCCGCAGTAGCACTACCGACAATTCTTACATATCCAAGAATCCGGATTCGAATCCCGGCTGCGGAAAACTTTTTTTTTTAATTCCTCTTTATTTATATGTATTAGCTAAACGTGCATCTAATTTAATCAACAACTGGGATATATATATATAACAATTTACACCTAATTATCACACCATCCACATTAGCAGTACCGACAATTCTAACATGTTCAAGAATTCCTTTTCGAATCTAGGCCGCGGAATGTTATTTTTCTTAAATTCTTCTTTATATATTAATAGGTTTTTATGTTTTTACGCAGCAATATATAAAACAATTTATACATAAATATCACATCATCCGTTGTAGCACTAACATGTTTAAGAATCCGGGTTCAAGTTCCGTATGCGGAATGATATTTTTTTGAATTCCTCTTTATTTCTATGTGTAAGCTAAACGCGCATCTAATTAAATCATTAACATTTATATATTAGTTAAATTATTATTATTACTTGGTCTAATATAACTAAGCATTTAGTTAAAATAATTAAATTATTAGTTTTTATATTAAGTAATATACATATATATTATTAAAGTAAATTATTGTCAGAACCAAATAATTAAAAAAAATCTCAATTTTTTATAAAAAAATAAACTACATAAATATTTTTGCACTTAAATCAATTTTAAAAATTTTGATAGTAAAAAAATAAAATGTTATAATTCATATTTTACTAAAGTTTGATTAAAGTAATATTAGAATAACCTCCTGGTGAAATATTTTGTAACAAAAATGTGTAAAAAATTATATAAAATTGGTTGTTAGGCTGTTATACAGCGGTATAACAAAACAATTTACACCTAAATATGACATAATCCGCAGTAGCACTACCGTCTATTCTAACATTTTGAAGAATTTGGGTTTGATTCCCGGCTGCGGTATGTTATTTTTCTTTAATACCTCTTTATATTTATTAATACAAATATACATTATTAGAGTAAAAAAATAACTAAAAAATATATATTTTATGAAAAATTATTGAAAATATTTTTAGAATAACTTAGTGAAATTTTTTGTAACAAAAATGTGTAAATATTGTATATAAAAATTGGTTGTTATGTCGATACACATCAATAAATAAATCAATTTACTCCTAAACATCACATCATCCGCAGTAGCACTACCGACAATTCTTACATATCCAAGAATCCGGATTCGAATCCCGGCTGCGGAAAACTTTTTTTTAATTCTTCTTTATTTCTATGTATTAGCTAAACGTGCATCTAATTTAATCAACAACTGGGATATATATAACAATTTACACCTAAATATCACATCATCCACATTAGCAGTACCGACAATTCTAACATGTTCAAGAATTCCTTTTCGAATCTAGGCCGCGGAATGTTATTTTTCTTAAATTCTTCTTTATATATTAATAGGTTTTTATGTTTTTACGCAACAATATAAAAACAATTTATACATAAATATCACATCATCCGTTGTAGCACTAGCGACAATTCTAACATGTTTAAGAATCCGGGTTCAAGTTCCGTATGCGGAATGATATTTTTTTGAATTCCTCTTTATTTCTATGTGTAAGCTAAACGCGCATCTAATTAAATCATTAACATTTATAAATTAGTTAAATTATTATTATTACTTGGTCTAATATAACTAAGCATTTAGTTAAAATAATTAAATTATTAGTTTTTATATTAAGTAATATACATATATATTATTAAAGTAAAATATTGTCAGAACCAAATAATTAAAAAAAATCTCAATTTTTTATAAAAAAATAAACTACATAAATATTTTTGCACTTAAATCAATTTTAAAAATTTTGATAGTAAAAAAATAAAATGTTATAATTCATATTTTACTAAAGTTTGATTAAAGTAATATTAGAATAACCTCCTGGTGAAATATTTTGTAACAAAAATGTGTAAAAAATTATATAAAATTGGATGTTAGGCTGATATACAGCGATATAACAAAACAATTTACACCTAAATATGACATAATCCGCAGTAGCACTACCGTCTAATCTAACATTTTTAAGAATTTGGGTTTGAATCCCGGCTGCGGTTTGTTATTGTTCTTTAATACCTCTTTATATTTAGTAATATAAATATATATTACTAGAGTAAAAAAATAACTAAAAAATATATATTTTATGAAAAATTATTGAAAATAATTTTATAATAACTTAGTGAAATTTTTTGTAACATAAATGTGTAAATATTGTATATAAAAATTGGTTGTTATGTCGATACACATCAATAAATAAATCAATTTACTCCTAAACATCACATCATCCGCAGTAGCACTACCGACAATTCTTACATATCCAAGAATCCGGATTCGAATCCCGGCTGCGGAAAACTTTTTTTTTTAATTCCTCTTTATTTATATGTATTAGCTAAACGTGCATCTAATTTAATCAACAACTGGGATATATATAACAGTTTACACCTAAATATCACATCATCCACATTAGCAGTACCGACAATTCTAACATGTTCAAGAATTCCTTTTCGAATCTAGGCCGCGGAATGTTATTTTTCTTAAATTCTTCTTTATATATTAATAGGTTTTTATGTTTTTACGCAACAATATAAAAACAATTTATACATAAATATCACATCATCCGTTGTAGCACTAGCGACAATTCTAACATGTTTAAGAATCCGGGTTCAAGTTCCGTATGCGGAATGATATTTTTTGAATTCCTCTTTATTTCTATGTGTAAGCTAAACGCGCATCTAATTAAATCATTAACATTTATAAATTAGTTAAATTATTATTATTACTTGGTCTAATATAACTAAGCATTTAGTTAAAATAATTAAATTATTAGTTTTTATATTAAGTAATATACATATATATTATTAAAGTAAAATATTGTCAGAACCAAATAATTAAAAAAAATCTCAATTTTTTATAAAAAAATAAACTACATAAATATTTTTGCACTTAAATCAATTTTAAAAATTTTGATAGTAAAAAAATAAAATGTTATAATTCATATTTTACTAAAGTTTGATTAAAGTAATATTAGAATAACCTCCTGGTGAAATATTTTGTAACAAAAATGTGTAAAAAATTATATAAAATTGGATGTTAGGCTGATATACAGCGATATAACAAAACAATTTACACCTAAATATGACATAATCCGCAGTAGCACTACCGTCTAATCTAACATTTTTAAGAATTTGGGTTTGAATCCCGGCTGCGGTTTGTTATTGTTCTTTAATACCTCTTTATATTTAGTAATATAAATATATATTATTAGAGTAAAAAAATAACTAAAAAATATATATTTTATGAAAAATTATTGAAAATAATTTTATAATAACTTAGTGAAATTTTTTGTAACATAAATGTGTAAATATTGTATATAAAAATTGGTTGTTATGTCGATACACATCAATAAATAAATCAATTTACTCCTAAACATCACATCATCCGCAGTAGCACTACCGACAATTCTTACATATCCAAGAATCCGGGTTCGAATCCCGGCTGCGGAAAACTTTTTTTTTTAATTCCTCATTATTTCTATGTATTAGCTAAACATGCATCTAATTTAATCAACAACTGGGATATATATAACAATTTTCACTTAAATATCACATCATCCACATTAGCAGTACCGACAATTCTAACATGTTCAAGAATTCCTTTTCGAATCTAGGCCGCGGAATGTTATTTTTCTTAAATTCTTCTTTATATATTAATAGGTTTTTATGTTTTTACGCAACAAAATATAAAACAATTTATACATAAATATCACATCATCCGTTGTAGCACTAACATGTTTAAGAATCCGGGTTCAAGTTCTGTATGCGGAATGATATTTTTTTGAATTCCTCTTTATTTCTATGTGTAAGTTAAACGCGCATCTAATAAAATCATTAACATTTATAAATTAGTTAAATTATTATTATTACTTGGTCTAATATAACTAAGCATTTAGTTAAAATAATTTAAATTATTAGTTTTTATATTAAGTAATATACATATATATTATTAAAGTAAAATATTGTCAAAACCAAATAATTAAAAAAAATCTCAATTTTTTATAAAAAAAAAAAACTACATAAATATTTTTGCACTTAAGTCAATTTTAAAAATTTTGATAGTAAAAAAATAAAATGTTATAATTCATATTTTACTAAAGTTTGATTAAAGTAATACTAGAATAACCTCCTGGTGAAATATTTTGTAACAAAAATGTGTAAAAAATTATATAAAATTGGTTGTTAGGCTGATATACAGCGATATAAAAAAACAATTTACACCTAAATATGACATAATCCGCAGTAGCACTACCGTCTATTCTAACATTGTGAAGAATTTGGGTTCGAATCCCGGCTGCGGTATGTTATTTTTCTTTAATACCTCTTTATATTTAGTAATATAAATATACATTATTAGAGTAAAAAAATAACTAAAAAATATTTATTTTATGAAAAATTATTGAAAATATTTTTAGAATAACTTAATGAAATTTTTTGTAACAAAAATGTGTAAATATTGTATATAAAAATTGGTTGTTATGTCGATACACACCAATAAATAAATCAATTTACTCCTAAACATCACATCATCCGCAGTAGCACTACCGACAATTCTTACATATCCAAGAATCCGGATTCGAATCCCGGCTGCGGAAAACTTTTTTTTTTAATTCCTCTTTATTTATATGTATTAGCTAAACGTGCATCTAATTTAATCAACAACTGGGATATATATATATAACAATTTACACCTAATTATCACACCATCCACATTAGCAGTACCGACAATTCTAACATGTTCAAGAATTCCTTTTCGAATCTAGGCCGCGGAATGTTATTTTTCTTAAATTCTTCTTTATATATTAATAGGTTTTTATGTTTTTACGCAGCAATATATAAAACAATTTATACATAAATATCACATCATCCGTTGTAGCACTAACATGTTTAAGAATCCGGGTTCAAGTTCCGTATGCGGAATGATATTTTTTTGAATTCCTCTTTATTTCTATGTGTAAGCTAAACGCGCATCTAATTAAATCATTAACATTTATAAATTAGTTAAATTATTATTATTACTTGGTCTAATATAACTAAGCATTTAGTTAAAATAATTAAATTATTAGTTTTTATATTAAGTAATATACATATATATTATTAAAGTAAATTATTGTCAGAACCAAATAATTAAAAAAAATCTCAATTTTTTATAAAAAAATAAACTACATAAATATTTTTGCACTTAAATCAATTTTAAAAATTTTGATAGTAAAAAAATAAAATGTTATAATTCATATTTTACTAAAGTTTGATTAAAGTAATATTAGAATAACCTCCTGGTGAAATATTTTGTAACAAAAATGTGTAAAAAATTATATAAAATTGGTTGTTAGGCTGTTATACAGCGGTATAACAAAACAATTTACACCTAAATATGACATAATCCGCAGTAGCACTACCGTCTATTCTAACATTTTGAAGAATTTGGGTTTGATTCCCGGCTGCGGTATGTTATTTTTCTTTAATACCTCTTTATATTTATTAATACAAATATACATTATTAGAGTAAAAAAATAACTAAAAAATATATATTTTATGAAAAATTATTGAAAATATTTTTAGAATAACTTAGTGAAATTTTTTGTAACAAAAATGTGTAAATATTGTATATAAAAATTGGTTGTTATGTCGATACACATCAATAAATAAATCAATTTACTCCTAAACATCACATCATCCGCAGTAGCACTACCGACAATTCTTACATATCCAAGAATCCGGATTCGAATCCCGGCTGCGGAAAACTTTTTTTTAATTCTTCTTTATTTCTATGTATTAGCTAAACGTGCATCTAATTTAATCAACAACTGGGATATATATAACAATTTACACCTAAATATCACATCATCCACATTAGCAGTACCGACAATTCTAACATGTTCAAGAATTCCTTTTCGAATCTAGGCCGCGGAATGTTATTTTTCTTAAATTCTTCTTTATATATTAATAGGTTTTTATGTTTTTACGCAACAATATAAAAACAATTTATACATAAATATCACATCATCCGTTGTAGCACTAGCGACAATTCTAACATGTTTAAGAATCCGGGTTCAAGTTCCGTATGCGGAATGATATTTTTTTGAATTCCTCTTTATTTCTATGTGTAAGCTAAACGCGCATCTAATTAAATCATTAACATTTATAAATTAGTTAAATTATTATTATTACTTGGTCTAATATAACTAAGCATTTAGTTAAAATAATTAAATTATTAGTTTTTATATTAAGTAATATACATATATATTATTAAAGTAAAATATTGTCAGAACCAAATAATTAAAAAAAATCTCAATTTTTTATAAAAAAATAAACTACATAAATATTTTTGCACTTAAATCAATTTTAAAAATTTTGATAGTAAAAAAATAAAATGTTATAATTCATATTTTACTAAAGTTTGATTAAAGTAATATTAGAATAACCTCCTGGTGAAATATTTTGTAACAAAAATGTGTAAAAAATTATATAAAATTGGATGTTAGGCTGATATACAGCGATATAACAAAACAATTTACACCTAAATATGACATAATCCGCAGTAGCACTACCGTCTAATCTAACATTTTTAAGAATTTGGGTTTGAATCCCGGCTGCGGCTTGTTATTGTTCTTTAATACCTCTTTATATTTAGTAATATAAATATATATTACTAGAGTAAAAAAATAACTAAAAAATATATATTTTATGAAAAATTATTGAAAATAATTTTATAATAACTTAGTGAAATTTTTTGTAACATAAATGTGTAAATATTGTATATAAAAATTGGTTGTTATGTCGATACACATCAATAAATAAATCAATTTACTCCTAAACATCACATCATCCGCAGTAGCACTACCGACAATTCTTACATATCCAAGAATCCGGATTCGAATCCCGGCTGCGGAAAACTTTTTTTTTTAATTCCTCTTTATTTATATGTATTAGCTAAACGTGCATCTAATTTAATCAACAACTGGGATATATATAACAATTTACACCTAAATATCACATCATCCACATTAGCAGTACCGACAATTCTAACATGTTCAAGAATTCCTTTTCGAATCTAGGCCGCGGAATGTTATTTTTCTTAAATTCTTCTTTATATATTAATAGGTTTTTATGTTTTTACGCAACAATATATAAAACAATTTATACATAAATATCACATCATCCGTTGTAGCACTAACATGTTTAAGAATCCGGGTTCAAGTTCTGTATGCGGAATGATATTTTTTTGAATTCCTCTTTATTTCTATGTGTAAGCTAAACGCGCAACTAATTAAATCATTAACATTTATAAATTAGTTAAATTATTATTATTACTTGGTCTAATATAACTAAGCATTTAGTTAAAAAAATTTAAATTATTAGTTTTTATATTAAGTAATATACATATATATTATTAAAGTAAAATATTGTCAAAACCAAATAATTAAAAAAAATCTCAATATTTTATAAAAAAAAACTACATAAATATTTTTGCACTTAAATCAATTTTAAAAATTTTGATAGTAAAAAAATAAAATGTTATAATTCATATTTTACTAAAGTTTGATTAAAGTAATACTAGAATAACCTCCTGGTGAAATATTTTGTAACAAAAATGTGTAAAAAATTATATAAAATTGGTTGTTAGGCTGATATACAGCGATATAAAAAAACAATTTACACCTAAATATGACATAATCCGCAGTAGCACTACCGTCTATTCTAACATTGTGAAGAATTTGGGTTCGAATCCCGGCTGCGGTATGTTATTTTTCTTTAATACCTCTTTATATTTAGTAATATAAATATACATTATTAGAGTAAAAAAATAACTAAAAAATATTTATTTTATGAAAAATTATTGAAAATATTTTTAGAATAACTTAATGAAATTTTTTGTAACAAAAATGTGTAAATATTGTATATAAAAATTGGTTGTTATGTCGATACACATCAATAAATAAATCAATTTACTCCTAAACATCACATCATCCGCAGTAGCACTACCGACAATTCTTACATATCCAAGAATCCGGATTCGAATCCTGGCTGCGGAAAACTTTTTTTTTTAATTCCTCTTTATTTATATGTATTAGCTAAACGTGCATCTAATTTATTCAACAACTGGGATATATATAACAATTTACACCTAATTATCACACCATCCACATTAGCAGTACCGACAATTCTAACATGTTCAAGAATTCCTTTTCGAATCTAGGCCGCGGAATGTTATTTTTCTTAAATTCTTCTTTATATATTAATAGGTTTTTATGTTTTTACGCAGCAATATATAAAACAATTTATACATAAATATCACATCATCCGTTGTAGCACTAACATGTTTAAGAATCCGGGTTCAAGTTCTGTATGCGGAATGATATTTTTTTGAATTCCTCTTTATTTCTATCTAAAAGCTAAACGCTTATCTAATTAAATCATTAACATTTATAAATAAGTAAATTATTATTATTACTTGGTCTAATATAACTAAGCATTTAGTTAAAAAAATTTAAATTATTAGTTTTTATATTAAGTAATATACATATATATTATTAAAGTATAATATTGTCAAAACCAAATAATTAAAAAAAATCTCAATTTTTTATAAAAAAAAACTACATAAATATTTTTGCACTTAAATCAATTTTAAAAATTTTGATAGTAAAAAAATAAAATGTTATAATTCATATTTTACTAAAGTTTGATTAAAGTAATATTAGAATAACCTCCTGGTGAAATATTTTGTAACAAAAATGTGTAAAAAATTATATAAAATTGGTTGTTAGGCTGATATACAGCGGTATAACAAAACAATTTACACCTAAATATGACATAATCCGCAGTAGCACTACCGTCTATTCTAACCTTTTGAAGAATTTGGGTTCGAATCCCGGCAGCGGTATGTTATTTTTCTTTAATACCTCTTTATATTTAGTAATATAAATATACATTATTAGAGTAAAAAAATAACTAAAAAATATATATTTTATGAAAAATTATTGAAAATATTTTTAGAATAACTTAGTGAAATTTTTCGTAACAAAAATGTGTAAATATTTTATATAAAAATTGGTTGTTATGTCGATACACATCAATAAATAAATCAATTTACTCCTAAACATCACATCATCCGCAGTAGCACTACCGACAATTCTCACATATCCAAGAATCCGGGTTCGAATCCCGACTGCGGAAAACCTTTTTTTTTAATTCCTCTTTATTTCTATGTATTAGCTAAACGTGCATCTAATTTAATCAACAACTGGGATATATAACAATTTACACCTAAATATCACATCATCCACATTAGCAGTTCCTCTTTATTTCTATGTATTAGCTAAACGTGCAACTAATTTAATCAACAACTGGGATATATAACAATTTACACCTAAATATCACATCATCCACATTAGCAGTACCGACAATTCTAACATGTTCAAGAATTCCTTTTCGAATCTAGGCCGCGGAATGTTATTTTTCTTAAATTCTTCTTTATATATTAATAGGTTTTTATGTTTTTACGCAACAATATAAAAACAATTTATACATAAATATCACATCATCCGTTGTAGCACTAGCGACAATTCTAACATGTTTAAGAATCCGGGTTCAAGTTCCGTATGCGGAATGATATTTTTTTGAATTCCTCTTTATTTCTATGTGTAAGCTAAACGCGCATCTAATTAAATCATTAACATTTATAAATTAGTTAAATTATTATTATTACTTGGTCTAATATAACTAAGCATTTAGTTAAAATAATTAAATTATTAGTTTTTATATTAAGTAATATACATATATATTATAAAAGTAAAATATTGTCAGAACCAAAAAATTAAAAAAAATCTCAATTTTTTATAAAAAAATAAACTACATAAATATTTTTGCACTTAAATCAATTTTAAAAATTTTGATAGTAAAAAAATAAAATGTTATAATTCATATTTTACTAAAGTTTGATTAAAGTAATACTAGAATAACCTCCTGGTGAAATATTTTGTAACAAAAATGTGTAAAAAATTATATAAAATTGGTTGTTAGGCTGATATACAGCGATATAACAAAACAATTTACACCTAAATATGACATAATCCGCAGTAGCACTACCGTCTATTCTAACATTTTTAAGAATTTGGGTTTGAATCCCGGCTGCGGTTTGTTATTGTTCTTTAATACCTCTTGATATTTAGTAATATAAATATATATTATTAGAGTAAAAAAATTAGTAAAAAATATATATTTTATGAAAAATTATTGAAAATAATTTTATAATAACTTAGTGAAATTTTTTGTAACAAAAATGTGTAAATATTTTATATAAAAATTGGTTGTTATGTCGATACACATCAATAAATAAATCAATTTACTCCTAAACATCACATCATCCGCAGTAGCACTACCGACAATTCTCACATGTTTAAGAATCCGGGTTCAAGTTCTGTATGCGGAATGATATTTTTTTGAATTCCTCTTTATTTCTATGTGTAAGTTAAACGCGCATCTAATAAAATCATTAACATTTATAAATTAGTTAAATTATTATTATTACTTGGTCTAATATAACTAAGCATTTAGTTAAAATAATTTAAATTATTAGTTTTTATATTAAGTAATATACATATATATTATTAAAGTAAAATATTGTCAAAACCAAATAATTAAAAAAAATCTCAATTTTTTATAAAAAAAAAACTACATAAATATTTTTGCACTTAAGTCAATTTTAAAAATTTTGATAGTAAAAAAATAAAATGTTATAATTCATATTTTACTAAAGTTTGATTAAAGTAATACTAGAATAACCTCCTGGTGAAATATTTTGTAACAAAAATGTGTAAAAAATTATATAAAATTGGTTGTTAGGCTGATATACAGCGATATAACAAAACAATTTACACCTAAATATGACATCATCCGCAGTAGCACTACCGTCTATTCTAACATTGTGAAGAATTTGGGTTCGAATCCCGGCTGCGGTATGTTATTTTTCTTTAATACCTCTTTATATTTAGTAATATAAATATACATTATTAGAGTAAAAAAATAACTAAAAAATATATATTTTATGAAAAATTATTGAAAATATTTTTAGAATAACTTAGTGAAATTTTTTGTAACAAAAATGTGTAAATATTTTATATAAAAATTGGTTGTTATGTCGATACACATCAATAAATAAATCAATTTACTCCTAAACATCACATCATCCGCAGTAGCACTACCGACAATTCTCACATATCCAAGAATCCGGGTTCGAATCCCGACTGCGGAAAACCTTTTTTTTTTAATTCCTCTTTATTTCTATGTATTAGCTAAACGTGCATCTAATTTAATCAACAACTGGGATATATATAACAATTTACACCTAAATATCACATCATCCACATTAGCAGTACCGACAATTCTAACATGTTCAAGAATTCCTTTTCGAATCTAGGCCGCGGAATGTTATTTTTCTTAAATTCTTCTTTATATATTATTGTCATACCCCAATTTTTGACCCAAGATACCACCTCATATCATAGCATATGCATCATTTGCATCTCTAACAAATTGCATAGCTTGTGTTTGTAATTTGTGACTCAGCAGGGTTTAATTGAGAAATCACTCATCAGTGCAAGCAACAAACAATCCGGGTTTTGTTCTCTCTTCATCTCAAATGAATCATCTTCATCAACAATCAACATTTGGTCCTCAGAGATTCATTTCAACAAGCTCAAAGGCTCTGAACCAACCAGATTAGGGTTTTGACTGAAGATAGCATACTCCTGACTTTGGCTCTGGATTTGACCTAATGACTTGGGACATGACCTCAAGACCCCAAGTGCATCATTTTGACCTAATCCATTGGCTCAAGACATCTCCTACACAAGGATTGATCAATAGTGAAATTTCAAATCATCAGATTAGGGTTTTGAACTATCAGGGATTGAAATCAGGGATCACATTTGGGAAACCCTAAAAATCCCCAGGGAGTCAATCAAAGGTTTCAATCATCTTCAAATAATCCCTATGACAATATCCAATGGAAATTGTGTCTCAATTCAAGATCCACAGTCATCAATTTCATAAGGGTCGACAATTAGGGTTTTTGACCTAATTCACTTGAACAACTGACTTTTTAATCAGAAGATGATGCCACAACTTAAACCATGGCTCAAGGTCCTCTAATAACTAAATGTGATCCATTCATACCACTCATTTGGCGAGGATAGCCTGGTTCATTTGAAATCTCCAGAAACGCGATTCGTCTGAAAAAGTCAACTGTACAAAATCACCATTGAATTTTGGGGAATTTTGGTCAACCATGACTTTTGAAATTTTAAATCATCAATATATGATATATGAAGTCATTTGATCAAGAAAAATCAAGAAAATCAATCAAGAATCAAAAAGTCAAAGGTTGACTTTTATACTTAGAAAAATTTTCTAAGTGTTTTTCAATGATTTTTTCCAAACTTTGGAAGGGAATAACTTAAAATTTCACCTACAAACTGAAAAAAACTTCCAACATGAAAGTTGTAGATTTTGATCCAATAAACAACTTTGTCACATAAAATGATTTTCCAAAAGATCAACCATTTAAGAGATATGGAGCTTCAAAGTTGGTATCTTTTGAAAATTTCACTAAAAATCTCACTTTCTTCAAAGTTCATGGAACTTTTTCACCCATTTCCTTAAAGGTCTTGAAGAAACTTTCAACTAGAGTTTTGAAGTGTGTAATATGAGCTTTCCAAAATGTCCAAGAGCATGAAAAAATATGGAGCATAGCTATGGTTTTGAATTATGCATTTAGTGGTCATTTTCACTTGAAATTTCAAACCATTTTCACTAAGTTTCAATACTATATGACCTATAATGCAAGTAATGATGCATCAATGCAATAATTGAGAGATATTTTCTGATTTGAAGATCAGAATGGAAGAGGATAAGAAGCTTGGAGATTTAACCATGGTTTAGTCACTTTTAACCATTTGCATTAAATGTAAAGATTCCATTTTATCTCCAAATGCCAAATCACCATTCTTTGATCAACTTGCAAAGCTCTGCATTCAGAATCCTTGGCCTATAAATAGAGATCATTTCCACTCTTCAAATCAGACCAAAACCTCACAAAAGATAGGTTTTCTCTTTCTTTCTTGAATTGCAAGTTTCTTAAGTTTCAAAGAGGTAGAAATCTCAACCTCTAAACCCTTGAAGTTCTGGCCAAAGTAATGCTTCCAACAACTCATAAACATCATATGGGATGTGCTTGATCCCCTCACACACTCCAAAAACACCTAATTTCCAAAATCACTACCTCACTTCCATGTATGCATAAAGAGAGCCTTATCATGCCAAAATCCATACCAAGCCAATTTTGTCCAAACTAACCTTCTAAACATCATCCATATACTTCATATGAACTGTTCCAACCATCATCCATGATCTGAAACATCAAAATCATCAAGCTAGGTCCTCACTTGAGCCATACTGCAGATCGGGTACCATAGATTGATCAAGAGGTTTCCAGTTCATTCCAGGCATTCAAACACCTTCCATAAGGTCCATTGAAGCTGTCCAGATAGAGAAGCAACATCTGTAACACCTCTTGGCACGATTTCAATTTCCAGTTTTGCAAGTTTTTGAGGTAAGTGCTTTGAACTTCAAAATCTATCATTCATGCATCATAAATGAAAAACTGGTTTACCATCATGTTTCTGCATACATATGGATCATTAACCCTCAATCAATTGCATCATAACTTGCACGATTTCAGATTGAATCATAGAATTAGGGTTTTTCACGATTTACAGAAAATTTATGATCTTAGAGAGGAAATAAATGAATTACGAGGATACGATCATGTTCCTTGTGAAAAATTGAGCAAGATAGGCTATTCACTTGATCAAATTGGTTCAGTTTCAGAAAAATTCAAAATCAGAATAGGGATGTGTTCTTGGCGCCATTTTTTTGTTCATAAATTTCAAATGTTTGTTTTTCAATATATTGAATGGAACGTGTGTCACTAACAAGCTGCGCGCGCAGCTCAGTTGGTTGTTGTTTTGAGTAGTGAACCTCAGGGCGTGGGTTCAACACCCTTAGGGACCAAAACCTTTTTTTTTAAACACTATTATTCTTATTTTTCTTCACAACTTCATCAATTATTTTAACCTATCAAATTAACTCATTTTTTATTCATTTTTTACACACTTCTTATTTTATATATGTATTTTATGAATATCAAAAAAAATCACAAAAAAATATTTATTTAATACATTTTTAATTAAGTTTAAAATGACATATTTTTAAGTGTTTTGAAAATACTTTAAATATTGTTTTTCATTTGAATTTTCAAACCTAATCACTTGTAAATATTTTGTGATCAAACCCTAATCATTTAGGTATTAATTAAGTATAATCTTTGTGTTTTCCTTAATTAAGTTGATTTCTTTCAAAACTTCAAAACAAACGATCGACGCTTTTCAAAACAAATCGCTTTCAAAACCATCTCTTTTTGGATCTCCTTTCAAAAAAACTCTTGATTAAATCTTTTTGGATTAATCAATCGATTTTCAAAACAAACTTGGGCATCCCTTATGGTATAAGCCCCATTCCTTTGTATAAATTTAGGTTTTTCATTATAAATATACCTATATTTTTATACTTCGATCAAATTGATTTAAACCCTCGAGTGACAAGATCAAAAATTAGGGTTTTCTTCAAAATCACACTGGGCCTCTCGAATATTAGAGAGTGTAAGTCCCTTTCCTTTCTCTTTGAAACAGTAAACTTCTTTCAAAACTGTCAACCTGTTTTCAAACGACAAACCTCTTTTTAACAGAACAATCAACCATGTTTTAGAAAATAAAACCTAGGCCTCCATGTAGGTATAAGTCCCATTCCCGTACATGAAATTAGGTATTTCATTGTACACCTTTTTGTACATACCTCGATCAATTTGATTTTTAACTTCGAATAACAAATCAAAAATGAAGGTTTTCTTTAAATCTTCCCAAAAAACATGGGCCTCCATGTAGGTATAAGTCCCAAACCTCTTGTAAATATTTTGTTTGCATAGCTTTTGAATGAACTCAAGTGGGCCTCTCCCCGAGTATAAGTCCCGAGCCCCCGTGTATAGAAATGGATCATGCTTACAGGTATATTTCCTTCATAAACTCCATTATATACACACACTTTGTCATATATAACTGTTCATATAACTGTTCATATTTGTTCATGTACTTGTTCATATTTGTTCGTACTTGTTCATATTTGTGATTGTGTTATATATACTTGTTCAACTTAGTACAACACTAGGTTCCCCATAGCCTCCTATTGGGCTTCGTGCAAAGAATCTCCCTAGTTTAGGTTAGGACATAGAGTATGGTTTCCCGGTGAAATCGCTCTAAAAGCTCAAACCAACTATACCATGCCTCCCCTTGGGCTTTGTACAAACGACTTATCCCTCCCATAGCCTCCTCTTGGGCTTACAATGCAAGGACCCTGGATTGTCCCTCCCATAGCCTCCTCTTGGGCTTACAATGCAAGGACCCTCGGATAGCCTCCTCTTGGGCTTCGTACAAGGACCCACGGGCTTCTTATAAGCATCCCCCAATATCCAAAACAAATACCCTAGGAGATTAGACATTTATCATCTCTATGATAGGAGTATCTCTTCTATATCATCACAAACAATCAATCAATCAAACTTTTTTGCCACAAGGCTGGCTAATCAATCAAACTTCTTTTTGCCACAAGGCTGGCTAATCAATCAAACCGTTTTGCCACCATACTGGCTGATTAATCAAAGTTTTTGTCACAAGGCTGACTTCATTGAAACTTTTGCCACAAGGCTGGCTGATTAATCAAAACTTTTTGTCACAAGGGTGACTTCATTGAAAGTTTTTGCCACAAGGCTTGTTAAAACAAAAAAAACATCTTTATCATTCTAAGCGCCATAAGTGGCACAATCCAGGGCTAATAATGAAAAGATTTTCAAACAAAACAAACAGATGTATGTGATGATATAGATTAGATACATCGAACATTAAGATGACATTTGTCTCTTATCCTTTGCTTCAACTAGCATAAGTGGGAACTATGATTGCTCTGACTTTCTCAACATCCCTTTGAGAATACGTAGGAACAAGGTCGTATCCTTGGCGAGCAAAACTTCTCTCTCAAACCACTCAAAACTTAGAACCCGTAGACCTCGAGCTACAGATGCTCTGATTCCCTCTAAGGGATATGTATGCAGAGGATCGCGACGATCTTTGCGAGCATAATCAAACAAACACCTTAGGTCCCACCTATTTCACAAGAACCTCTCAATAACATAGAATAAAAAACATAGCAAAGAAACCTATAGAGTACTATAGATACGTTGGGTGCTAATACCTTCCCTTCGTATAACCAACCCTCTTACCCGGAATCTCTCCCCCACTTTTAAGGTTATTGCAGCTTTTTTCCTTTTCCTACTTTGGAAACAATAAAAAGTTTGGTCGGAACAAAAGAAAAATCATTTTTTGAGCACTCGAGCCCAAAGAAGGCATCAGGTGTGTCATCCCGAAAAAAGATACGATTTTTCCCCGCGACAGAAAAATGGCGACTTCACTGGGGATGGAAAAGGGGACCATCTTTTTATAGTTTCCAAAGGAAGGGTTATTTCTATTTGTTTTGTTTTTGTTACATGTGTGGTTCTTTGGTTCTGTTACTTGTGTGGTTCTGTTACAAGTTATACATTATGGACAAATCCTAACCCGGATTAAGTACACATAAGAATTAGGTGGAGGGTATAGTCATGTACATGCATACGTGAGAATCCTTCCGCTCAGTGGAGGTTCCTTGTTGGTAATATATGTTTAGCATGTTTCGTAGCAAAGACATTATTGCTTTCATTGAGTTGTAGAAGCTGAGTTGGCCGTAGAACCCCAACCCATCCTGGCCTTATTAGGTTGTGGCGCAGAGACTATTCAGGTGAAGACTTGGATTAGTTGTCATGCAGAGAGTCACACTCAGACGAGTTTTTCTTGAGAATATTGCTAGCTCACAAGTTCAATTGTGCAAGCCGGTAATATCCGAAAGAAAAATGTAGACTCTGACGTATCAGTAGAACATGTTGTGCAGGTGATTAACCCTAGTACTATCTGTTGCACCCCAAAATTTGCCCATCTAAATTTACTTATATCTGGCTTATTGCTCTACAATCATTCACATATTAGGTCATCAACAAAACCATGCATTTCATTGAACACATAATTAAAGGATCAAGGACCCGGGTTTATGGTTTTCTCTTATTCATATCATCATAATAATTCTAAGTTTGGTGTCAAGATTAGGTCATTACCTCGGTGTATGATACAAGTGTTGGCATTGGATTACTCCCTAGGGATGGATTTGCTCAAGAGGGCCTTATTATCATTCGAAGTATTAGACCATAAGATTATGTGGATTTACAAGGCGTCCTAGCATGGCTTTATTCGTTTCTATCTCTTCAAGACAATCGAAGCATTGATTAATATTTTCATGGCCACCTAATGCATCTCTCACCAACTTATCAATTCACGCCATACGCTTTTGATTACCTTGGGTACAAGTTATTTAAGGAATTGTTTATTCAAAGATCATGGTCCAAGCGCAACGGTTCGATTACTTCTTAGAGAAAGATTCAATGTATATAAAGTTTCAAGTTCAAGTTATAAGGATCCAAGAATACATTCCATTATATCATCTACCATTCAAATTATCGTTACAATATTCATCGCAAAATCCAAGTCATACATTACAATTTCATACAAATTTCATTACAAAAAAATTCCAATTTTCTATATATCAGGAAGAGCCAAATGAGTAAGATTTTGCATGTTCTCCTTAACTTTGCAGCTTCGTATAATCCATTTGAAACTATTTTCAGCTTCCAAGATCAAGACAAAACTTTGCAATAGAAATGGCATCTCAAGAATCAAGCCTACTCAGGGATTTCGATCATGTTAAGGCTGCTGTCACCGAGTTCGCTAGAGGATTTAACCACATAGTTGCCAAAAGAGTCCAGTTGCTACACCATGGCAGCCCTGCATAATTCAAAAGAAAAACTGCTGCCAGTCACGAATCATGTACAAAAACGCAATGTTCATACAAACAACCAACATCTTACACAACAAAAAAAGCCCAGACAGAACCAGCCCCATTCAAAATCATCCCCTTGCATTCAGATATAAACCTGCATCATCAATGTACAAAATAGTCACACATACAGTCCACAAATATGTCAAAACAGATAAGAGCCATACAAAAACAATACAAGGAACTTGAAGAAGTATATTTCAAGGAACGGTTCGGCAAACTCAATAACAACAGTATGTTTTCTAACCCATAACCACTCTTCAACTAACCAAGTTCTAATAGAACTAACCATCCCTTAACTTAACACTTCTCAGTTTCCATCTATAACAAATTCAAACCAACCTATGACTAACTCAGCCCTTCAGAAAACCAGATGGTAACTAATTCCTAAGAGCATTTCTAAAACTAAACCTATCAGTTCATAACTAAATCCAAATAACCTAACTGACTTTAACCAATTTCTAACCTCTTCCTAATCCCATTAACCGTCATAACCAACATTTAACAGAATTCAGTTACTATATAACCACCTAACTGTTCCAACAACCTATTGTAACCAACTAACTCTTCTTAACAGCCAACTAACTCAGTTATAACCTATCCTAACAGATTCAACAACCTCACAACAACTCTAACTGCCATAACAAACTCTCAAAAAGTCAGTTACAAATCCTAACTGAATCTCAAAATCTAACAGAATTCTGAGAAGGAAAGTTACCTATATATATATTCATCAGCACAGTTCTTCGAGTTCTCTCCACGCCATTTCACTACACACAATTCTTCACTCTCAATCTATTCTCTCATCTTCATCTTCCATTTCTCACCTTCAACTCATCTTCACCGTTCCCACGATTCTTCATTTCATCTCCACTCTCTTCACTCCACCATTTTCATCATTCATCACAATTCACGCCAACCATTCATCACAATCTTCATCTCTGAACCATCATCCACCTCCATCACTTCATGACCTTCAATCAATCTCGTTCAACCATCATCTTCGCTCAACTCTGCGCCTCAATCACGAATCCACAAAACACGTATTCACCCTAGCCTCAATCTTTGACACGCTCCAGGGGCATCGTCATCTTCAACAACAATAACAACACGCAGCAAGAACACGCAAAAGATTCAATACGCAGAAACCACACAGAAAAAGAAGCGAAGAAGAAGAAGAAGCAAGATAGAGTTAAAGCATTGAATTGAATTACCTGAAGAACTCATTCATCCGTTGCGTATATTTCGCACGTACCAGAATCAGAATCCCCTCTCCGGTTTCCTTCAACGATCTTCGCTATTTTGCGTTTCAGGTAAGCCTTCAATACCTCTCTCCCCTTCATCGTTTTCCAATTTCTCCATACTATAATATAGCCTAAGGTGTGTGGATTCAAAACCCCAACAAATTGTTCTCTGAAACTTCGCATATCACGCTCAATTCGATTCTGAAAAATTTAGGTTTTAGGTCTTATCGGTGAGGATTAGAGAGGTGAGGAAGATGATATTTCTGTTTTGGTTTGGTGGCGACTCTGTTGTTCATTTTCGCGAGCGTGCGACAGCTGGCGACTCTGCTGGGGATGTTGCTAGACCTGTTGCTGGTCCATCCTTAGTGAGTCGATCCTAGCCTGCGTTTGTTTGTTTATTTACTGGGTGTTTACTTGTTTTTATGTCTATATCTTGTATATATGTTTGCATGTTTTCTGCTTGCATATCATGTTTATTTCTGTTTGCACATCATGCATATGGATTATATTCTGTGTTCCTTGGGGTCTTCTGTTCTGTTTTGCAGGTGGGGGGTTTTTGAGGTAAAAGGCCCACTACCCAGGCCAAGTGACACATAGGATTAGCGTGGATGCTCATGTTGACTACCGTAGCGCTTGCTATGGATGAGTTCAATATGGGGTACCACAACTGGGCGAGGTTCTTTCATGGAACACTGTGTCTGGCACGCTTGTTGCCTCAAACACTTTGTACCCCATGGGAACTGTAGACCCTGGTGACCATTAGGGACCACTTGTCCGTGTCTAGACTACATACCCGTGAGATTGGGGTGGGACAGGAAACTTGACCTTCATCACACCCGGATTTCTGCCATTCAATAAAAGGCGTCGAACCTTTGACCCTGGGACATTTGACTTATACAGAAGTTCTACGTTAGTTATCTATCAACGTCGAACCTCTGAATCTGGAGGTTTGACCTTATTTGACTTATGCAAGGGTTATCTATCAGAATCAACGTCGAACCTCTGAATCTGGAGGGTTCGACCACCTTTGACTTATGCACAAGCTGTTTATCCAGAAAGCAACGTCGAACCTCTGAATCTGGAGGGTTCGGCCATATCTTATTGACCATGAGAAGTTGTTATCTAAGAGGCCTTGATCCTTGATCCTGATTTATGATACATTTGCATCTTCATTAACATTTTTGCATTCATGCATGTGCATCCATGGTTACCAAGACTCTTACCACCCTTCCTCTCCATCAGATCAGTCAAGACGATTCCTCCACACCGATATCTGACAAGAGCTCATAGAAGAAGAATCATGGAGAATTACGAACAAGATCAAGCTGCCATTAGAGAAGAGATGGACCAAATGAAAGGCAAGGTTGATGCTATTTTGGAAGCTATCCAAGCTTTAAGGGCTGAAAGAGTTCCTGTTGCGCAAGAGATTCCTGTTGTTGTTAATCAAGCTGCTGCTAGTCAACCTGATGTCATTCCACCTTCTTCTACTCCACTTGAGTTCCAAGCAAGGACTAATGCTACTCTTGGGATGCCATTCAACTTTATGACCGCTGATACCCTTGGAGCTCCGAACCAAGGAGGGACTATACCCGTGACTTCTGGAGTGCCAACTATGACTGGGTCGGTTTTCCCATTTCCTACTCCACCTTCTCAAACAGAGATTCCTATTCCTGCTTTCTGTGGTACTCGTTCTGCTAATCCAGAAATGCAAACAATACCAACTGCTGAAAGAGCTCGACCCGTTGAGAGATCTGCTGAGAAGTACAAAATCCTTGAGGAAAGAATTCGAGCCATTGAAGGATTTAGTGCATATGGGATGGATGCTGAAGATATGTGTCTAGTTCCTAATCTGGTTGTCCCTCCTAAGTTCAAGACTCCCGACTTCCAGAAGTACAAGGGTTTAAGCTGTCCAAAGAGCCATATCATCATGTATTGTCGCAAGATGGCTTCTCACATCCACAACGACTCATTGCTCATTCACTGCTTCCAAGATAGCTTATCTGGGGCATCTCTGAACTGGTATATGAATCTGGAGCGTAATAGAATCCGATCTTGGAAGGATTTGTCTGATGCTTTCCTCAAGCAATATCAGTATAACATTGACATGGCACCGACTAGGTTGCAACTTCAAAATCAAGTGCAAAGGACCAATGAGACATTCAAAGAGTATGCCCAAAGGTGGAGAGAAATGGCTGCTCAAGTTAATCCACCGCTTTCTGAATCCGAGCTGGTTGATATGTTCATGAACACTCTTCAAGGACATTACTATGAAAGGATGGTGGGCAGTGTTTCTTCTGGTTTCTCCGATCTAGTCAGGATTGGTGAAAGAATTGAGAATGGTTTGAAAATTGGTAAGATCCAGAATCCCGCCAATTCTGCTGCTGCAAACCAATATGAGTACAAGAAACCTCAAGGTAACTTTGTCAAGAAGAAAGAAGGCGAGACCAGTGCCGCCTATGCTCAAGATCAAGCTCCTCGCTATCAAGTGGCCGCCACCGCTCCTCAAGCTTATGTGGCACCTGTTGGTCAACAACCTTGGGTTCCGTATCAACAATATGTCCAACAACAAGGTTATCAGCAGAGACAAGGTCAACAGAGGCAGAATAGGCCTAAAAGGGTGTATGATCGTGTACCAATGTCCTATAGCCAACTTCTCGCCGCCTTACTTGATCAAAAACTGATTCAATTAGCTGAAGCGAGGCCTCCTCCTGATCCTCTCCCTCCAAATTACAAGATTAATGCCAAGTGTGAATTCCACTCTGGAGGATCTGGTCACACTACTGAAGAATGCAGAGTTCTCAAGGACAGGGTTCAGGATCTGCTTGATGCAAAGGAGATTACATTCACACCTGTGGCACCTAATGTGGTCAATAATCCCATGCCACCTCACAATGGAGCTTCCACCAGTGGACCATGAAGACTTTATGTTTGTCAGAGAACATTTCATTTGCATTAGAATAAGGCCAAGCTTGCCATTGTATAGATTTCTTTAGCACTTTCAATTGTATTACTTTTGTTGTTATCAAGTACTTCTCATTGTAAGAAATTCATTTTGTTTGAATAAATAAAAATAATGCAATATACATGTTTTTCTCAAATCATTTCATCTTTGTCATTATGTTCATTGATACTACACTCATTTGTCTTAAGCAACTAAAAAAGGAGAATGATGAAAAATCAAAAACAAATGAATCACTAATTGTATGCTTTTGGAACAAGATCCTGCTGATGATGTACAGGCATTGTTTCTATCCTCAAACACCGGAGTTATAAGGGAGTGAATCCTTCGTCAACCCCTTTTGAGCCAAAGGAGTAGTAGTTTCTTTTCAAAAGATACAAAACCCTCAATCTTAACCAGGGGCAGGGTAGTCTTCAGTTAGTGCGACCGAGCGCTCAACTTTCAGGTATTCCATCAGAGGATCAATCATATCTCGATCTCACAACAAAAAGAGCATAATCCACAATGGATGTCTCCCATTCACTAAGAAGAGGGCAGTCACAACCTTTTCATCAAGTCAATCACAAAAGTCATACAACTTGTTCCCGAACGAGGCAAAAGAGAATGAAGAAAAAGTATTGAATCATGATCAAAAAAGAAAGAAGCAATAGCCCGCTAAGTCAAAAAGAAAAGCTTTGAAGCAAAGGACTTAGGCAAAATTGGGGCATATCCCGCTGGACAACAAAAATCAAAGTCAAAAGAAACTTTCTGTCCAGGCAAAAGTTAGGGAAAGCAAAAGTCAAAAGCAAAAAAACAAAGATCCTCCAAGGGACAAGTTGCTGTGACCATCAACAAAAGCACCAAAGGGTGGCTGCCACCTCCATCAAAGTCATAAAGGATCCTCATCCATCATAATCCTTCCTGAAAGGTGAACACTCGTGTCAAACTAGCTGAACATAGGACTGGAGAACATCACGAAGAAGGGGTGGGTTAAGTAGAACTTGAGCCTTTATCCTTTGTTTCTCAAACCGTGAACCCGACCACGTTACAACCCTCGAAAGTCCTAATTGAAGCAGGATTCGTTCCGAAAGCATACAAACTGTAAAATCATGTCAAAACTGACTCCTATTGTTGCTGTGTCATTTGTGTTAGTATCAGTATAACATTTTGACAAATAAAACTTTACTTTGAGATTAACATGTGCATTGCATTCTCGTTATCTTTTTCAAAACAGAATTGTCTCTAACTCGAAAATAAGTACTTGATACCAAGGAAAGTTCAACATTGAAATTCCATCAAGTAATCTTACAAAGGCAAAGATTGGTCATCCACAAAGCAAATATCTGAAACATCCATTTGGTGGAAGAGTTCCTTTCAATATGGGGCATCCATTCCATGATCAACGCTGGGGCAGACCATTGCACATCTCCATGATTCAAGCATATCAAAGTTTTATCTCAAGAGATCATACAAGCTGGGGCAAGCTAGTGACACTTCCTTTTTCATCCCCAAGCAAGTGGCAGATATCAGGACAAGTGTCGAGGAGTCAAACTAAACACCTCACCTTCACAAGTTCTATCCTTCAAACAACAACCTCCCTGCAAGGAATCCTCCATCCATTCCTGGTATCTTGGAGACAATCATCCCATTCATAATCATACAAACATCATGCATATCATTGCATTCTCATTATCATTTCACCCGCATGATCCAATCATCAACAAATCAGGGGCATCCACCCTATCATAAATCAAGCAGAGTTCAGAACTCCACTTAATCTATTCCACATCAAAGCAGAAACCCTGGACAATCCATCAGTACATTTCATATAGAAATCATTGCATCGCATTTCCAAAAGTGCACAAATAAATCAAACATTTGCATGTGAAGCATAAGCCAAGTTACTCATCAGATGAGGTCCTCAAAGCAATCAATTGATATTCCACTGGATCACTCAGAGTTATTATTGTGGTGTCATCTCTCAAAGTCAATCATGTTCATCTCTCTTCAACCCAGAGTTGATGTTTTTGTGTTCAACCCAGAGTTGACTTTCCTTTGATCTTTTGACCCCGAGTTAATTATATTCTTCCCACTCACCCAGAGTTGACGGTCACCTGTTATTCAACCCAGAGTTGATTCTTATCTTCTCCCCACTCACCCAGAGTTGACGGTCACCTGTTATTCAACCTAGAGTTGATTCTTATCTTCTTCCCACTCACCTAGAGTTGACGGTTACCTTTTATTCAACCCAGAGTTGATTTTTGTTTCTTCCCCACTCACCCAGAGTTGACGGTCACCTTTTATTCAACCCAGAGTTGATGCTTATCTTTTTCCCACTCAACCCAGAGTTGATGGTTGTCTTTCCCACTCACCCAGAGTTGACGGTCACCTTTTATTTCAACCCAGAGTTGATTCTTGTCTTTTCCCCATTCGACCCAGAGTTGACAATTATCCTTTATTCAACCCAGAGTTGATCCCTTATCTTTTTTCCCACTCAACCCAGAGTTGATGGTTGTCTTGTTTCTTTTCCCATTCAACCCAGAGTTAATAGTTATCTTTTACCTCTCCTACTCAACCCAGAGTTGACGGTTATCCTCTATTCAACCCAGAGTTGATCCTCAACCTAGAGTTGACGGTTATCCTTTATTCAACCTAGAGTTGATTCTCACCCTTTTCCCATTCAATCCAGAGTTGATGGCTATTCTCAATTGTTCACCTTACCACTTTCAACCCAGAGTTGAACTACCTTCTCTCAACCCAGAGTTGATGTTTATCTCTTGTTTCCAACCCAGAGTTGATGTACTATCTTTCTTTCTCAACCCAGAGTTGACCTCCCTCTATTCTTCGACCCAGAGTCGACCCACCTTTCTTTTTCAACCCAGAGTTGATGTTTTTTCATTTCTAACCCAGAGTTACTTCGTTCAGTCCAGAATTGACGCTTCCTTCCTCAGTTTGACACCATTTTCTCCCCAGTGGATCACATCTCTCATCAGGCAAATTTTCAGGTTCACTTGATATTTAATCATCTTCTACCTTGAATGCTCGAAAGGCTAACGCCAATCTTACACTCAGGTTTAAGACGATTAAATAGGGGCAGCTGTTGCACCCCAAAATTTGCCCATCTAAATTTACTTATATCTGGCTTATTGCTCTACAATCATTCACATATTAGGTCATCAACAAAACCATGCATTTCATTGAACACATAATTAAAGGATCAAGGACCCGGGTTTATGGTTTTCTCTTATTCATATCATCATAATAATTCTAAGTTTGGTGTCAAGATTAGGTCATTACCTCGGTGTATGATACAAGTGTTGGCATTGGATTACTCCCTAGGGATGGATTTGCTCAAGAGGGCCTTATTATCATTCGAAGTATTAGACCATAAGATTATGTGGATTTACAAGGCGTCCTAGCATGGCTTTATTCGTTTCTATCTCTTCAAGACAATCGAAGCATTGATTAATATTTTCATGGCCACCTAATGCATCTCTCACCAACTTATCAATTCACGCCATACGCTTTTGATTACCTTGGGTACAAGTTATTTAAGGAATTGTTTATTCAAAGATCATGGTCCAAGCGCAACGGTTCGATTACTTCTTAGAGAAAGATTCAATGTATATAAAGTTTCAAGTTCAAGTTATAAGGATCCAAGAATACATTCCATTATATCATCTACCATTCAAATTATCGTTACAATATTCATCGCAAAATCCAAGTCATACATTACAATTTCATACAAATTTCATTACAAAAAAATTCCAATTTTCTATATATCAGGAAGAGCCAAATGAGTAAGATTATGCATGTTCTCCTTAACTTTGCAGCTTCGTATAATCCATTTGAAACTATTTTCAGCTTCCAAGATCAAGACAAAACTTTGCAATAGAAATGGCATCTCAAGAATCAAGCCTACTCAGGGATTTCGATCATGTTAAGGCTGCTGTCACCGAGTTCGCTAGAGGATTTAACCACATAGTTGCCAAAAGAGTCCAGCTGCTACACCATGGCAGCCCTGCATAATTCAAAAGAAAAACTGCTGCCAGTCACGAATCATGTACAAAAACGCAATGTTCATACAAACAACCAACATCTTACACAACAAAAAAAGCCCAGACAGAACCATCCCCATTCAAAATCATCCCCTTGCATTCAGATATAAACCTGCATCATCAATGTACAAAATAGTCACACATACAGTCCACAAATATGTCAAAACAGATAAGAGCCATACAAAAACAATACAAGGAACTTGAAGAAGTATATTTCAAGGAACGGTTCGACAAACTCAATAACAACAGTATGTTTTCTAACCCATAACCACTCTTCAACTAACCAAGTTCTAATAGAACTAACCATCCCTTAACTTAACACTTCTCAGTTTCCATCTATAACAAATTCAAACCAACCTATGACTAACTCAGCCCTTCAGAAAACCAGATGGTAACTAATTCCTAAGAGCATTTCTAAAACTAAACCTATCAGTTCATAACTAAATCCAAATAACCTAACTGACTTTAACCAATTTCTAACCTCTTCCTAATCCCATTAACCGTCATAACCAACATTTAACAGAATTCAGTTACTATATAACCACCTAACTGTTCCAACAACCTATTGTAACCAACTAACTCTTCTTAACAGCCAACTAACTCAGTTATAACCTATCCTAACAGATTCAACAACCTCACAACAACTCTAACTGCCATAACAAACTCTCAAAAAGTCAGTTACAAATCCTAACTGAATCTCAAAATCTAACAGAATTCTGAGAAGGAAAGTTACCTATATATATATATTCATCAGCACAGTTCTTCGAGTTCTCTCCACGCCATTTCACTACACACAATTCTTCACTCTCAATCTATTCTCTCATCTTCATCTTCCATTTCTCACCTTCAACTCATCTTCACCGTTCCCACGATTCTTCATTTCATCTCCACTCTCTTCACTCCACCATTTTCATCATTCATCACAATTCACGCCAACCATTCATCACAATCTTCATCTCTGAACCATCATCCACCTCCATCACTTCATGACCTTCAATCAATCTCGTTCAACCATCATCTTCGCTCAACTCTGCGCCTCAATCACGAATCCACAAAACACGTATTCACCCTAGCCTCAATCTTTGACACGCTCCAGGGGCATCGTCATCTTCAACAACAATAACAACACGCAGCAAGAACACGCAAAAGATTCAATACGCAGAAACCACACAGAAAAAGAAGCGAAGAAGAAGAAGAAGCAAGATAGAGTTAAAGCATTGAATTGAATTACCTGAAGAACTCATTCATCCGTTGCGTATATTTCGCACGTACCAGAATCAGAATCCCCTCTCCGGTTTCCTTCAACGATCTTCGCTATTTTGCGTTTCAGGTAAGCCTTCGATACCTCTCTCCCCTTCATCGTTTTCCAATTTCTCCATACTATAATATAGCCTAAGGTGTGTGGATTCAAAACCCCAACAAATTGTTCTCTGAAACTTCGCATATCACGCTCAATTCGATTCTGAAAAATTTAGGTTTTAGGTCTTATCGGTGAGGATTAGAGAGGTGAGGAAGATGATATTTCTGTTTTGGTTTGGTGGCGACTCTGTTGTTCATTTTCGCGAGCGTGCGACACTATCCCATGTTTGGTTCTCTGACCTCATGCTCGTGACACTGGACCTTTGAACCTATGTGTACCATGTTTGTATTACCATGTATGTAGTACCATGTTTGCGTTACCATGTTTGCATTATCATGTTTGCCTTACCATGTTTGAATATGTGGCATCCATGCATCCATGCATTCATACATTCATTAAAAAACCCATCTTTTCCCATAAAAACATGATTTTTCCAAAAATTTAGAGAATTTTCTTTGCAAACATTATAGGATTAAGTTATGGAAGGGGTAAAAAGGCATACCAAAAAGTACGGTTTCAAAGCGCCTGATGTGGAAAAATTGAGAGAGTTGGCATCTTTTGTACAAGATCCTCCCGATTTTAGGAAAAGTTATGGAAAGCTTTTGCCTATTTTGAACACTCATGTTGATGAAGGACTTCTCAAAACTCTGGTTCAGTTCTATGATCCCGTCTACCGGTGTTTCACTTTTCCAGATTACCAGTTGGTACCAACCTTGGAAGAATATGCCAATCTTTTGGGTATTCCTGTGTCTGACAAAATACCCTTCAATGGTTTGGAATCCATTCCTAAGTCACACGTCATTGCAGCAAGTATCCACTTGAAGAAGTCTGAAGTAGAGAGTAATTGGACTACCAAAGGAAACCTCCCGGGTTTAACTTCACACTTCCTAATAAAGAAAGCCTTTGATTTCATCGAAACTGGTAGCATGATAGCTTTTGAAGCTATACTAGCCTTGCTCATCTATGGGTTGGTTATGTTTCCCAACGTCAACAACTTTGTCGATATCAACGCCATAAAGATCTTTTTGAATGGAAATCCTGTTCCGACTTTGCTTAGTGACATGTATTTCTCTGTCCATCACAGAAATCGCCAAGGCGGTGGAATCATTGTATGTTGTGCACCATTGTTGTTCAAATGGATTGTTTCACACTTACCTGAGTCTCCTATTTTCACGGAAAACCGAGAAGGTTTGCATTGGCCTCGAAGACTTATATCTCTTACTAATAATGATATTCATTGGTATACCTTGGCTCGCTGTGGTACAGAAACCATTGACAGTTGCGGAGAATTCGCCAACGTACCCCTCATTGGTACACAAGGAGGAATTAACTACAATCCGGTCCTAGCCCGACGACAACTCGGATATGCAAATTCAACTAAACCTATTGGTCCCACAGTGGAAGGCTACTTCTACCGAGAAGGGGATAATCCTCAAAGGTTGAAAACAAGAATGGTGAGAGCTTGGTACGACGTCCGATGGAAAGAAAAAGGTGAGGCAAGAAATTGCATTGCTACGGACACCTACACCTTCTGGGTAAAGAAAAGAGCAAAGGAGTTCCAAATGCCTTATGCTTATGAAAAACCCATGTTCCCTGTGGTATCTCAACGGCCCAACATTCCCACTATGGAGGAATACCAAGACACTTTAGCCAAGATGAGGTTAGAAAGAGACGCTTGGGAAGAAAAGTTTCGTAGAACTGATGTGGAAAATAGAAAGTTGAAGAAAAGAGTGAAAGATCACGAAGAAACTCTCTATTATCAAGATGGATGGCTCATGAGTAAAGATGAGAAGATTCGTCAAAAAGACGCTGCAATCAAGAGGTACATCAAAGAAAGCAAGAAAAATCTTGAAGGTTCAACAAGCAACGCTCCAACTCCTGACGATTGGAAGAATGTTGTTAACAAGCTAAGGACCGAAAAGGCCGAATTGAAAGCTCACTATGGGAAAGAAATCCTGAAGCTCAAGTTGCACAACGCATTTGGTTCTTCGTCCGATGAAGGTGTTTAGGATTTGTTTAGCTTTTTACTTATCATTTGCTTCTGTAAGGAGCTACGCTCCAATGTTGTAACATTTCCCATTATTTCAATAAAAGAATAGTTTGTGTTCAAATGTTTGCAAGGAAATAATCTTTAAAATGTTTGGAAAAATCATAAATTTCTTTTTACATACATCATTCTGCATATCGAGTTTGTTGTATAGAGTCTCATCTTTTGGATCTTTCTCCATTAGATCGTCAAGTTGTCGCGTCTCAAAGTTTCTCGACCGCGCTCGCAATCAGATCACAGATACAATACTCGTTCAAGCAGAAGAAGAGTAATGGAACACTCTGAACAAGAGAATATTGAGCTCCGTGGTACAGTGACCACCCTTCAGGAAAAATTGGAAAGTCTCACTATAACTATTCATATAACTGTTCATATAACTGTTCATATAACTGTTCATATTTGTTCATGTACTTGTTCATATTTGTTCGTACTTGTTCATATTTGTGATTGTGTTATATATACTTGTTCAACTTAGTATAACACTAGGTTCCCCAAAGCCTCCTATTGGGCTTCGTGCAAAGAATCTCCCTAGTTTAGGTTAGGACATAGAGTATGGTTTCCCGGTGAAATCGCTCTAAGAGCTCAAACCAACTATACCATGCCTCCCCTCGGGCTTTGTACAAACGACTTGTCCCTCCCATAGCCTCCTCTTGGGCTTACAATGCAAGGACCCTGGATTGTCCCTCCCATAGCCTCCTCTTGGGCTTACAATGCAAGGACCCTCGGATAGCCTCCTCTTGGGCTTCGTACAATGACCCACGGGCTTCTTATAAGCATCCCCCAATATCCAAAACAAATACCCTAGGAGATTAGACATTTATCATCTCTATGATAGGTATAACACCCCAAATCTATCCCGCAATTATAAGCAAAAATCAGAGTGCATTTAAAAATATTCATCAAAGATGGGATGTCACAATTCGACTTAAACCAACAAACATACTCATATTGAAATCAACACAGATACATAGCATTCGGAAAACAAAACTTTAACCAACATCTTCCAATTTCAGCTTATAAACATCTTTATATTCAACTTATCACAAATGTCATCATAGAATACAACAATTAAGTAATAACGACTAATCCTCCCGAGTGCTACGTATCAGAGCAATGGACACCGACTCGACTTGCCATAAAGCAACATAAAGACTTCACATCAATAACCTCGAACATCCACGACTAATCTTGAGTACCTGCCCATTTCCCATGGTAGGGGAAATATCAGCAAAGGGGTGAGATATCTTACAATATAAAGGAATGCATGATAAATAATATAGGAGATATAGATCATACATAATTTCACCACTTCACATCACAAAACATCTTACAACAAGTTTCACCGCAAAACAACTTATCAATATAATACAACTTTCAAAACGGCAACAATATCATTAATCAGTTAAGACAACATATTCAAATTCACAATTATACTATCATCATGTCACAACAACAGATCATCGACTCAACAATTCAAATAACATAATCAACTTATGAAATGGCAACAATGTCAACAATCAACCATGACAATATATGCAATTCACAAGTAAGATTCCAACACATCACAACAAAAATCTCATCATCAAGTCATCACGTCACCACAAACATAATCAAATAAGACTCAAATGCAATTCACATGCGACTCGACTTATGCAAATGCATGTGGTACCATTTGGAGAAAAACTCCCACCGTCTCAAAATTTGCCATTGGGCACACCGTCGCTATTTGCCATCAAGGCCACCGTCGCTATTTGCCATTAAGGCCACCGTCTCTTTATGCAATGGATGTGACTCAATAAATGCAACATCCATACAACCACACAAACAATACGTCACAACATCGTCTAAATCACCATCGAACATTATCAATATAATGTCGAACTTCAACAACAACAAAATCATCATCATTCATAAGAATGCATCACTTCTCAATCACGTCACTATGTTGCATCATCATACAACAATAATTCACTTCACAATACATCACAATACAACTTATAAACATTGACCATACGGTCTACGACAACAACAACAATTTCCACATACTAGCGACAACTACAACAAATTCATCATGTTAACAACAACCACAAATTCATCATATTACAACAAACATCAACGATTCATCATATTGCCAACAACATCAACACATTTATCATATTCCTTAATTCAAGTAATCATCATAATACGTTATATTCAATTTCATATATATATTGTTAAGTCATCGCACGACATCATCGTCGACTCATACATATCAAATACGCACAATTATTCGCATATAGCATACAACATCTTTATTAATCATGCATATCATCACATACATCATTATCTCATTCATCATAAGGAAGGTACTTATCATCATCTCAATAACATTGTATCATCATAAGAAAACATACATCAAGTTATACCGCAACATGGTTACATTGATTCATAGCAAAGAACATACTTCACATGTTAACACAACATAGCTCATCACTTAATCCTAATAAACATAATAGGAAACTATATCATATGAATCATTATACTGCATCATGGTATAGTTCATTGCATTAGCTTTCTGACGCTTCAAACGGCGCCTAAAACGGAGTTACGGATCAAAAGTTACGTCATTTCAAAGTTTGGAAAAAGTTCTGCAAAACAGGATTCGCGGCGCCAACAGGGTTCGCGGCGCGAACTGAGCGAATTCAAAAATTCCCAACTTTCTGCCAAGCAGTTCGCGGCGCCAACAGAGGTTCGCGGCGCGAACTGGCGATTTCAGAAACCCCCAAAACACGAAAACAGCATACGAATTTCATCCCAAAACCCCTAAACTCAACCCAATCAAGTTGGAAAACACTAAGCATCACGAATAACAATAGAACACATGTTATAAACACAATTATAACACATATTATGGATCTTCTAACATCACAACATCATTAGGCATCAATTAAACACATTTCAAATCATCAATCAAGCATTTGTTCTTAAACACTAACTTTTCTATGTTTCAATGAAATTGCAAAGAATAGAAAGCACACACAACATTATCAATTCCACATTCATCAACATTGCAACACAATCATGGATTTCAATTATGGAACCTAATTTCTACCATACCCATCATCATGCCAACCCTTAGAGAGTAAGAACCCCACCCTTACCTTAGCAAAAGCTTCACTTCCTTCAATGGAGCTCTTCCTCTTCAAGCCATAGATTTGCCTCTTCCTTCCCTTCTTCCTCTTCTTTCTTCTTTCTCTTCTTTCTCTTCTTTCTCTTCTTTTCCACAAAATGAGTTATGAGGTTTAATCTCTAAAACCCTAACTCTTACTATCTTTTCTCACTAATGGGCTTAACCCATAACCCATCCATTATGTTATATTCTCTCCACTTAGGCCCAATTCATAACATATCTCTAATTACTCAATTAAGCCAAATAACACACATAATTGAATAATCACATAACATCACGAATATTATTCCCAATAATAATCCATAACTACAATTGCTCCTTAACTTAATTATTACCAACTCGCAATTGTATTTCTCCGACTAATTAATCCGACTTAACTGCTCAAATTAACATATTAATCCAACTTACGCCTTCAGAATAATACCGATAAACCTCGACTTCAACTAATTCCAATGAATAAATCCTCGATCAATTTAATTAAATAATTAATTAAATTCGGGGCGTTACAATAGGAGTATCTCTTCTATATCATCACAAACAATCAATCAATCAAACTTTTTGGCCACAAGGCTGGCTAAACAATCAAACTTCTTTTTGCCACAAGGCTGGCTAATCAATCAAACCGTTTTGCCACCATACTGGCTGATTAATCAAAGTTTTTGTCACAAGGCTGACTTCATTGAAACTTTTGCCACGAGGCTGGCCGATTAATCAAAACTTTTTGTCACAAGGCTGACTTCATTGAAAGTTTTTGCCACAAGGCTGGTTAAAACAAAAAAAAACATCTTTATCATTCTAAGCGCCATAAGTGGCACAGCCCAGGGCTTATAATGAAAAGATTTTCAAACAAAACAAACAGATGTATGTGATGATATAGATTAGATACATCGAACATTAAGATGACATTTGTCTCTTATCCTTTGCTTCCACTAGCATAAGTGGGAACTACGATTGCTCTGACTTTCTCAACATCCCTTTGAGAATACGTAGGCACAAGGTCGTATCCTTGGCGAGCAAAACTTCTCTCTCAAACCACTCAAACCTTAGCACCCGTAGACCTCGAGCTACAGATGCTCTGATTCCCTCTAAGGGATATGTATGCAGAGGACCGCGACGATCTTTGCGAGCATAATCAAACAAACACCTTAGGTCCCACCTATTTCACAAGAACCTCTCAATAACATAGAATAAAAAACATAGAAAAGAAACCTATAGAGTACTATAGATACGTTGGGTGCTAATACGTTCCCTTCGTATAACCAACCCTCTTACCCGAAATCTCTCCCCCACTTTTAAGGTTATTGTTGCTTTTTTCCTTTTCCTACTTTGGAAACAATAAAAAGTTTGGTCGGAACAAAAGAAAAATCATTTTTTGAGCACTCGAGCCCAAAGAAGGCATCAGGTGTGTCATCCCGAAAAAAGACACGATTTTTCCCCGCGACAATTAATAGGTTTTTATGTTTTTACGCAACAATATATAAAACAATTTATACATAAATATCACATCATCCGTTGTAGCACTAACATGTTTAAGAATCCGGGTTCAAGTTCTGTATGCGGAATGATATTTTTTTGAATTCCTCTTTACTTCTATGTGTAAGCTAAACGCGCATCTAATTAAATCATTAACATTTATAAATTAGTTAAATTATTATTATTACTTGGTCTAATATAACTAAGCATTTAGTTAAAAAAATTAAATTATTAGTTTTTATATTAAGTAATATACATATATATTATTAAAGTAAAATATTGTCAAAACCAAATAATTAAAAAAAATCTCAATTTTTTATAAAAAAAAAACTACATAAATATTTTTGCACTTAAATCAATTTTAAAAATTTTGATAGTAAAATAATAAAATGTTATAATTCATATTTTACTAAAGTTTGATTAAAGTAATATTAGAATAACCTCCTGGTGAAATATTTTGTAACAAAAATGTGTAAAAAATTATATAAAATTGGTTGTTAGGCTGATATACAGCGGTATAACAAAACAATTTACACCTAAATATGACATAATCCGCAGTAGCACTACCGTCTATTCTAACATTTTGAAGAATTTGGGTTCGAATCCCGACTGCGGTATGTTATTTTTCTTTAATACCTCTTTATATTTAGTAATATAAATATACATTATTAGAGTAAAAAAATAACTAAAAAATAAATATTTTATGAAAAATTATTGAAAATATTTTTAGAATAACTTAGTGAAATTTTTTGTAACAAAAATGTGTAAATATTTTATATAAAAATTGGTTGTTATGTCGATACACATCAATAAATAAATCAATTTACTCCTAAACATCACATCATCCGCAGTAGCACTACCGACAATTCTCACATATCCAAGAATCCGGGTTCGAATCCCGACTGCGGAAAACCTTTTTTTTTTAATTCCTCTTTATTTCTATGTATTAGCTAAACGTGCATCTAATTTAATCAACAACTGGGATATATATAACAATTTACACCTAAATATCACATCATCCACATTAGCAGTACCGACAATTCTAACATGTTCAAGAATTCCTTTTCTAATCTAGTCCGCGGAATGTTATTTTTCTTAAATTCTTCTTTATATATTAATAGGTTTTTATGTTTTTACGCAACAATATATAAAACAATTTATACATAAATATCACATCATCCGTTGTAGCACTAGCGACAATTCTAACATGTTTAAGAATCCGGGTTCAAGTTCCGTATGCGGAATGATATTTTTTTGAATTCCTCTTTATTTCTATGTGTAAGCTAAATGCGCATCTAATTAAATCATTAACATTTATAAATTAGTTAAATTATTATTATTACTTGGTCTAATATAACTAAGCATTTAGTTAAAAAAAATTAAATTATTAGTTTTTATATTAAGTAATATACATATATATTATTAAAGTAAAATATTGTCAAAACAAAATAATTAAAAAAAATCTCAATTTTTTATAAAAAAAAAAACTACATAAATATTTTTGCACTTAAATCAATTTTAAAAATTTTGATAGTAAAAAAATAAAATGTTATAATTCATATTTTACTAAAGTTTGATTAAAGTAATATTAGAATAACCTCCTGGTGAAATATTTTGTAACAAAAATGTGTAAAAAATTATATAAAATTGGTTGTTAGGCTGATATAAAGCGATATAACAAAACAATTTACAACTAAATATGACATAATCCGCAGTAGCACTACCGTCTATTCTAACATTTTGAAGAATTTGGGTTCGAATCCCGGCTGCGGTATGTTATTTTTCTTTAACACCTCTTTATATTTAGTAATATAAATATACATTATTAGAGTAAAAAAATTACTAAAAATTATTGAAAATATTTTTAGAATAACTTAGTGAAATTTTTTGTAACAAAAATGTGTAAATATTTTATATAAAAATTGGTTGTTATGTCGATACACATCAATAAATAAATCAATTTACTCCTAAACATCACATCATCCGCAGTAGCACTACCGACAATTCTTACATATCCAGGAATTCGGGTTCGAATCCCGGCTGCGGAAAACTTTTTTTTTAATTCCTCTTTATTTCTATGTATTAGCTAAACGTGCATCTAATTTAATCAACAGCTGGGATATATATAACAATTTACACCTAAATATCACATCATCCACATTAGCAGTACCGACAATTCTAACATGTTCAAGAATTCCTTTTCGAATCTAGGCCGCGGAATGTTATTTTTCTTAAATTCTTCTTTATATATTAATAGGTTTTTATGTTTTTACGCAACAATATATAAAACAATTTATACATAAATATCACATCATCCGTTATAGCACTAGCGACAATTCTAATATGTTTAAGAATCCGGGTTCAAGTTCTGTATGCGGAATGATATTTTTTTGAATTCCTCTTTATTTCTATGTGTAAGCTAAACGCGCATCTAATTAAATCATTAACATTTATAAATTAGTTAAATTATTATTATTACTTGGTCTAATATAACTAAGCATTTAGTTAAAAAAAATTAAATTATTAGTTTTTATATTCAGTAATATACATATATATTATTAAAGTAAAATATTGTCAAAACCAAATAATTAAAAAAAATCTCAATTTTTTATAAAAAAAAAAACTACATAAATATTTTTGCACTTAAATCAATTTTAAAAATTTTGATAGTAAAAAAATAAAATGTTATAATTCATATTTTACTAAAGTTTGATTAAAGTAATATTAGAATAACCTCCTGGTGAAATATTTTGTAACAAAAATGTGTAAAAAATTATATAAAATTGGTTGTTAGGCTGATATACAGCGATATAACAAAACAATTTACACCTAAATATGACATAATCCGCAGTAGCACTACCGTCTATTCTAACATTTTGAAGAATTTGGGTCCAAATCCCAGCTGCAGTATGTTATTTTTCTTTAATTCCTCTTTATATTTAGTAATATAAATATATATTATTAGAGTAAAAAAATAACTAAAAAATATATATTTTATGAAAAATTATTGAAAATATTTTTAGAATAACTTAATTAAATTTTTTGTAACAAAAATGTGTAAATATTTTATATAAAAATTGGTTGTTATGTTGATACACATCAATAAATAAATCAATTTACTCCTAAACATCACATCATCCGCAGTAGCACTATCGACAATTTTTACATATCCATGAATCCGGGTTCGAATCCCGGCTGCGGAAAGCCGAAAATTCTAACATGTTCAAGAATTCCTTTTCGATTCTAGGCAGTGTTCAAGAATTCCTTTTCGAATCTAGGCAGCGGAATGTTATTTTCTAAAAATTCTTCTTTATATATAAACAGGTTTTATGTTGTTATGCAACAATATATAAAACAATTTAAACATATATATATATATATATATATATATATATATATATATATATATATATATATATATATATATATATATATATCACATCATCCGTTGTAGCACTAGCGACAATTCTAACATGATTAAGAATTTGGGTTCAAGTTCCGTACGCGAAATGATATTTTTTTGAATTCCTTTTTATTTCTATGTATAAGCTAAACGCGCATCTAATTAAATCATTAACATTTATAAATTAGATAAATTATTATTATTATTATTTGGTCTAATATAACTAAGCATTTATATAAAAAAATTAAAATATTAGTTTTTATATTAAGTTTTATATATATATATATATATATATATTTTAATCAAAATAGAATAAATTAATTCAAAAAAGCAATAAGTACATGTCAATAGAAAAATATAGGGACTATACTGCTCACTTGATGATGTCATAGTGTAGTTTAGGTTGGACCTTTTGGCCACTCTGTACTTAATTGCTTTTTGAAATAATCTACATATTTTGATGATCCAAAAAATAAGTATATGGCAATCCCTAAGGATTCAGCCCCTCAAACACAACGAAAACCAAGAGCTATCTACATCATCAACATAGCTATGTGTCTCCTAAGCTTATTTGACATCCAACTTCTATACACTATGTTATCCAAAATTTTGTCTATAACATTATAGTTTGTATAACTCTCAAAGACTATAGCATTCCTATAGTTCCATACTTTATAAGCAACTTTAGCACAAGCCACTTTCAAAATACTAGCCTTCCAACCTTTTTTCTTTGTATTGTCCCTTATCCACTTGATTTCATCAACCCAACCTTTAGGTGCTCTGTCAATGTTCAACCAGCCAAGAACAAATTTCTAGATTCGGTTGGTCTCCCTGCTCTCGAAGAAAACATGGTTTATCGATTCATCAGTCACTTTACACAAACTGCATATGCTGTCAGTGATCATTCTGATTCTTCGCAGCCTATCCTTTGTCGCCAGCTTGCCATGGCATAACAACCAAAAGGTGATCAGAGCTCTAGGCCTAGCATTATTCCATTGCAGAACTCCATGCCAGTCCACATTCAAATTGCCTTTGATCAGAGCAGCATACATATTATGCATCTTGAACCTAGGTCTGTTCAGAAGGTTATTCCAAACATCCTGATGTTGCATGACCAACTCTCTTTCCATCATGATGTTTTTAATCATCCATGACCAACTTGTACTAGCCACACAGTCCATCACATTATTACCTTTCATATAATAAGTGTTTATCCACTTGACCCATAAGGTATCACTCTTAACACATATATTCCACAAACATTTCATCGGGGTAATTTTAGTCCATTGTTAAAGATCAACAATGTTAAGACCTCCTTGACTGAACGGTTTGCACACTATTTTCCAAGCAACTGGACTTTTCTTTGTGATTGTCTGGCTACCTGACAAAATGAAAGATCTACATATAGCATCAATTTTGAGGATCACTGCCTTGGGGATGGAAAAGCAGTGCATCCAATATTGGGTCACAGCAAAATTAACACTCTTAATTAATTGCACCCGACCAGCATAGCTTAGAAGCTTAGAAGTCCAATGGCGAATTCTGTAAACAATTTTGTCAATAAGGGGAAGATAATAGCTGATGTGAAGCTTCTTACAGCTTAAAGGAACCCCTAGATATTTGAAAGGGAGGACTCCTTCCTCAAACATGGTGATCTATTTTATCTCCTTTTTCGTGTCATCATTCACCTAACCAAAAAACACCTTGCATTTAGCAGGGTTGATGATTAAAGCTATAGAGGCATATAATCTATGGACACTCTCAGTCATCATCTTAACAGAATTAGCATCTCCCCTGCAGAAGAGAAGGATGTCGTCTGCAAATATCAAGCTAGTTAGGCTGAGATTTTTACATTTAGCATGGTGGTGAAAAGAATTGTCCAGTTGCATGCTATGGAGTAAACAATGAAAATATTCCATCATGATCACAAAGAGCAGGGGGGAGAGAGGGTCCCCTTGCCTAATCCCTCTACAAGCTTGCATAGGTTCAAAAATTACCCCATTATTATTAAAAACATAACTAACAGAACTGACAGTTGCCAAAATCCAATCAATGAACTGTCTAGGTATTCCAAGCTCATACATTATGTCATTCAAAGCTCCCCAATCCACCATGTCATAAGCTTTTTGGAGGTCTAATTGCATCATACATCTAGGTGTCCCTCATTTCCTATTTTAACCTTTAATTAACTCATAAGAAAGCATAATGTGATGATGAATATCCTGACATGGTATAAAAGTTGCTTGACTCAAATTGGTAGTTCCTTGCAGAACTTTCCCCATTCTGGCAGTTAAAATTCAGGACACGATTTTATAGAAGGTTGTGCAACTAGCTATAGGTCTGTAGTCCTTGATACTATTGGCCTGCTCATATTTAGGGATAAGGGTGACAATAGTTTTGTTAAAGTCCTTATGCATCCTCCCCTTCTGAAAGAATTCCCTGACAACAGCTATAACATCATCCTTTATGGTGTGGCAACTAGCATTAAAAAATTTGGACCCATACCCATCCAATCCAAGGGATTTTAGCTCACCAATGCCCTTTAAAGCTTCCTCAATCTCTTTAACAGTAATCTGTCTGATCAGGAAGTACCTCTGCTCATTGCTCAATTGTTTCCCTTTCCTCATGACTGCAACATCAATATGAGTGAGATTGTGACTAGCCTGTCCCATGAGACTTTTGTAGAAGTCAATGACGTCATTTTCAATATCCTTCTAGGTAGTGAGGATCGTGCCATCAGATTTCTTAAGCATAGTCATATGTTTAGCTTGGTACTTTGTCTTTAGAAAAGCATGGAAGAAGGCAGTATTTCCATCTCCTTTTTTAATCCAATCTATCTTTCTTCTCTGCTGCAACCAATTCAGCTCCATGTTGTTCTAGTGAATCACATCATCAGTATGGCTTTTGATGATCTCAATTTTTTGTTTGTTCATCCTATCCTTCATGAGGTCATTTTGAGCTGTGATCAAGTCATGCCTAGCTTGAGCCAATTCCTGCTTAAGACTAGTCAGAGGTTTGTTGAGCTTTTTAAGATCCCCTCTAAGCCTTTTCAACTTATTCCAGAGGATACTCATAGGGCTATTACCCTGTACATGCTTCCTCAAATTATTCAGAACTATTTCACTATATCCCTTAATCTCTACAAGACACGTATTGAATTTGAATCCTCCCTGTCTATGATTGATTTTCTCACCACAAACATGCAAAAGAGCATGATCAGAAACAATAGGAGTGTAATACGGTGGGAGAACTGACTTTTTAGAAATGCGCGGATAGCAAGATTTGCCACCGAATTTTATTTTATCTAATAAGAAAGGCTAAAAAACAGAAAAAGACTGTAATACGGTGGGAGAACTGACTTTGTTGAAATGTTGCGGATAGCAAGAGTCGCCACCGACTTTTATTTTATCCAATATATAGAAAGGCTAAAAGAAGAGGAAAAGACCATTTAAAAAGATTTTGAGTTTGGGGGGTAGGTGATCAGTCACCATTTTTGTTAGTATTTCACCATTTAAAAAGTAAGAATTCAGGTAAACTGTTTGATTTAACACGCGATTTTAAGTTATCTATGTTCTTTTCAATAAAAAGTATTTTTGCTTAAGGTAACCACTTTCTAGTTCCTTTTTACGTTTTTTGTGGTATAATTAGTGGTTTCAGGTTTATGAGCATGGATTTCCAAGATCAGAAGCACAAAAGCGGGGACAAGCAAGAAAGGAAGAAAATCCAAGTCAAGGCAGCCCATACGCGTATGGCCTTCTGATACGCGTATGCCTTGGTCAGTCTCCAGTACCATAAGCGTTCCTTAAATTCCAAGGCAAAAAACAAGCCTGCTCATACGCGTATGGGAATGTCATACGCGTATGCCCCCATCCTGTACGCGTCTCATACGCGTTTTGCTTAAATCATGTGGAAAATTGACTCTGCCCATACACGTATAGGGAGTCTCATACGCGTATGAGGCCCAAAATGTTGCCCATCTCAGACCTATATAAACCAGTACTGCGAATTTCACCGGGTTGGACGATTTTTGACTGCAAAGACACGTTCAGAGCGCTGGAGAACTCAGAATTTGGCAAGGGTTTCACATCATTCAAGAGTTTACACAATTGAAGATTGATTCCTCCACAGATTTTGTAATGACAACAATTCTTTTCATTGCTTTGTTTTTGATTATGAGTAGCTAAACCCCTTTTTGCTAAAGGGGGTGACCCTGATTCTGAATGTAATGAATTCGTATTTGTCAATGCAGTAATTTGGTTATTCATGGTTAAATTGATTTGTTCTTGTTATCGTTCTTAATGCATAAACCGTCGGAAAAACGGATTATGAGTTTTTATAAATATTAAGCTGGGCAACTATTGTTTATCGACCTGAATAAGAACATGGGATAATAAATATTATCTAGGACTAGAAATACCTTATCTTGACCGAAAAATTCTCGATATTTGAATGCTTGATCATTACCGTAATTGACTATGGACATAGAAGTTAGGGTTTGTGTTCAAAGATCTTCTAACTTAGGACTTAGGCTTAGATGCTCTAGAGAACCGGTAGTCAATTGCTGTGAAGTATATTATTGCATTGATAAGTCGAAGTTATTGCAGGCAGAATCATTCACCTACCTTTAGCATACTACTCATATCTGTTATTCGTTTAACTAATTTATTCGCTATTTCTAAATTGCATATTTTAATCGTTTTCTTATAAACCAAACCATTTACCAGTGACTTTTTGTTTAATTGAAATCATATTCAAACTCTATATCCTCAAGCAGTCCTTGAGATCGACATTCGGAGAAAATTCCTTTTATTACTACAATAGGCAAAAATAGTACACTTGCTATTTTCCTATCAAGTTTTTGGCGCCGTTGCCGGGGACTGCCAAAGATAATAGAGTTAACAGAATTATTTCAATTAAAATTTTGTTGCTCCGCAACTAAAATTTTATTATTATAGTTACTTTTTGTACTTTTCTCACACTAACTGATGTCTAATCTGTTTATGCGAGGTAAGGCCTCAGCTGATTTTCATTTTGACGCAGAACCCGAAAGATCTTTGCGAGCTAGACTTCGACAAGCTAAACGGGAAAGACTGGCAGGAGTAGAAAGAGAGGAAGAAATCATTGTTCACTCCGAACATTCAGATTCTGAGTCAGACACAGGTTCACAACCAGAAGTTCATATCATGGCTGACTTACCTCCTCCGGAAATACTTTTGGGAGATTATGGCAGAGAAAATAATCCAGCAGTGAGATTGACAATAGTCAATCAACCGGTAAATGTTGCTCACTTCCAGTTGCACCCGTCAACCATTCGTCAGCTGGAAAGTAAACCGTTTTCAGGAAAAGTCAATGAAGATGCCAACAAGCACCTGCAAAAGTTCCTGACAATGACCACATCATTAAAAATTGAGGGACATTCAGAAGAAGCAAAACGGTTGGTTATGTTTCCTTTCACCTTATCTGAGGACGCCGAAGAATGGTTTTATTCCCTACCTGCAGGAAGTATTACTACGTGGCAACAAATGGAAACAGCATTTCTGAATGACTATTTTCCAGCTTCTGTGTATATCCGCAAGAGGTATGACATTCTGAATTTTAAACAGAAGGATGGAGAGTCACTGGGAGATGCTTACAAAAGGTTTAAAAGGTGTTTAGTTGCATGTCCCACTCATAATCTGGACGCAACTGAACAAATGCAAAACTTTGTGAATGGGTTGAAATTGAAGACAAAGCAACTTATTGATACAGCTGCAGGTGGCTCAACTAATTTCTCAACAGCCACTGGTATTAAGAATATTATTGAGGCTATTGCTGCTAACGAGCATTTGGAGCTCTATGATCGTACTGTGAGCCAACCTGAAGGAAAAATTGATTTAAAACTGGCAAATCAGGTTGTGAACATGGAAGATCAAATTAAAGCTGAAGTGGAAAGAAGACTGAAAGGTATGAATTTAGGTACTCAGACGGTAGCTCAAGTTCAACCTGCTCAAGCGATGGTTTGTGAAATTTGTGCTGGACCACACTTTGCTATTCATTGTGTTGCTACTGCAGAACAAATGGAGGCTATAAAGTTCTTGAGGCAAAATAATCCCTACTCCAACACTTATAATCCAGGGTGGAAGAATCATCCTAATTTTTCGTGGAAGGATCAACAGGGTAATGTCCAAAAGCAAGTTCCTCAACAACAACATTACATGCCTCAACAACAACCACCTTACCAGCAACAATATCACCCACCTCAGCAATCCTATCAGCAACAAGGGCCGAAGAAAGCAGATTGGGAGATTGCCATTGAAAAAATGGCAGTGCAGAATGTTAAATTCCAGGAAGAGACAAGAGACAACCAAAGGAACACTAATGCTTCTATCAAAAATCTTGAACTTCAACTTGGGCAGATAGCACAGCAGATCACGAGTTCTCAAGCACCAGGTGCTTTACCAAGTGCAACTGTGATAAACCCGAGAGAGCATAATAATGTGAGTGCAGTAACTACAAGAAGTGGAAAAGCAAATGAAGTTCTTGAAAAGAAAGTTGAGGGAGAAGATACACTACTTGAAGTGGATTTGGAAATCTTAGAAAATAAAACAACCCCAACGGAAGAAGTCATATTGAAGCCAGCTGTGAAGGAAAAGTCCAATGAGCAAAAACCCATAATAAAGCTCCCATTCCCACAAAGGAACAAGAAGCAGAAGCAGGACGAGAAAAATTTTCAGAAGTTTGTAGAAATGTTCAGGAAGTTGGAAATCAACATCCCATTCTCTGAGGCACTTGAGCAAATGCCTATTTATGCCAAATTCATGAAGGACATCATATCCAAGAAGCGCACCACCGACACTGACTCTGTTATACTAACTGAAACTTGTAGTGCTATTTTGCAGGGTATGAAGATTCCAGTTAAAAAACCAGATAGAGGCTCGGTTACTATTCCTTGCACCATTGGAGATAGATCCTTTAAAAGGGCTCTGATTGATTTGGGGGCTAGTGTGAGCCTTATGCCTCTGTCCATCTACAGGAAACTCGGGATTGGAAGAGTTCAAGACACCAGAATGACACTTCAATTTGCTGATCACTCGGTGAAAAAGCCCTATGGGATTGTTGAAGATGTTCTGGTGAAAGTTGATAAATTTGTTTTTCCTGTTGATTTTGTAATTCTGGAAATGCCAGAAGATGAGGAGATACCCCTGATCTTGGGTAGACCATTTTTAGAGACAGGTAGGTGTATGATAGACATTGAGAATGGTACTATGACTCTTAAGGTTTATGATGAGGATCTGAAAATTAATGTGAGAAGCACTATGAAGCACAAAGAGGATGTAGGTACAAATCACTCAGTGGAAGTGATTAATCAGATAGTAGCCGATAACTTTCAGAGTAGTTTTCCAGAATCACCTTTAGAAAGAGTTCTGTGTTTGTCAACTGAGGAGATGGAGGAGAGTGATAATGAGAAGGAAAAAGAAATTCTTGCTCTACTTGATGCACAACCACCTTGGTTGAAATCCAAACCCCACCGGTGGGAGGATTTAAGAGGTTCACCAGAAACAGAAGATAAAAAGGAAAACAAAACAGGTACAAATTCTGAGTTAAAACAACTACCTGTTAATCTTAAATATGTTTTCCTAGAATCTGGAGAAAAATGTCCTGCTATTATCAATTCTGAGTTAAATGAAAAAGATGAAGAAAAGTTGATACAGGTACTTAAGAAGCATAAGAGTGCTATTGGTTGGACTATCGAGGATATAAAAGGAATTAGCCCCACGGTATGCATGCATAAAATACTGATGGAGGATAACCAGAAACCGGTTGTGCAACCTCAAAGGAGGTTAAATCCAGCAATGAAAGAGGTAGTAAGGAAAGAAGTTGTAAAGTTGCTAGATGCAGGATTAATTTATCCTATTTCAGATAGTTCTTGGGTGAGTCCAGTACATGTGGTACCGAAGAAAGGAGGAACCACAGTGATCTTGAATGAAAAAAATGAGCTGATTCCAACTCGCACAGTAACAGGGTGGCGAGTATGTATTGATTACAGAAGACTCAACACTGCGACAAGGAAGGATCATTTTCCTCTTCCTTTTATTGATCAGATGTTAGAGAGACTTGCAGGGTATGAGTATTACTGTTTTCTGGATGGATATTCGGGGTACAATCAGATTGCTGTAGCCCCAGAAGATCAGGAGAAGACTGCATTCACATGCCCTTATGGTATTTTTGCTTACAGACGGATGTCGTTTGGGTTATGCAATGCCCCGGCTACTTTTCAGAGATGTATGACATGTATATTCGCCGACATGCTTGAAAAGCATATGGAGGTGTTTATGGATGATTTTTCTGTTTTTGGTTCTTCTTTTGACATTTGTTTAGCTAACTTATCTCTTGTTTTGAAAAGGTGTCAGGAAACTAACCTTATTCTCAATTGGGAGAAATGTCATTTTATGGTGCAGGAAGGTATCGTACTTGGCCACAAGATTTCCCATAAAGAAATTGAAGTGGACAAGGCCAAAGTGGAGGTGATAGCTAATCTTCCACCCCCCGTGAATGAAAAGGGGATAAGGAGCTTTATAGGACATGCAGGCTTCTATCGCAGGTTTATCAGAGACTTCTCAAAAGTGGCCAAACCATTAACTGATTTGCTTGTTAAAGATAAGCCCTTTAATTTTGATGGTAATTGTTTGGCAGCTTTTGAGACTTTAAAGAGTAAGTTGAGTACTGCACCTGTTGTAATAGCCCCCGATTGGTCATTACCTTTTGAAATAATGTGTGATGCTAGTGACATTGCTGTGGGGGCTGTTTTGGGACAAAGAAAGGACAAACTATTACATGTGATATATTATGCTAGTCATGTCCTTAATTCGGCCCAAATGAACTATGCAACTACCGAAAAGGAGTTGTTGGCCGTGGTCTATGCTTTTGACAAATTCAGGTCTTATTTGCTTGGGTCTAAGGTTATTGTTTATACTGATCATGCTGCTTTAAAGTATTTGTTTGCTAAGCAGGAATCCAAACCAAGACTGTTGAGATGGATACTTCTCCTTCAAGAATTTGATCTTGAAATCAAAGATAAAAAGGGGTGTGAGAATACAATTGCAGATCATTTATCTCGCATGAACCCGATTAAGGAAACGGAAGAGGAGCATCCAATCCAAGACACATTTGCTGATGAGAAAATCCTAGCTGTGATTGGAACCCCATGGTTTGCTGACTATGCAAATTACTTGGTAGGTGGAGTTATACCTGATGATTTTAGTGCTAACCAAAAGAAAAAGTTTCTCTATGATTGCAGGTTTTATTTGTGGGATGACCCATTCCTATACAAAAGGGGAGTGGATGGCCTAATCAGAAGGTGTATTCCCGAAGGAGAGCAGAGAGATATACTGAAGGCTTGTCACGATTCCGAGTATGGAGGACACTTTAGTGGAGATAGAACAGCAGCAAAAGTCCTCCAATCTGGGTTCTATTGGCCTACGCTATTCAAGGATGCCTATTACTTGGTCCGAGAATGTGACAGATGCCAAAGAACAGGTAACATCACGAGGAGGAACCAGATGCCACAAAATTCGATGTTAGAGGTAGAACTATTTGATGTGTGGGGTATTGATTTTATGGGACCGTTTCCACCATCGTTCGGAAAGAACTATATTTTGGCGGCGGTCGATTATGTGTCCAAGTGGGTAGAAGCTGTAGCATTAGCCACAAATGATGCTAAAGTAGTTGTGAGTTTTCTCAAACACAATATCTTTTCTCGGTTTGGGGTACCAAGAGCTTTGATTAGTGATGAAGGCACTCACTTCCTGAATAAGCTTATGGAGAGTTTGCTAAAAAAATACAATGTGAAGCACAAGATTGCAACACCGTATCACCCTCAAACGAGTGGACAGGTGGAAGTACCTAACAGGCAGATCAAGCAGATATTGGAAAAGACCGTTAATGCTTCTAGGAAAGACTGGGCTATGAAATTGGATGACGCGCTCTGGGCTTACAGGACAGCATTCAAAACACCTATAGGTATGTCTCCGTATCAGCTTGTTTATGGTAAACCTTGTCATTTGCCACTCGAACTCGAGCACAAGGCATTTTGGGCCACCAAATTCTTAAACCTCGATCCCAAAACAGCTGATGGTTCCCGAATTCTCCAACTCCATGAGTTAGAAGAATTTAGGAACTATGCGTATGAAAATGCCAAAATATATAAAGAAAACACAAAAAAATGGCATGATCAGAGGATCAAGAAGAAAGAATTTTGGGAAGGGCAGTTTGTTTTATTGTTTAACTCCAGGTTGAAGCTATTCCCTGGGAAATTAAAGTCAAGGTGGTCCGGACCGTTCGTGGTCACGAAAGTATTCCCTCATGGAGCAGTGGAGGTTAAAAACCCGAGTAACGGGGATATTTTCAAAGTCAACGGACAGAGGTTAAAACCTTACCATCAAGTCCAAGAGGTAGGTTTGATTCAATATCTTCGTCTCACATCTTCATGTGGAGACCGTCGAGCCATGCGACGTTAAACGAAGCGCTGCTTGGGAGGCAACCCAAGGAAGGTACGCATTTTGTTTTATCGCAAATTTCTTTCATTCAGTTAAAAAAAAAAATTTGAAAAAGTTGAAAAAAATTTTGGCTGCCCATACGCGTATGAGACCTAGCCATACGCGTATGGGATATTGGATTCAAAGGTTGTGGGCTCTGGTCATATGCGTATGGTACGCGTATGGTGGGCCAGGTACGCAGCCATACGCGTATGTTATGTGATACGAGATCTGGATACGCGTTTTTGAATTTGTGACCGTTGGAAGTTGCGTATGAGAAACACCATACGCGTATGAGTATGGCTGATACGAGATCCAAGTATTTTACACACAAAAATCACTCTGCCCATACGCGTATGAGGCGTATGATACGCGTATGGCTCGTCCATTCTCGTGTATGATACGCGTATCATTTTCTGGCCCCACTATTTATACTTTTTCCTGACATTTCTGATCATTATTCTGTTTTTGCATACGCACAACTCTCGTATTGCTCTCATTTCATCTGCAGAATTGTGTATTTTTTTTGCGTCTCTGTGCCTAAGTTTTCAGGTTACATTGTTCTTTCTTCTCCACCATGGCCCCATATGATCGAAACAGATTCAGATCTGCTGCACACTTCGCAAAATTTGAGAGTTTAACCACCAGAAACGTCATTGAAGAAAGATCCTGGACGTTAACACCCGAGGAACTACCTGAAGTTCACACTGTTCTTTAGGAACAGAAGTTAACATATTTGAATGAGCGGATTAAACCTGTGAGCAGAGTTTTGATCCAAGAATTTTATGCCAACGCCTTCAGAACAGACTCAGAAATTGATCCCGTGCTGGAATCTCGAGTTCGGGGTAAAAGAATAAACTTTAGTGCTGATAAGATTAATCGTATTTTGAAATCAAAACCTCTCGAGGAACATTGTCACTATCAAGAGATGAAAATGTCCATGAGAAGATTCTGGCCATTTGACGAGATGAAGAATTTGTTGCTTCAAGAAGGAAAGGACTGGCACCCTACTACAAGAGCCTCGCCTTCAAAGATGATGGTTGTGGATTTGGCCCCTATTCCAAAAGCTTGGGCTTTCTTTGTCCATCACACTCTGAGCACTAATCAAAGCGGCTCTGATTTAATTGCTGAAAGAGCAATGTTGCTGTATTTTTTTCTGACCCACCGTCCTGTGAACATTGGGCGGATCATCTCTTCTGATATTGACGACATAGCGCAATCTTCTTCCAAGAAAGCGCTCGGTCATGCTTCTGTGATTTATTTGTTGTGCAGGAAAGCAGGCGTTCCAGATCTTGATGGACCAGTGGTTAGACCAGCTAAATCATTAGGGTCGAGTTGGTTGTCCCTCGTTGCACCTCACAATACTCAGACTGAAGAACCTAGAGATGATGGTTCAGGACCGAGTGGCACAACGAGACCTGAGAACACCACCTCCGCACCAGAGAGTACTACTGCTCCAAATGCTTCTGCATCTGTTCCATCATCTTTTGCTGCAGATATGATGGATGAAAACTCTCGGTTGTATCGTTTTATGATGTCAGGTTGGTGTATGTGGCAAGACCAGTGCCTGCAGATGGGGATTCCAGCACGCTATATGTGTCACCAGACTGATTTGTGGAATGATGCTCAGCGCTTCCGTGATCGTTACTCTGGCACTTCAGATGATCCTTGTTTTGGGATCGTTCGCATTCCGGGATTCCCTGCACCATTTCAGATGGGGGGACCCTTTATCCCGCAAGAACAGCCACATCAGCAAACCCCTAACCCGCAGCCGAATGTATCCCGAATAGATGCATTTGTTCAGGGGACACCTTTTGATATCGATGAGCACATCAGTTATGATGCGGATATGCAGGACAGGGATGGAAGAACCGACGCATAGAGTTCTTTTGTTATCTTCGAGTTTGTTTGTTGGTTTTTATTTTGTTTCAATTGCTTCTAGTTATCTTATGTTATGATGTACTTTGCTTTCGTTGTTTTGGTTTTATTTTAGTTTCATTTCTCTGTAATCGCCCTTTGGGCATAACTTATTAATGAATCCGTTGTTTTATCATTCAGTATGAATTTCTTGTTTATAGAGATGGTGGTTCTAACTAAATGGGTGACCTCGATTCTAAACTCCACAAATGAGTAAATCATCCAATCATGTTACCTCATTCATAGATACCTGTGACTCACGATCGGACGCACTTTAGTCAACGTCATCCTGAAATCCTAACAGCTTTGTGACAACTTGAGTGAAGACGCACAATATGGAGAACCATCAGGAGACCTGTCAACATCAACCTACCATGGTGAGATCAGATATAGCCGATTATTCATTCATTTCCATGAGGGATATTCAGGTATGATTCTACTATTCAGAATTTGCATGCGTCCTTTCTGTTGTATACTGCATGATAACACACTGAGGCAAGTTTTTTCTTTCACCCTAGAGCCTTTTGTAGTCACCTAATCTTGATTATCCCTTGTTACCCATTTTCGAGCTAAAAAAAAAAGATATCTTTTCTTTCTCTCACACCCTGGTTAAATATCACCTTCCCTTGTTTCAAGTATGTAAATTACAATTGTTGGTTTCTTGGTTTTTGTGTAAGTTTGGGGTTGCTCATGGAATAGCAACGTGTAAGTTTGGGGTAGCTATGCAATGATGTTCAAAAGATGAACTCACAATATCAGTACAAAAAAAAAAAAAGAAGAAAAAAAAAAAAAGAAGAAAAAAATATATAATAAAAAAAAAGAGAGCTTACAATGAAAAGGTACTCATGAATAAGTGCATGGAACTACCCGAAGATTTTTCCAAGAGACCCAACAGTAACCGTGTTTAGCAATGAGACGCAGAGACACATACTTGAAACTTGTAACCTTCATCCTTCTGTTTTTATTCCACCTTGACCCGAGCCCCATTACATCCTTAAAGACCTCGAAAAAGTGTGTGAATTATGCATGTTAACAAGGATTAGGATTCATTCGAAATATTGAGTGAGTATTACATACCATGAATTTGAGTGTAAACACATGAACCCCTGAGAGAATTGGTGAGAGTGTGAAGGAAGCTGACATGTCGAATGATGTTTCAAAATTAAAGTATCTCTAAGCGATGGTGGCATAAAGTTGGAAGAAGTAAAGGGTGATCGCGAAATGAGGTGCGAAAGATTTCACAGGTATTGTGGTAAGAGTTTTGTTTCAAATAAGTTTGGGGTGATATGATTGGTCTTGATTTGGAGTTGCTTGAGGACAAGCAACAATTTAAGTTTGGGGTTGTGATCAGTCACCATTTTTGTTAGTATTTCACCATTTAAAAAGTAAGAATTCAGGTAAACTGTTTGATTTAACACGCGATTTTAAGTTATCTATGTTCTTTTCAATAAAAAGTATTTTTGCTTAAGGTAACCACTTTCTAGTTCCTTTTTACGTTTTTTGTGGTATAATTAGTGGTTTCAGGTTTATGAGCATGGATGTCCAAGATCAGGAGCACAAAAGCGGGGACAAGCAAGAAAGGAAGAAAATCCAAGTCAACGCAGCCCATACGCGTATGGCCTTCTGATACGCGTATGCCTTGGTCAGTCTCCAGTACCATACGCGTTCCTTAAATTCCAAGGCAAAAAACAAGCCTGCTCATACGCGTATGGGAATGTCATACGCGTATGCCCCCATACTGTACGCGTCTCATACGCGTTTTGCTTAAATCATGTGGAAAATTGACTCTGCCCATACGCGTATAGGGAGTCTCATACGCGTATGAGGCCCAAAATGTAGCCCATCTCAGACCTATATAAACCAGTACTGCGAATTTCACCGGGTTGGACGATTTTTGACTGCAAAGACACGTTCAGAGCGCTGGAGAACTCAGAATTTGGCAAAGGTTTCACATCATTCAAGAGTTTACACAATTGAAGATTGATTCCTCCACAGATTTTGTAATGACAACAATTCTTTTCATTGCTTTGTTTTTGATTATGAGTAGCTAAACCCCTTTTTGCTAAAGGGGGTGACCCTAATTCTGAATGTAATGAATTCGTATTTGTCAATGCAGTAATTTGGTTATTCATGGTTAAATTGATTTGTTCTTGTTATCGTTCTTAATGCATAAACCGTCGGAAAAACGGATTATGAGTTTTTATAAATATTAAGCTGGGCAGCTATTGTTTATCGACCTGAATAAGAACATGGGATAATAAATATTATCTAGGACTAGAAATACTTTATCTTGACCGGAAAATTCTCGATATTTGAATGCTTGATCATTACCGTAATTGACTATGGACATAGAAGTTAGGGTTTGTGTTCAAAGATCTTCTGACTAAGGACTTAGGCTTAGATGCTCTAGAGAACCGGTAGTCAATTGCTGTGAAGTATATTATTGCATTGATAAGTCGAAGTTATTGCAGGCAGAATCATTCACCTACCTTTGGCATACTACTCATATCTGTTATTCGTTTAACTAATTTATTCGCTATTTCTAAATTGCATATTTTAATCGTTTTCTTATAAACCAAACCATTTACCAGTGACTTTTTGTTTAATTGAAATCATATTCAAACTCTATATCCTCAAGCAGTCCTTGAGATCGACATTCGGAGAAAATTCCTTTTATTACTACAATAGGCAAAAATAGTACACTTGCTATTTTCCTATCAGTAGGTTATACAAAGGGAAGGTGTAAGCATCCTCTGTATCTATGGGCTCTTAATTGCTTAGCTCACTTTGTATTCAAAATGTTTGAAGTGTAGTGTGTGAATAGTAAAAGAATTTGAATAAGAACTTTAGCTTGTAAATAAGCGTAGTCTTTTTGATAATATTCTTTGAAAAGAAGTGGGAAAAGATTTTGAAATTTGAATTTGAATTTGAATAGAGCAAGAAATCAGGAGCACCTACCCTAAGTTAGAAAAATTGTTCATTTAGCTTTTCAGTTTGAAAAGGCTATCCATACCATAGGAGGGTAGGAAGTCCTTTCATTGGTTGTAAAGGGTCATCGAGGAAGTATCGTTCGCCATAAAATTGTCCCTACCATATAGAGTGTAGGTAGTCTTTACGGAAGGATAGAATAGTCAATAATCTTTTTAGGCATCATGCGAGGATACCTTAGCAATTGAGACAATCATCATGTTTTACCGAGGCAACTTCGAGGGACCAGAGCTCATATGATGATTTCAATGATTAAGGCAACCTTTGCATTAGGTATCCTTGGAATCGAGGGACTTGGCTATTTTTCACAAATAAAGACAACAGGCATCAGGGCAACAAGAAGGGTTACTGTAACACCCCATACATAACTGACTAGTATATTATGCATGAAACGTTAAAATTGATATTGAGTACATACATAAGCTATTGTTATAGAAAGATCCATATAAAATACAACATGAAATCCTATTAAGAATTACAAAACATGTGTCTTCAATGGATCTGCACAGCGGAAAGATGACATCAGACGAGGTCTCTGAGCCGTCATCACTTCCATGTCTTCAGTCCAAACCTGCTACTAACCAACCACTACTAAACTGCACCTGAGAAAAAATAAGTTGATTGGGGTGAGATTACTAAATCTCAGTGAGTCCTCCTATCCTATGGGTCCACTCGGATCTACAGGGTACATGCATCAAAACCGAATCCACCATTGATCCGGGGTTATCCTCACATCCGGTACAAATACGGAGCAAACACATGATTCATCCATCATAGGAGTCATCATATCACAAGTACACAAATATTACTCAAACATGTATGCAGACCCATACCCATGTACGGGGAATCCAGAAGTGGTAACAACCAAACTACCAAGGCTGCACACACACCCTCGGTGGGTTCACCCATGCCTATTTGCCAAGAGACTTGCACAAGCACCCTACAAGAGTGATTAAATGGGTTCGCACAGGCCTACATGGCTGCGAGATGACCTTGGCTAAGAGGTGACATCGTCCCATTAACCATCTGTACGCACGTGGTGTTAACGGCAAGTGCAACACGCCATCTCGACGCATGAGTCTATCCGGGTAGGAACCTAATGATATAGCCTACTTGGCATCACTAGAGATGGTTTACCTGTTATGCGTAGGCTTACTTAGCCGCATAACGCCACCATACCGAGTACACAAGTGTGTTAACGGCAAGTGAGTAAAACCCCGTACGGAAACTCACGAGCACACTGCAACAGTAGTTCAGGTGTGTTAATCATACCAAGAACGCCAATGTGTTAACTGCAAGTGAGACACCCCTCATAGACTCTCACGAGCACATCGCAATGGTAATTGGAAACTAGTCCATATACAATGGTGTCTTACCACCTAGTAGTGGCCCACTTCGATTCTAGCATACCACACGCATAACAAGCGTCAATCACACAATACAATCAATTCCGTTCGTTTAACCAAAACGACGGTGTCCACAGGTTCCATGTATCATACATAATGGCATAACATTTTCAAACATGGATATACTAATCATAGTAGCAATAGGCATTCTATTCAATGCATGACATAATAATTATTAATCAATTGGTAAAGACATAAGTTCCCATACTAATTCATTGATTCACTAAGTGGGGATCCACTATTATTAAATCAAACATTCTGGTTTGGGGACCAATTTTATTAGAAAGTACACATCGCTAGCTTTCCAATAATATAAAGTTTGCGCAATTCCGATACCCGAGCCGAAAGTTACAAATTTCCGAAGTTTGCTGATTTTTCCCCCCTGCGCCCAGGGTAACCGATTACCCAAACTTAGTAACCGATTACTGGCACTAAAAACAGTCCAAAATTGCATTTTTAACAGAGTAATCGGCTACCCAAAGACCCGTAACTGAATACCCTACAGCAGAATCAATTTTCTGCGTTTTTAAGGGTTCTAAACCAGTCCCAATTGCCCTATATCAATTCCAATCATCATGATTCAATTCTAAACGAATTTTCAACATGCAATAGTGATCTAATATACACATTACATACATAAAACACAATCTAATCATTAATTTAAGTATGCATTACATAAAATCACCAATTAGCAATTAATCACATTTATCATTATGGATTCATGGAGTCATCACTCACACCAAAAACCCCAACATGCAATTTCCCACAAATTTTCCCCAAGTCTCTAACTAAGGACTCACCTTGCATCAATGGAGCTTTGGATGATGAACATGCTGCAATTGAGCTCCTAACTTGACCAAATTCCAACCTCAAACTCATCAAACCCGTATCCCTCTATTCACACATTCAGCATAACTGACACAACTTCAAGCTCAGTTTTCTCCTTCAAAACAAAAGCTATGAATGCGAATTAGTATACCAAAATGAAGCTAATTTCGTTAGCTTTCCAACGAGACCAGAACCGTTACGATCGGAGTTACGAGCAGAGAGATATACCTGATTTAGTAGAGGCTGCCATGGGAATACGAAAATGGAATAGATGGACATGATTCCTCTTTCTCCCACTTGCTTCTAAGCTCTCCCATCTTCCTTTCTTACTAACAATCTGAGTTGGAGAGACTAATGTCTTACCTACTAGCCTTAAGCCCATGCAAATAGAGATTAATGTCCAATTTATCCTCCAACTAAGTCATAACTACAATATTGCCATTTGGTTTGCTTCTAACCAATCTCATTCCATTTCAACTAACCACTTCCTAAATTAGACATTAATCTCTATTAGCTCTGATACCAACTTTAACACCCCACACATATTTGTCTAGAATAATATGCATAAAGTATTAAATATGGTTCATAAGACAACAATTACATAAGCCGAATGTATCATGGCCAAAACATAAGTACATCATATCAGTACATATCCAAAATACACGGACTAGTAAGCACGATAAGAAACTAAAAGAAACATCAAAGCGTCGCCAAGAGATCTAATCCATCTTTCCCTTACCGCGATCTTGCCTCGAGCCACCTGAAAAATAAATAGAATGGGATGAGATTACTAAATCTGAGTGAGTCCGCCTATCCTATTAGTTCGCTCGGATCTAAAAGGGAACATACAAACTGAGCGAATCCACCATGGATTCGGGGTTGTTCTCACTTCCGGTACAAATACGGAGTAAACAAAGTGGCTCGTCCACCATTGGACTTGCCTTAAACAGATACACATGGTGTAGCAAACAAGTATGCAAAACCCGCATCCATAGACGGGGATTCCAGAAGTACGTTAATACCACTATACTAAGTTACTAACACACCCTCGGTGGGTTCACTCATGCCTATTTGTCAAGAGACATGCACAAGCACCCTGCAAGAATGGTTAAATGGGTTCGCACAAGCCTACATGGTTGCGAGGTGACCTTGCCTAAGAGGCGACACCGTCCCATTAACCATCTATACGCACGTGGTGTTAACGGCAAGTGCAACACGCCGTCTCGACGCATGAGCCCATCCGGGTAGGAACCTAATGATGTAGCCTACATGGCATCATTAGAGATGGTTTACCTGTTATGCGTAGGCTTACTTAGCCGCATAACGCCATCATACCGAGCACGCGAGTGTGTATACAGCAAGTGAGTAAAATGCCTCCAGACCCTCACAAGCACACTGCAACGGTAGTTCAGGTATGTGCCTCTAGGATCCATGATCAGGTCAGTCCCACGGACAACTCAAGGACCCACAGTCCGAATCGTAACTTAGTACCTGGTCTACTTCGATTCAGCACACACACATAAACAAGCGCTAAAGCACGCAAGCACACAACCCCATGTGTTTAACCGAAACAATGGGCATTAATAGAATGATCATATTTCATCGCAATACAACACTCTTATTTCAGCATAACATAGAAGTTAGAAATAATGAGTTAATTCAGTCTAACTATACATAATTCACATGTAACAAAATTAACACACCCACGATCATATAAAACCTTAGTATGTACACATACTCGATAGACAAGTCTCACTAAGAAGGATTCTTTTATTATTAAATAAAATATTTTGGTTTAGGGACCAATTTTATTAGAAAGTACACGTCGCAAACTTTCCAACGATATAAAGTTTGCGCGAAACGGACTTACGACGCAAAAGTTACGAATTTCTGAAGTTTGCTGATTTTTTCCCCTCTTTGGCTTTTAGCTCTGATACCAACTGTAACACCCCACACATATTTGTCTAGAATAATATGCATAAAGTATTAAATATAGTTCATAAGACAACAATTACATAATAGTTGCAGCGGAAAATAGAAGTGCACGAATACATAAGCCGAATGTATCATGGCCAAAACATAAGTACATCATATCAGTACATATCCAAAATACACGGACTAGTAAGCACGATAAGAAACTAAAAGAAACATTCAAGCATCGCCAAGAGATCTAATCCATCTTTCCCTTACCATGATCTTGCCTCGAGCCACCTGAAAAATAAATAATTGGAATGGGATGAGATTACTAAATCTCAGTGAGTCCGCCTATCCTATTAGTCCGCTCGGATCTAAAAGGGAACATACAAACTGAGCGAATCCACCATGGATTCGGGGTTGTTCTCACTTACGGTACAAATACGGAGTAAACAAAGTGACTCGTCCACCATTGGACTTGTCTCAAGCGAATACACACTGTATAGCAAACAAGTATGCAAACCCGCATCCACACACAGGGAATCCCGAAGCGTAACAACCTCGGCTAGATTATGGAATAAATGCATCCTCGATGAGTAACCTCCTGCCTAGTTGTCAAGGGACTTGTACAAGCATACTGCAGGATGGTTAAACGGGTTCACACAATCCTAAATGGCCATGAGATGACATAAGCCTAATTGGCGTCATTGTCTCGTTAACCTCCTTCACGCTAGTGAGTTACGCCGAGTACAAACCGCCACCTTGACGCCTGACCCCATCGGGCGAAAGCCTAGTGTTAGTCTACGTGACTTTACTAGAGGTGAGTTACCTCATTATGCATTAGCCTACTTGGCTGCATAACCCCACTATACCGAGCACGCAAGTGTGTTAACGACAAGTGAGTAAAACCCTGTACGGAATCTCACAAGCACACTGCAACGGTAGCTCAGATGCACACCATATCGAACAATACACATGAACGGGTTATTCCATTGGACTACACGGTCTGGGAGGGCTCATAGACTACACGGTCAGAGCAGCGTCCCAATCTAGCCTTCCGGCCACTTCGATTCAAGCATACGAAAATATGACATAAAGTCAATGTCACAAACAATATAGTCAAACCAATCGTTTAACCCAAACGACGGTGTTTTCATATTTCCAGCATAACACACAATAACATAACATAGTATTCAAGAATAATGAGAAAAATTCAATGTAACAGCATAATATCCATATGTTATCCGTGTCGCTCTTTACTGAAGGTGCGTCAAATATATCAAAAAATAATATTCAGACACCGGGGCAAATTTTCCTAGATAGTATACTTAATTAGCTTTCTAACGGTATATGGTACGCGTCGATCGGATGCACGAAACGGGAGATATGAATTTCCCAAGATTGCTGAATTTTCACCCTGCACCCAGGGTAATCGGTTACTCTGGGACCAGTAACCGATTACTGACATCAAAAATGCCCAGCCACGCCATTTTACACAGGGTAACCGGTTACCCAGAATCCAGTAACCGATTACTCTGATGCAGAATCAATTTTCTGCGTTTTAGAAGCCCTAAACCAGTCCCAAACAACCTATAGATGATCCCCTACACTTGTATAACAGTCCAAACGAAATTGTGTCACACAAATGCAATTAGAAACATCAGCATGCAAAAAATAGAACAAAGCAAACAGATTTAGCATCATTAATTCATACTTCACTCATAATTCCCTAAACCCCAATTGAACCCTTACATGCAAAACCCCATGGCCACTATCTATGGACTCACCTTAGAAGAAGATGAAGATGATGATGGAGCTGTAACAAGATGGAGAGGATGAAAGGAACGAGGTTTGGACAGAATTCTGGTGCATGCAAGAAGTGAGCTTGGACCAAGTTTTTGGAACTTTCTTCCTCTTCCTCTCTTTCCACGCTTCCTTCTCTTTCTCTCCCTCTCAAAATTCTGTTTTTGGACAAGGAAAGAATGAGGGATCCAAACAAGTCCCAATTCTATATTAAGGGTGAAAGTACTATAATGCCCCCATAATTACTAATTGGCCTAATTGTTACATTAAGCTTACTAATAAAAATGCGTATTATATTTGTCTCACTAATCATATCACATTATATTAATGATAATAATTCGGACGATATAATACCGGGTATTACATTCTCCCCCCCTTAAATAGAATTCGTCCTCGAATTCAAAGAAAACTTACCAAAACAAGTGAGGATAGGATTCCCGCATCTCTGACTCAAGCTCCCACGTAGCTTCCTCAGGACGCGTCTCATCCCACATCACCTTCACGATAGGTATCTCCTTACTCCGCAGACGCTTGCTAGCACGCTCCAAGATATGATAAGGTTGAGGATCATAGGAAAGATCTGGTTCTACCTCAACAGAATCCGGAAGGATTGGATGGAAAGTATCAGGTACGAACTTCCGGAGCTGAGATACGTGGAATACGTCATGCAGCCCGGATAGTGAAGACGGTAATGCCAACTAATAAGCCACCTCACCTACCCGGCTCATAATCTGATATGGTCCCACATACCTCGGACTGAGCTTTCGTGTTTTGAACGGTCCTCCCAACCTCAATCTTGGAGTGACCTTCAAGTACACATGATCACCGACTTTAAATTCTAAAGGTCTCCTCCGCTTGTCCGCATAATTCTTTTGTCAGTCTTGGGCTTTCTTGAGATTAATCTGAATCATCTTAATTTTCTCGGTAGTTTCTTGTATAATCTCCGGTCCAAGAATACTCTTCTCCCCTACTTCGGCCCATCATAGAGGGGATCGACATTTTCTCCCGTATAGAGCCTCTTAGGGAGCCATACCCAAACTAGCATGGTAACTGTTGTTATATGCGAATTCTACCAACGAAAAATGATCTTTCCAACTCCCACCTTCTTCTAGAATGCAAGCTCTCAAGATATCTTCAATCGTCTGGATTGTCCTCTCCGTCTGCCCATCGGATTGAGGATGGTTAGACGTACTCATATCTATTCTAGTCCCTAATTCTTTATGAAACATCTTCCAAAATCTTGAAGTGAATTTTGGATCACGATCGGACACTATACTAGATGGCACACCATGCAGCCGTACGATCTCCGCTATGAAAAGCCTTGCGAGATGAATCACCTTGTGAGTTGTCTTTACAGGTAAAAAGTGAGCAGACTTAGTCAACCTGTCAACTATTACCCATATAGAATCATGTCCGTCTCGAGTACGAGGTAATCCCACATTGAAATCCATGGAGATAGAATCCCATTTCCACATCGATATCTCTAGTGGTTGTAACATTCCTCCTGGTCTCTGATGCTCAATCTTAACTTGTTGACAAATGGGACATTGTGCTACATACTCTGCAATCTCCTTCATTCCTGGCCACCAAAAGTCCTTCCTCAAGTCTTGATACATTTTGGTCGATCCAGGATGAATAGAAAATATACGCTTGTGTGCTTCATCAAGAATCAAACGCTTCAACTCAGAATCGTTCAGTATACACATTCGTTGTTTAAACAAGATTACTCCATCAAGTGCTCTCTCAAAATCAGGCATGCCTTCGCTCGCTTGTAATTGTTCATCATACCCCTGTGATATCCGAATTCTTTCTCGTAACTCATTCTGGATACTCAGGTTACTAATCAACACTGAAGGATAGAAAAACACTTAGAAAGGGGGGGATTGAATAAGTGTGACTTTAAAACTTGGACGATAAAAATAAATTGCACAATTATTTTTATCCTGGTTCGCTGTTAACGAAGCTACTCCAGTCCACCCCCGCAGAGATGATTTACCTCAACCTGAGGATTTAATCCACTAATCGCACGGATTACAATGGTTTTCCACTTAGTCCGCAACTAAGTCTTCCAGAGTCTTCTGATCACACACTGATCACTCCAGGAACAACTGCTTAGATACCCTCTAAGACTTTTCTAGAGTCTACTGATCAACACGATCACTCTAGGCTTAGTTCACTCCTAAGACTTCCCTAGAGTATTCTGATCAACACGATCACTCTAGTTACAAACTGCTCAGCCAACTGCTAAGACTTCCTAGAGTATACTGATCACACGATCACTCTAGTTCCTTACAACTTAATGTAATCTATTCAAGAGTTTACAAATGCTTCTTAAAAGCGATAATCACAACTGTGATATTTCTCTTAACGTTTAAGCTTAATCTCACTAAGATATTACAACAGCAATGTAGTGAGCTTTGATGAAGATTCTGAGCTTTGATTGAACAGCGTTTCAGCAAGTTTGATATAAGTTGTTTTGGTGCAGAATCGTTAACCTTGCTTCTCATCAGAACTTCATATTTATAGGCGTTGAGAAGATGACCGTTGAATGCATTTAATGCTTTGCGTGTTCCGTACAGCATCGCATTTAATGTTATACGCTTTTGTCAACTACCTCGAGCCTTGTTCACGCTGTGTCTACTGACGTAGCCTTTAGTAGCTTTTAACGTTCCTTTTGTCAGTCAGCGTAGTCTGCCACCTGTACTTCCTTCTGATCTGATGTTTGTGAATACGACGTTTGAATATCATCAGAGTCAAAACAGCTTGGTGCATAGCATCTTCTGATCTTCTGACCTTGAAGTGCTTCTGAGCGTGATACCATCTTCTGATCTTCAGTGCTTCTGATCTCATGTTCTTCTGATGCTTCCATAGACCCATGTTCTGATTCTGCTTCGACCATCTTCTGATGTCTTGCCAGACCATGTTCTGATGTTGCATGCTGAACCATTTGAGATACAACTTCTGAGCGCTGAATTATGCGTACTCTTTATATATTTCCTGAAAGGGAAATTGCAATGGATTAGAGTACCATATTATCTTAAGCAAAATTCATATTATTGTTATCATCAAAACTAAGATAATTGATAAGAACAAATCTTGTTCTAACAATCTCCCCCTTTTTGATGATGACAAAAACATATATAAATGATATGAATTTGCGATCAGAAAGAGTAGACGGCAAAAGACAAATTACACAGCTATAGCATAAGCATATGAATATGTCTCCCCCTGAGATTAACAATCTCCCCCTGAGATAAATAATCTCCCCCTGAAATAAATACTCGAAGAACTTTGATAAAAGACTTCCCTGATTATTTCGGTAGAGACGATCATATAAGCTTCTGCCTTCAGAGAATTCATAGCTTCTGACTTCTGCTTCCATTGGACAGCTTCAGAACTTGAATTTCTTTAGATCCTTAGAACACTCACAGCTTCTGATTCCTGCTTCCATCGTGGACAGCTTCAGAACTTGAATTTCTTTGATCTTCAGAACATTCACAGCTTCTGACTTCTGCTTCCATTCAGGACAGCTTCAGAACTTGAATTTTCTGGATCTTTTAGAACATTCACATCTTCTGATTTCTGCTTCCCTCGGATAGCTTCAGAACTTTGAATGTCTACCAATCATCACTTCATGCTAGATTTGTATCAGAACATTGTTGAATGTACCAGAGCATCATCAGAGCATCTCTACATCCTGAAATGTTACAGAACAAAAACTAAACGACAAAAGTCAGCATGAACGAGTTAGAACATAAAATGTATGTTTGAACACATTATATGTATCAGAGCCATATAGGCTGAAATAATGTATCAGAGCAAATAATGTATCAGAGCCATAACATTATATGTATCAGAGCAAATAGAATTTTGTCAGAACAGGATAGACAATGATATTCAAATTCTATTCTCAGTGCTTCTGATTCATTCTTCTTTCTTGCTTCTGATCTCTGAAGCTTGACAGCACTCAGCTTGCTTCAGTTTCCATGGTTTTGCTTCTTGTGTTTGCTTCTGAAGATTCACTTCACTTCTCTGTACCTGCAAAACACTCAAACCATATAGAACTTGCAGTTCTTGTTAGTGAATGTGTGGGAGCCTTTACCCAGCAAATCATTTATCATTTATCATTTATCTTCTCCCCCTTTTTGTCATAACATCAAAAAGAATATTTAAAAAAAAATTCAGATGCATAAAACGACAAAAGAAAACATTTACTGGAATGTAAAACACAAAGAAACTTTTCATTGATAATCAAAAGATATTACAAAAGGTTCCTATGTTTAACAAGATGAAAAACATTCCTAGCAAATACAAAGTAGAATTTCCAAAGAGGAAATCACTACAAAAATTAAAAACAGAACCCTAGCTAGACACGCTCTGTGTCAACCCATCAAGAATCCCGGAGGACTTCTTGACTTCCAGACTGAAACCTCCACTGTAGGAGAGATCCCAGAACCAAGGAGGAAGTGAGGGACAGTTCACAGACAGAGAGCTAATGTTGCAAACGGGGCTTTCCCTCAACATAGAAGTCAAGAATATCATTCTTAACCTCCTCCCATAACTCAAGAAAGTCTTCTGTCTTTGGATGAAAGTTGATAACAACATCAAAGAAGAGTCTGACTTGAGCGGTATTAGAAGAGCCATCCCGAGATGCACAGAGATCTGTCGCCTTTGAGTCATGGAGCTTCAACAGACTTAGAGTGAACGCTAGGTTTTGAGAGAAGAAATGAAAAACGAGAGAGAGAGAAAAAAAACTTTAAGAGGAAAACAAAGAGATAGGAAACCAAAAACCATTTTGAAGAGTATTTAAAAGAAAATAAAGTGAAACGAATGAAGAAAAGCATTTAATGTTACGTGACGTGAGGAGAGATAATAAAGACAAATGAGGTGACTAGCACAGTTACCTATGGTCGGTGTCCCTTCAACTGCACGCACGTTTATCCATGAATAGTAACGACAGGTTTACCATCCCGAGATAAAACGTAACAGCTGTTTTGCTTTAAAAGAGGTTCTGAATCAACTTAGACAATGAAACGTTAGTAATAACCGAATCATAATTTCTAAAAGATTTCAATCAGAACTTCTGACAAAAAAAAATGTTCCACATTCATTTCAGAAGATACTCATGCATGAGAACTTCTCATCTTCTCATTCTGGGCATAAATCCATACTGATGTTCTTCAGAATGAACTTAAACCTATCTTCAGCCAGGGGTTTTGTAAAGATATCAGCCCATTGATGGTCTGTATCAACAAAGTTTAAAGATATGACACCCTTCTGAACATAGTCCCTTATGAAATGATGTTTAATCTCAATATGTTTAGCTTTTGAATGAAGAATAGGATTCTTAGATAAACATATAGCAGAAGTATTATCACAGAATATAGGAATGTTACTCTCAAATATCTGATAATCTTCTAACTGACTCTTCATCCAGAGCATCTGTGTACTACAACCAGCAGCAGCTACATATTCTGCTTCTGTCGTTGATAGAGCAATAGTTGCTTGCTTCTTGCTGTACCAGGAGATCAAATGACTTCCAAGAAATTGGCAACTTCCTGAAGTACTTTTTCTTTTAATTCTGTCTCCAGCATAATCAGCATCGCAGAATCCTACTAAGTTGTATTCTTTAGATTTTCTGTAAACTAAGCCAACATTAGTAGTACCTTTCAGATACCTTAGAATTCTCTTAACAGCAGTTAAATGAGATTCTCTAGGATCTGATTGGAATCTAGCACACAAACAAACACTGAACAGAATGTCAGGTCTAGAAGCAGTCAGATATAGAAGAGATCCAATCATACCTCTGTATAACTTCTGATCTACCTTCTTACTTACCTCATCCTTACCTAGGATGCATGTTGGATGCATAGGAGTTTTGGCTTCTTTGCAGTCCAGAAGATTAAACTTCTTCAGAAGTTCCTTCACATACTTGGTTTGGTGAACATATGTTCCTTCTGATGTTTGATTTATTTGTATTCCAAGGAAATACTTGAGTTCTCCCATCATGCTCATTTCAAACTCAGCCTGCATAGATTCAGCAAACTCCTTTCCAAGTGTAGCATTAGATGTTCCAAAAATAATATCATCTACATATATTTGACAAATTAAAATATACTTTTCAAAGGTTTTACAAAAGAGAGTAGTGTCCACTTTTCCTCTAGTGAAACCATTATCTAGAAGGAAAGAACTTAAGCGTTCATACCAAGCTCTGGGAGCTTGCTTCAATCCATATAATGATTTCTTTAGTTTAAACACATGATTCGGAGACATAGAGTCTTCAAAACCAGGAGGTTGATGGACATAAACTTCTTCATCTATATAACCATTTAAGAAGGCACTCTTAACATCCATTTGATAGAGAGTGATGTTATGTTGAGTGGCAAAAGAAATTAATAGACGAATATATTCTAACCTGGCCACTGGTGCAAAGGTTTCTGTATAATCAATCCCTTCTTGCTGACTATAACCCTGAGCCACCAGTCTGGCTTTGTTTCTTACCACTTCACCTTTCTCACTGAGCTTGTTTCTGAAGACCCATTTTGTACCAATTATATTGAATCCATCTGGTCTAGGAACAAGATCCCAAACATCATTCCTTGTAAACTGATTCAGTTCTTCTTGCATAGCAATTATCCAGTCTGGATCTTCTAGAGCATGATCAACAGAAGTTGGCTCGATCAAAGATACAAGACCTAATTGACAGTCTGCATTGTTCTTAAGGAATGCTCTTGTTCTGATTGGATCATCCTTCTTTCCAAGAATGACATCTTCTGAATGACCAGAGATAAGTCTGGATGATCTTCTGACAGATGGTTCTTCAGAAATACTTAGATCCTCCAGAGAAGCTGATACTTGATCTTCTGGTTCTTTGCTTCTGAGGAGCTCTGCTTCTGATGCGTTGCTTCTTGGCTCAACAACTTCTGATATATCAATATCACAATCTGCAAAATTATCAAACTGCTTTGGTTTTTCAGAACCAAGCTTATCATCAAACCTGATATTGATTGATTCTTCTACAACCAATGTTTCAGTATTGTATACTCTGTAGCCTTTTGAGCGTTCAGAATATCCAAGAAGGAAACACTTTTGAGCTTTGGAATCAAACTTACCAAGATGATCTTTAGTGTTCAGAATAAAGCATACACATCCAAAAGGATGGAAATATGAAATGTTGGGCTTTCTATTCTTCCACAATTCATAAGGAGTCTTATTTTGAATAGGTCTGATAGAGATTCTATTCTGAATATAGCATGCAGTGTTTATTGCTTCTGCCCAGAAATGCTTAGCCATATTGGTTTCATTGATCATGGTTCTGGCCATTTCTTGCAGAGTCCTATTCTTTCGCTCTACAACCCCATTTTGCTGTGGAGTTCTAGGACAAGAGAAATCATGGGCAATACCATTTTCTTTGAAGAATTCTTCAAAGGATCTGTTCTCAAATTCACCACCATGATCACTTCTGACCTTTATGATTTTACACTTTCTTTCAGATTGAATCTGAATGCAGAAATCAAAGAACACTGAATGAGTCTCATCCTTGTGTTTTAAGAATTTTACCCAAGTCCAGCGGCTATAATCATCTACGATGACTAATCCATATTTCTTTCCTCTGACAGATGCTGTTTTGACTGGTCCAAACAGATCAATGTGCAAGAGTTCTAATGGCCTTGAGGTAGAAACAACATTCTTAGACTTGAATGCAGGTTTGGAGAACTTGCCCTTCTGACATGCTTCACAAAGAGCGTCTGATTTGAATTTCAGATTAGGGAGTCCTCTGACCAGATTCAGTTTGTTAATCTGAGAAATCTTTCTCAAACTAGCATGACCTAATCTTCTGTGCCAGACCCACTGCTCTTCAGAAACAGACATAAGACAGGTCACCTTCTGACTCATAAGATCTTGCAGATCTGTCTTATAAATGTTGTTCTTCCTCTTGCCTGTAAATAGGATTGAGCCATCCTTCTGATTTACAGCCTTGCAAGACTTTTGATTAAAGATTATATCATAACCATTGTCACTCAATTGACTGATAGATAAGAGGTTATGAGTTAATCCTTCTACAAGAAGTACATTAGAAATGGAAGGAGAGTTACCAGACTTTATAGTTCCAGAGCCAATTATCTTGCCCTTCTGATCTCCTCCAAACTTGACTTCTCCTCCTGACTTAAGCACCAGGTCTTGGAACATAGACCTTCTTCCTGTCATGTGTCGTGAGCATCCAGAGTCCAGGTACCATGACATGTTGTGCTTTGTCCTTCTTGCAGCCAAGGATATCTGCAATAGGAATAATCTTATCCTTAGGTACCCACATTTTCTTGGGTCCTTTCTTGTTAGATTTTCTCAAGTTCTGATTGAACTTGGGTTTAGCATTATAAGCAATAGGAGGAACAGCATGATAATTTTTAATGTGAGTTTCATGATATTTCCTAGGTTGTGTCACATGCTTCTTGGTGTGTGTTATGTGAAAACTTTGAGCATGTGAAGTGTGCCTAATATCATGAGAGTGGCCATACTTGAACTGATCATACAATGGCTTGTATGTAATTTTCATTTCATCAACAGGTTCAAGTTTGTATGGGGTTTCACCCTCAAAGCCAATGCCAACTCTTTTGTTTCCAGATACGGCATATATCATAGAAGCTAGCTGACTTCTGCCAATACTTCTAGATAAGAACTTCCTGAAACTTAAATCATATTCTTTCAGAATATGGTTTAGACTAGGAGTGGATTTTTCTGAATCAGAAGGAGATCCAACATTATTGGATAATTTTAAAAGTTTTTCTTTTAATTCAGAATTCTCCAACTCAAGCTTCTTTGTTTCAAATTCAAATTGCTTTTTCAGCTTTTTGTATTTGAGACTAATCTGAGACTTGAGTTCCAGAAGTTCAGTTAGACCGGAAACTAACTCATCTCTAGTAAGTTCAGAAAATACCTCTTCAGAATCTGATTCTGATGTAGATTCTGATCCGTCATCTTCTGTCGCCATCAGCGCACAGTTGGCCTGCTCATCTTCTGAATCATCTTCTGACTCATCCCAGGTTGCCATAAGACCTCTCTTCTTATGAAACTTTTTCTTGGGACTTTCCTTCTGAAGATTTGGACATTCATTCTTGTAGTGTCCAGGCTCATTGCATTCATAGCACATGACCTTCTTCTTGTCAAATCTTCTTTCATCAGAAGATTCTCCACGTTCAAATTTCCTTGAACTTCTGAAGCCTCTGAACTTCCTTTGCTTGGTCTTCCAGAGTTGATTTAGCCTTCTGGAGATCAGGGACAGTTCATCTTCTTCTTCAGATTCTGATTCTTCAGGATCTTCTTGTCTGGCCTGAAAAGCGTTAGTGCATTTCTTGATATTTGATTTTAATGCAATAGACTTACCTTTCTTTTGAGGCTCATTTGCGTCCAGCTCTATTTCATGACTTCTCAAGGCGCTGATAAGCTCTTCCAGAGAAACTTCATTCAGATTCTTTGCAATCTTGAATGCAGTCACCATAGGACCCCATCTTCTGGGTAAGCTTCTGATGATCTTCTTTACGTGATCAGCCTTGGTGTATCCCTTGTCAAGAACTCTCAATCCAGCAGTAAGAGTTTGAAATCTTGAAAACATCTTTTCAATGTCTTCATCATCCTCCATCTTGAAGGCTTCATACTTCTGGATTAAGGCTAGAGCTTTAGTCTCCTTGACTTGAGCATTTCCTTCATGAGTCATTTTCAAGGACTCATATATGTCATAGGCCGTTTCCCTGTTAGATATCTTCTCATACTCAGCATGAGAGATAGCATTCAGCAAAACAGTTCTACATTTATGATGATTCCTGAAAAGCTTCTTTTGATCATCATTCATTTCTTGCCTTGACAGCTTCACGCCACTGGCATTTACTGGATGTTTGTAACCATCCATTAGAAGAACCCATAGATCACCATCTAGACCCAGAAAGTAACTTTCCAGTTTATCTTTCCAGTATTCAAAGTTTTCGCCATCAAATACCGGCGGTCTAGTATAACCATTGTTACCGTTGTATTGCTCAGCAGAGCCAGATGTAGATGCAGGTGTAGATGTAGACTTTTCACTTTCATCAACCATCTTTTAAATTAAGCGTTTTTCTCTTCCTGAATCTTTTCTAAACACGGTTAAGTGCTTGCACCTTAGAACCGGCGCTCTGATGCCAATTGAAGGATAGAAAAACACTTAGAAAGGGGGGGATTGAATAAGTGTGACTTTAAAACTTGGACGATAAAAATAAATTGCACAATTATTTTTATCCTGGTTCGCTGTTAACGAAGCTACTCCAGTCCACCCCCGCAGAGATGATTTACCTCAACCTGAGGATTTAATCCACTAATCGCACGGATTACAATGGTTTTCCACTTAGTCCGCAACTAAGTCTTCCAGAGTCTTCTGATCACACACTGATCACTCCAGGAACAACTGCTTAGATACCCTCTAAGACTTTTCTAGAGTCTACTGATCAACACGATCACTCTAGGCTTAGTTCACTCCTAAGACTTCCCTAGAGTATTCTGATCAACACGATCACTCTAGTTACAAACTGCTCAGCCAACTGCTAAGACTTCCTAGAGTATACTGATCACACGATCACTCTAGTTCCTTACAACTTAATGTAATCTATTCAAGAGTTTACAAATGCTTCTTAAAAGCGATAATCACAACTGTGATATTTCTCTTAACGTTTAAGCTTAATCTCACTAAGATATTACAACAGCAATGTAGTGAGCTTTGATGAAGATTCTGAGCTTTGATTGAACAGCGTTTCAGCAAGTTTGATATAAGTTGTTTTGGTGCAGAATCGTTAACCTTGCTTCTCATCAGAACTTCATATTTATAGGCGTTGAGAAGATGACCGTTGAATGCATTTAATGCTTTGCGTGTTCCGTACAGCATCGCATTTAATGTTATACGCTTTTGTCAACTACCTCGAGCCTTGTTCACGCTGTGTCTACTGACGTAGCCTTTAGTAGCTTTTAACGTTCCTTTTGTCAGTCAGCGTAGTCTGCCACCTGTACTTCCTTCTGATCTGATGTTTGTGAATACGACGTTTGAATATCATCAGAGTCAAAACAGCTTGGTGCATAGCATCTTCTGATCTTCTGACCTTGAAGTGCTTCTGAGCGTGATACCATCTTCTGATCTTCAGTGCTTCTGATCTCATGTTCTTCTGATGCTTCCATAGACCCATGTTCTGATTCTGCTTCGACCATCTTCTGATGTCTTGCCAGACCATGTTCTGATGTTGCATGCTGAACCATTTGAGATACAACTTCTGAGCGCTGAATTATGCGTACTCTTTATATATTTCCTGAAAGGGAAATTGCAATGGATTAGAGTACCATATTATCTTAAGCAAAATTCATATTATTGTTATCATCAAAACTAAGATAATTGATAAGAACAAATCTTGTTCTAACAAACACACCATTGGGCATCCATTCAAACTGAAGGTTGAGATTTCGAAACTTCTCCAACAAACCATGTTCTAACATCATCAACTCCGCAACTTGAAATTCTTTCCTACTTAAGGCATCTGCCACTTTGTTGGCTTTTCCTGGATGATACTTCAATTCAAAGTCATAATCTTTGAGGTACTCCATCCATCTCCTTTGTCGCACATTCAACTCCTTCTGGTCGAAAAGATATCTCAAGCTTTTATGATAACTGAACATTTCAAAGTGAACGCCATATAGGTAATGTCGCCACACCTTGAGTGCAAAAACTAATGCAGCAAGCTCAAAATCGTGGGTCGGGTAATTCTCTTCATGAGATCTCAACTGCCGGGACGCATAAGCTACTACCTGGCCATCTTGCATCAATACTCCGCCTAGACCTTTCTTAGAAGCATCGTAGAACACTTCATAGGATCGGTTTGGATCCGGAATTACTAGCACGGGTGCAGTAGTCAACTTCTTCTTAAGTTTCTGGAAACTCTCCTCACACTCGGAATTCCATTCAAAAGAGACCTCCTTTCGCGTAAGCTTTGTCAATGGTAAGGCTAACTTAGCAAACCCCATAATAAATCTCCGATAGTAGCCTGCCAAACCTAAGAAGCTTCTGACTTCAATCACACTCCTTGGCCGATCCCAATTCACCACCGCTTCCACTTTAGAAGGATCCACTGCCACGCCTCCTCCCGAGAAGACATGACCGAGGAAACTTACTTCGGATAGCCAAAATTCACACTTACTGAACTTGGCATACAATTGTTTCTCTCGAAGAGTAGATAACACAATCCGCAAATGCTCTTCATGATCTTCGGGAGTACGGGAATACACCAGAGTGTCATCAATGAAGATTACTACAAACTGATCCAGATATGGCTGAAAGATTCGATTCATGTAATCCATGAAAACTGTCGGAGCATTAGTCACGCCAAATGGCATAACCAAAAACTCGTAGTGACCATATCGATTCCTGAATGCAGTCTTAGGAACATCTGAGCTCTTCACTCGGATTTGATGGTACCCTGACCTAAGATTAATCTTCGAGAACACACTAGCTCCTTTCAACTGATCTAGGAGGTCATCATCCGTGGTAAAGGATATTTATTCTTTATGGTAACTTTGTTCAGCTGATGGTAATCGATGCACAGGCGCATACTTCCGTCTTTCTTCTTTACTAAAAGAATAGGAGCTCTCCATGGAGAAACACTAGGTTGGATAAAATGCTTAGCAAGAAGCTCTTCTAATTGGATCTTCAGTTCTCTGAGTTCGATAGGAGACATCCTATAAGGTGTGATGGAAATTGGGGCTGTTCCAGGAACATCTTAATATCTTGAGAATTCTATGGATTCTTGATAAAGGCTAGATCAATTTATGTTTTCATTCTTATCTTTTTCATCTTATTTTCTTGTGATCGATGAAAGTCTTAATATCTTGAGAATTCTATGGATTCTTGATAAAGACTAGATCATTTCTTCTTCTCCTTCTTATTTCTTTTGATTGATGATCTTGATACATGGAGAATCCTCCTACATTTGTCCCGACTCGATAAAAGATCAAATATGGAAGAGAATTGTATGCGGTTGATTTATGACTTATGGAAATTTATCGTGTAGTCGCTATGATTTTATCAAGCTTCTGATAAGTTTCCGTTGACCTTAAATCCGAGTACATCCTTCACTCACCATCGATATTCATTACTAACTTTGATAACATACTTGACAAGTTTCAAGATGGTTATCTTTAACATCTAACAACTAACTTTAATTTCCGAGATTTATTATATTGCTCTTTATATTTCTCGCTTTATCGCTTTATTTTATCATTTCGTCATATTTACATTCCGCTATTTTCTCTTTGTCCACTTGGACACTATGTTTATGTTTCCGCTATTTTCTCTTTGTCCACTTGGGCCATACTTTACTTTTATGCTAAAACACTAATAAACAACCAAAATCTAAAAAACAAATAAGGCTCTCTTTTGGACTATCGGTTACTATCCCTAGCATTTTGGAGATTTGGACTTATGGACTTAGTGCCTCTGGACCCTTATTCTGCTATTACTCTGCTGTTATTCTGTTTGTCTGGCATTGGATTGTTGTCTGTTTGTATGTGCAGGTATTTCCTTGAAAGCCCTTGATGGTTAATTCCAAGGCATTGAGATAAGGATTTTACCCGAAAATAGCCGTTACTCTGCCCGATTTTCGTCAGAATCTTAATGTGCTTAATGCAAAGTGGTGCCAAGATAATAAGTTCATCTGGACCCCCAAGTGTTAATGTGTTGGTATTGATAATTCCAAAGAATGGGAAAACTACCTTGACTCTTAATGTCAAGTGTTGGATTCTTATTTGGTTAGACCGTTTCTTTCCTTAACTTTTATTTTACGCAATAGGATAGCCTCTTCATCTCCTCCTACTTCTTAGATTTTCAAAATCTTCTCCCTTTTTCCAAAATCTTCTTATGTTTGCAACCTTTCAAAACCTTTTCTTAAAAATATCTTTCGCCCTTAGTGGCTTTTCTTCAAAAGTTTAGACACTGTTAATTGTCGAAACGAGTGGTTATACCCCACAATTTTGAAATTGATTGATATAATGAGATCTTTTCCGTGTGAGAGAGCTAGTGGCATACTTGTCGATTTTATCCGAGTTGGAGCCCTTCTTTCATTTGCGATGCAAAGAACTTGTTTGTTCTCATGCTCAAAATCAATGGCTGAGTATTTCTCTCCGACGACGATAAAGTGTTTATCCGTTTTTAAAACTGTTTTCCCTTTAAGTGGAACTACATTAGCTCTGACTTCTCCATTGCACCGAGGAGGTATGTAGGCACAAAGCTTAACGTTCCTTTTTTAGCACACACACACGGATTTTCAAAAAGGTTCCTCTGGAGTACCACAAATATGAGGGGTGCTTAAAACCTTCCTCTCATATAATCAACACCCGTACCTGAGATCTCTTTCTTGTTTTAAAAACAAAACTTTGGGTTTTACGTTCTTTTCCCTTTTCCTTTGGAAACAATAAAGCGCGGTGGCGATTTCAAACGAAATATTGATTCGAGTCAATCCCATGGCTTCGATGTCAGATTTTCCCCACTACACATATGCCCTAACAATGGTGCATCGTTCTCCATGCGTCGAAACTCAGTAACAATGGTTCCAAACGTCTCCAAACAACATTATACACTCGAACATGAAGTTAGTTTACATTAAAACATAAGGAAACATGATGTACGAAAATTAAAGTATGCATGAATATGTTATGTTTGAGGTGAACGATTCAGACGTGTTTGGCCATGATTACGGTCCAGTTCTTGCCCTTGAAGACCTCAGGAACAAGAATCAATCCTTGAAATTGCGTGAGAGTGGCTGCAAATAAGAGTTTAATGGTGCAACTTTTCTTGGAACTTTTGAATTTCAAACCCTATTTTCTTGGCTTGCTCTCTCCTATTTTCGCTCCCCTTTCCATGTAATGTTCATGTCCTTATATAGTAGGTTGAATTAGGCTAAACTTGGGCTTGGATCTTGATTTTTTATCACTTGGAAATTTGAAGAAATGTGATATTATTATTTCTAATTTTGGTTCAAATTCTACCTTTCTCTTTGAATCAAATATGTGATTTAAACGGTGACTGAATTTGGTTAGATATCTCTCTCCATTCAAATATTTGATTATTATCTTAATTTCTTTATATCATTTTTTAAATGAATACAAATTCAATATAAAATCAAAAAATCACTATAAATTTGTGGCATTGGGATTAGATCTCCTTGATGACTTGAGGAACAAGTTTGGACCTTAAAAGTTTGGGCCCTTTTGCAAAGAAATCCATTTTGAGCCACTTTTACTTCACATTTTTCACTCAAAATTGTCCAACTTTGATAAGGCATATCTCCCTCAATTTTTAAGATATGGAAGAGTTATAGGACTTTTTGGAAAGCCCAAGATGTACCATAAAATCCACTTTGGAATATATTTTGCATTTGGAGATTTTATCTGGATGACATTGCTCCTGACAAAAAAACATCCTTTTGCGATCTTCTAGAAGGACCTGTAATATTTTGGCTCATATCTCTCAAATGAAGCATTTTTAGCCTTGGCATGCGAGAGACAAAGTTGTATAGAATTCAATTTCATTCAAATTGAGATTTGGATGGGAAATTTCTGATGTTCCATGTGAAAGTTATGGCTGGTCAAAGTTCAGTTGACTTTAAGTCAAAAAACCCTAAGTTAGAAACAGAAGTTACCTTCTCAATCAACCTCATCCTTTGAAGATCAAAGGCATTCATAATGTGTTCTCGAATGACACTAAAAAACCTGCGAGTTCCAATAGTTCTCAAAGGTTCCAGCATGTCACCTTCTATCAGAATGTCTAAAATCATTCTGGAGAGAGGAATAGTATTCTTCTTGAAGTATGGAAACTTCTGGCGTTCTTCATCTCGAGACTCTTCAACATTTATCTTCAAGTGTTGAAAAAGAATGTTGGAGATATTTACTTAAATCCCTTTGCCAATGCAGAAGATAATGTACTTCTGATCCGGATTGATGTAAGGTGATGTGATTGACCGCTTTCTGTGGTAAAGAGATCCTAGAACAATCTCAGCCCAAACTTTGTAGAATGGTTTCAACGAACCAGTTTGATGAGATGCAACACAAACAACAGTAGATATTTCTATCTCAACTTCATTCCAGTTGACTCTACAAGGAATAACACCTGTACAACCTTCTTCATCATCCAGATTGTATAGTTTCCTGATAAACTTTTCAGTTACCACAACTTCATGCCCTAGCACAAAGGAGATGATTGCAGTTGGAGTAACCGTTGCATTAACCCAGAAATCCTTTACAAGATGAGGATATATTGGTCCAACCAATCTTGCAAAGTAGTTTGACTAGCCTTGTGCCATTGTTTCAACATTTGTGTTGAATCCATGCATTCTAAGATTTTCAAAATCTACAGATGACTCAAAAAGAAATTCCAGTTCTGTAGATAGAATGGAGCATGTCTTCAAAGGTACGTAACCATACTTGCGATGAACGAGATGAGCAGAAGACATTTGTTCTTGATTTGGGGAACTTGAAGAAGAATTCATGGAGATATACTGGGATTCGGTTACAAACTAGGGTTTATGCAATGAATGAGAAAAGAAAGAGAGAGATGAATGAAGAGAGAGAGCGTAAAAAGATGAAATGAATGTGAAGATGGGTATATAAAAGGGCGGATTTGAAAAATAAATGCAATATGTGTTTGAAAAAAAAATTACAGAAAAATATGACATCAAATTGCATTTAATGAGATATGACGTTAGGAAAGATAAAGTGAGAAATTGAAATGATTTGCAAAGTTACCTAGGGCGGCGTCTCCTCAACTGTACGCATACTAGTCCAAATAGAGTGAACACGTGTTCATCATCTGGAAAGCTGGTGACAGCTGTTTTACTTTAAAAGAACTTCTTAATCAACTTAGACAATTAAACGTTATGAATAACAGAATCAGAACTTCTAATTGATTACATTCAAAACTTCCTATAAGAATATCACACAAGACCATTTCAGAGCTAGTCCATAAATCAGAACTTCTCATAAATCCATACAAATATTCTTCAAAATGAACTTAAACCTATCTTCAGCAAGGGGTTTTGTGAAGATATCAGCCCATTGATGGTTTGTATCAACAATGTTTAACGAAAGAACACCCTTTTGAACATAGTCCCTAATGAAATGATGTTTAATCTCAATATGTTTAGCTTTGGAATGTAAGATAGGATTCTTAGATAAACATATAGCGGACGTATTATCACAGAAGATAGGAATGTTACTCTCATATCTTTGATAATCTTCTAATTGACTCTTCATCCAGAGCATCTGTGTGCTACAACCAGCAACAGCAATATACTCTGCTTCTGTTATTGATAGGGAAATGGTAGCTTGCTTCTTGCTGTACCAGGAGATCAGGTGACTTCCAAGAAATTGATAACTTCCAGAAGTTCTTTTCCTTTCAACTCTATCTCCAGCATAGTCAGCATCACAAAATCCTACTAAGTTGTATTCTTTAGATCTTCTGTAGACTAAACCAACATTAGTAGTACCTTTCAGATACCTCAGAATTCTCTTAACAACTATTAAGTGAGATTCTATAGGATCTAATTGGAATCTTGCACACAAACAAACTCTGAATAAAATGTCAGGTGTAGAAGCAGTTAAATATAGAAGAGATCCAATCATACCTCTGTACAACTTCTAATCAACCTTCTTACTTACCTCATCCTTACCTAGGACACACGTTGCATGCATAGGAGTTTTGGCTTCCTTGCTTTCAGAAAGATAAAACTTCTTCAGAAGTTCTTTCACATACTTCGTTTGATGAACATATGTTCCATCAGAAGTTTGGTTGATTTGAATCCCAAGAAAATACTTGAGTTCTCCCATCATGCTCATTTCGAATTCAGCCTGCATAGACTTAGCAAACTCCTTCCCAAGTGTAGCATTAGATCTTCCAAATATTATGTCATCAACATAAATTTGACAAATTAAAATATCCTTCTTAAATGTTGTACAGAAGTGAGTCGTATCCACTTGTCCTCTAGTGAAACCATTGTTCAGAAGGAAAGAACTTAATCTTTCATACCAAGCTCTAGGATCTTGCTTCAATCCATACAATGATTGTTAGAAAAAGATTTGTTCTGATCAATATTCTTAGTTTTGATGATAACAAGTATATGAATTTTGTATGAGATAATGTGGTACTGTAATACTATGCAATTCCCGTTTCAGGAATTATATAAAGAGTATGCACAAAATCAGCGCAAGAAGCACTGACTCAGAAGGTTCAGCATGCAACATCAGAACATGGTTTGGCAAGACATCAAAAGATGGTAAAGCAGAATCAGAACATGGGTCTATGGAAGCATCAGAAGAACTTGAGATCAGAAACAAAAACACTGAAGTTCTCATGGTATCACGCTCAGAAGCTCTTCAAGGTCATAAGACAAGAAGATGCTCTGCACCAAGCTATTTGACTCTGATGATATTCAAACGCTGTTTACACAAACATCAGATCAGAAGCAAGTACAAGATGGCAGGCTACGCTGACTGACAAAAGGAACGTTAGAAGCTATTAACGATAACGTCAGTAGACACAGCGGAAACAAGGCTAGAGGTAGTTGACAAAAGAATGAAACATTAAATGCAATGCTGTACGGATTACACAAAGCATTAAATGCTCCCAACGGTCATCTTCTCAAAGTGCCTATATATATGAAGTTCTGAAGAGAAGCAAGGTTACTGACTTACGAACTCTGAACCAAACTTGCACAAACGTTGTTCAAATCAAAAGCTCTCAAACTTCATCATCAAACCCACTACATTGCTGTTGTAATATCGTAGTGAGATTAAGCTTAAACTTAAGAGAAAATCACAATTGTGATAATAGCTTTATAGGAAGCATTGTAACTCTTAAAAGAATTTATTTACATTAAATTGTAAGAACTAGAGTGACCAGGTTGTTGATCAGTATACTCTAGCAAGTCTTAGCAGGTGTCTAAGCAGTTTGTTACTAGAGTGATCAAGTTGTGATCAGTATACTCTAGAAAGACTTAGAGGGTATCTAAGCAGTTTGTTCCTAGAGTGATCAGGTTGTGATCAGGATACTCTAGAAGACTTAAAGTGTTTCTAGGTGGAAAACTATTGTAATCAAGTGTGATTAGTGGATTAAATCCTCAGGTGAGGTAAATCACTCCAAGGAGGTGGACTGGAGTAGTTTAGTTAACAACGAACCAGGATAAAAATCATTGTGCAAATAGTTTTTATCTTACAAGTTTTAAAGCTACACTTATTCAAACCCCTCTTTCTAAGTGTTTTTCTATCCTTCAATTGGTATTAGAGTACCGGTTCTAAGGTGCAAGCACTTAACCGTGTTTAGAAAAGATTCAGGAAGAGAAAAACGCTTCAGTAAAAGATGGCTGGTGAAGATCCAACACCTACATCTACATCTGGCTCTACTGAGCAGCATAATGGAAATGGTAACAATGGTTATACTAGACCACCAGTATTTGATGGTGAAAACTTTGAATACTGGAAAGATAAACTTGAAAGTTACTTTCTTGGTCTAGATGGTGACTTATGGGATCTTCTGATGGATGGTTACAAACATCCAGTGAAAGCCACTGGCATAAGGCTCACAAGATAAGAAATGAATGATGATCAAAAGAAGCAATTCAAAAATCATCATAAATGTAGGACTATTTTCCTGAATGATATCTCTCATGCTGAGTATGAGAAGATATCTAACAAGGAAACTTCCTATGATATATATGAGTCATTGAAAATGACCCATGAAGGAAATGCTCAAGTTAAGGAGACTAAAGCTCTTGCTCTAATCCAAAAATATGAAGCCTTCAAGAGTGAGGACGATGAAAACATTGAGAAGATGTTCTCAAGATTTCGAACGCTATCTGCTGGATTAAGAGTAAAATTTGTAAAAATTTGTCCAAAGAATAATCAAGGATGTGCTGTAGTTCAAGTTGCATTACAAGAACAAATGGATTTAGGGTGGATTCAACACATCCGAGTCAAAACTGAATACGACGTTAACATGGTTCAAGGATGTCCAGGAGAATACAAAATCTACAAAGTAGAATATCTCGAAGGATCGGTAGTCAGGTTCCATAAGACTTTAAATGGACTTGCCTACTTTGGAACGGATTTCCATCCTTACAGTAGATGCAGAATCTGTCGAAGAAATTCACGAGGATGTTTGCGCATTCGCAACGAAATTCATAAACTAATGGATGAAAATACCATTACAGTTCTTGCCAACAGAGAAGATGACAAAGTCTTTACTGTATCTCGTCAAATTAATTAAGTTGAACCAATGCAAGTCAAGTATGACAACAGGAAGACGGCAATTGCTCCGTTAGTCATCTACTTACCAGGTCCTGTACCGTATAAGTCCAGTAAGGAAATACCATTACCATTTGTTGTTAACACTGCTGACTTTAGTCGAGTCACTAGAAGTGGACGATTCTTCAACAAAACAACAGAAAATGTAGAAAAGCCTTCGGAAGAAGCACCACATAGGCAAGACAATTATCCGACCAATGCTATTCAAGCGAATGAAAATGATGAGATCTTGAAATTAATCCAGAGGAGTGAATACAACATTGTAGACCAGCTGCTACATACTCCGTCTAAGATATCTGTTCTCTCCCTGCTATTGAGTTCTGAAGCTCATAGGGAAGCTCTACAGAAAGTTTTGGAACAAGCTTTCGTAGAACCAAGTGTTACTGTAGGACAATTCAACAATATAATTGCCAACATTTCCGCAGCAACTAACCTGAGTTTCTGTGACAAAGATCTTCCTGAAGAAGTAGTGGACCATAATTTTCCACTTCACATCTCAGTTGGCTGCATGAGTGATGTACTCACAAGAGTCCTAATAGACAATGGATCCTCTCTCAACGTCATGCCCAAATCAACATTGTCAATGTTATCCTTCAAAGATTACCCGCTAAGGGACAGTCACGTCATCGTCAAAGCATTTGATGGATCAAGGAAGTCAGTTTTTGGAGAAGTGGATCTTCCCATAACTATTGGACCTCATACGTTCAAAATTACTTTCCAAGTTATGGATATCCCGGCACAATACCGTTGTTTGCTAGGTCGCCCATGGATTCATGAAGCTGGGGCAATTACTTCGACACTTCATCAGAAACTAAAGTTTATAAGAAATGACAAATTGGTAACCATATGTGGAGAACGAGCTTTGGTCGTCAGCAACCTGTCATCATTCTCCGACATAGAACCAAAAGAAGTCACTGGAACTAAATTCCAAGCACTTTCCTTGGACAAGAGAAAGGAAAGGAGAAAGCAGCGTCTATTTCTTCCTACAAAGATGCAATCCAAGTTGTAAAGGATGGCACTACCAATGGTTGGATGCACATTGATATTCCTACCAACAACAAGAACAGAACAGGAGTTGGTTTCTTTCCGACATCATCAAAAGTTGTTCTAGGAATTGAGGTAGTTCTCCCCATTCAAGAAACTTTCTGTAGTGGAGGTTTTCTTCAACCTGTTCAACAAACAGTCAATACCATCGATGAGAATTTTGAGGTGGAATGTATGTCCTACCTTCTCGAGGCAGGATACATATCCCTATCAGAGTCTGATTCACCTTGCTGCTATCCGACTAAGGGATTTGAAAGTAAGACTCAACCAATCAGTGAAGAAGTTACAAACAGCTTCACCAACAGAAGTCATGGCTCATCAGAAGAAATTCCTCCTATCCCCGATGAAACTTGGGACACACTAGGAGAACGAAGCGGAAAATTCGACTACATGGTGAAATACTTCGCTCCTGAAAGTTCAAAAATATCTCTTGAAGACATTGTTCCAACTAGATGGAACATTAATTATGAGTACTTTACTCAGCCAAAAGAGATATATAACCCTTGCTATTCATCATCATCAACTGGTGAAGTCATCATTGAGGATTATATCCCCAAGTCACCTTCTAAGGCTACTAATTTAGAGTTCACATACCTAGTCAATGCCATCTTGGGAGAAGAGCAAGATCAAAATACAGAAGAGGATGATCTCGAAAGTGTCTCCGACAACGAGTCTCTCCATTCAGAAGATTGGAAGTTTCCTCAAAAGAAAGTCCGACATACTCCACTTGGAAATGGGTATGCTCGCACTGCTCAATCTGCTGAAGTAGAAGAAGATCGTCTGAGTGCTGCAAAGACATTGGTTGGTAAATCAAGACCTACCACAGGCAAACTCAAGCCTAAGGTTCCAGATTACTTAGTGCACAATGAGGTTCGCCACTATCGGACCGCTGTTGAAGTTTCAACTGTTGTTCGCACTCCTAAGTAGGAACTTTCACCGTTATTTTGTCCTCTCACCTTAGCCCAGGTTGAAGAGATGTTTCATAGGGCTTTGCATTTTACTACTTCTTAGGAAAATATCCCTCTTTGCTTCACCCAAAGAAATAGATTTTTGTTTTATAGGGTCTTTGTTTCAAGAAATGACTGTCAATAAATAAAAGTGTCATTTTGTTCCTTCGTTAGTTTTTCCCTTTTCTTTTTCGGAAATTGGTAATCCTAAAAAAACACCCTTAAAAAACATCAAAAATTATTAACTGCTTATACCAAGTCTTCCCTTGTTGACTAAATAAAAATTTATAACACATATGCAGATTAATCATAAAACACCCCGTTAAAACATGCGATCGTATGACTTCTCCAAGCTTTGGGTTTCCTGTATTCGAGGCAGAGGAAGAAGAAGACAAAGAAATATCAAAGGAAATTTCACGATTACTTCAACAAAGGGAGGAGGCCATTCAGCCATACAATGAGCCTCTAGAGATCATTAACCTTGGTTCCGATGGAAACAGAAAAGACGTTAAGATGGAGCTTCGCTCAATTCAGAGATCAGAGAGAGTTTGATACAACTGTTCAAAGAATCCTTCGGGATACAACCAAATCAAGATGGCACCTGAAGACATGGAGAAAATAGCTTTCATCACCCCCTGGGGCACGTTCTGCTATCGGGTTATGCCTTTTGGATTAAAAAACGCAGGGGAAACATATCAAAGAGCCATGACTACACTTTTCACGACATGATGCATAATGAAGTTGAAGTCTATGTGGATGACATGATTGCCAAATCAGAAAATGAAGAAGATCACATACAGGATCTAACAAAGTTATTTCAACGCTTACAGAAGTATCAGCTTCGCCTGAATCCCAATAAGTGTACCTTTGGTGTCTACTCACGAAAACTCCTTGGTTTCATCGTCAGCAAACGAGGAATTGAAGTAGCTCCAGACAAAGTCAAGGAAATTCAAGAAATGCCTTCACCCAGAACCGAAAAGCAAGTTAGAGGATTTCTTGGACGTTTGAATTACATCTCGAGATTCATATATCTCATGACAGCAACTTGTGCTCCAATTGTCAAACTTCTACGGAAAAATCAAAGTTGCGTCTGGACAGACGATTGTCAGAAAGCGTTCGACAGCATTAAGGAATATTTGCTCGAACCACCCATTTTGTCTCCTCCAATGGAAGGAAGACCTTTGATAATGTCCTTAACCGTTTTAGAAGATTCCATGGGATGTGTCCTTGGATAACAAGACGAGACAAGAAGAAAAGAGCATGTCATCTACTACTTGAGCAAGAAATTCACTGGCTGTGAATCCCGCTACTCCATGCTCGAGAGAACCTGTTGTTCTCTGGCCTGGGCTGACAAACATCTTCGCCAGTACATGATTAGACATACTAGTTGTTTGATCTCCCATAAGGATCCAATCAAGTACATCTTTGAGAAACCTGCCTTAACTGGGAGAATTGCCCGTTGGCAGATGTTGTTATCAGAATATAACATTGAGTATCACGCACAGGAAGCCGAGAAAGGAAGTATCTTAGCTGAGCACCTCGCTCACCACCCACTCAATGGTCATGAATCAACCAGTTTTGACTTTCCGGACGAGGACAGCATGTACCTCAAGATGAAAGATTACGATGAGCCACTACCAGACGAAGGACCTAAGATAGCATCCCAGTGGGGCTTGATCTTTGATGGAGCTGTCAATGCTTATGGACGAGGGATTGGGGAAATCATTTTTACCCCTCGAGGTACCCATATTCCATTTACCGCCAGATAAACTTTCAAATGCACAAAAAACGAGGCTGAATATGAAGCTTGCATCATGGGTCTCTAAGAAGCTGCGGATCTAAGAATCAAACACTTGGATATATACGGAGATTCTGCTTTGGTCATTAATCAAATCAAAGGAGAATGGGAAACACGCTAACCAGGGCTAATCCCTTACAAAGACTACGCAAGAAGATTATTACCATTCTTCGACATGGTAGATTTTCATCATATTCCTCGTGAAGAAAATAACTTGGATGATGCATTAGCCACACTCTCTTCCATGATTAGGATAAATCATTTGAATGACATTCCTCGGATCAATGTCATGCGCCTGGATAGGCCTGCTCATGTTTTCACAAAGGAAGCAATCATCGACGACAAACCGCGGTATCACGACATCAAAGGCCAGAGTACCCTCTTGGGGCATCAAATAGAGATAGAAAAACTTTGAGAAAGATGGCTGGCAGATTTTTCCTGAATGAAGATGTTCTGTACAAGAGAAATTTCGACATGGTTCTACTCAGATGCGTTGACAAGAAAGAAGCAGAAATACTCATGAGAGAAATACATGAAGGTTCCTTTGGTACTCATACCAATGGACACACCATGTCAAGGAAAATACTGAGAGCAGGATACTATTGGCTGACGATGGAGTCAGATTGCTACCAGTATGCAAATAGGTGTCACAAATGCCAGATCTATGCTGATAGAATTCACGTGCCACCATCTCTTCTCAACATACTCTCTTTCCCTTGGCCTTTCTCCATGTGGAGAATCGACATGATTGGAATGATTGAGCCGAAAGCGTCCAACGAACATCCCTTCATCTTGGTAGCCATAGAATATTTCACCAAGTGGGTCGAAGCATCTTCGTATGCAAATGTCACAAGACAAGTTGTCGTTAATTTTATCAAGAATCACATCATTTGTCGCTACGGAGTTCCCAGTAGGATAATCACTGACAATGGGTCAAATTTGAATAACAAAATGATGAAGAAGCTTTGTGAAGAATTCAAGATTAAACATCACTACTCATCTCCTTACATACCAAAGATGAATGGAGCTATAGAAGCAGCTAACATAAACATCAAGAAAATCATTTAGAAAATGGTCATCACTTACAAAGATTGGCATGAAATGCTCCCGTTTGCTCTTCATTGTTACCGTACCTCTATACGTACTTTGACTGGAGCAACTCCTTTCTCCCTTGTATATGGAATGGAGGTAGTCCTACCCATAGAGGTTGAGATCCCATTAATGAGAGTCTTGATGGAGGAAAAATTAACAGAAGCCGAGTGGTGTCAAAGCAGATTCGATGAATTGAACTTAATCGAAGAAAAGCGCATGACAGCTTTATGCCACTGACAGCTATATCAACAAAGAATGAAGAAAGCTTTTGACAAAATGGTTCGACCTCGCGCAATCGAAAAAGGCGACCTTGTACTAAAAAATATTCAATCTTTTCTCACAGATTCTAGAGGGAAATGGACTCCCAATTATGACGGCCCATACGTGATCAAGAGAGCTTTCTCAGGAGGAGCCTTAATACTCACGACTATGGATGGAGACGAATTCACTCGTCCTGTGAACGTCGACGCAGTCAAGAAATACTTCGCCTAAATAAAAGAACAGCTCGCTAAGTTGAAAACTCGTAAAGAGCGGCTTAAGCAAAAAAAAAGAGCGTCTCGGTGAATCAAAAACCCGAAAGGGCGATTCAGGCAAAAGTTAGAGACATAAAAATATATAATCAAACCCGGTAGACTTAAAACCCAAAAGGGGTAGTTTACGCAAAAGTTAGGGATGGCAAGTAACTGTGTTCAGGACAAACTTGATCATTCGAAATCCATAGCAAAATATTCATCATCAGTAGGTCATCTTCTACGAAACACGCATACAGTGTAATTCAGAGTGGAAGGGAAAGATAACGGTCGTCACGTTTCATCGTAACCCTTTTCCCGAAAATTACCAATTTTCAACTTTTTTTTTTTTGAAAGAAGAGTATATTTTATTAAACTCACAAACAAATAATACAAACAATGCCAAAGGCCCAAGAATATCTACAGTAATAGTTGGGCCGTATAATTTCTAAGTTTCCTATAGGCCCAACTAGTGTAAACAACATCATCTATAATACTATGTACAAGATCACTATTATCTATATGTTTGAAAACAATATTATTCCTCCTAATCAATAACCCATACAATGTTTCAGAGAAAGCAATCTTCAGCAGCTTCGCTTTACTCCCCTTCCTTGATATCTCTCTTAGGATCCACTGGATTTCATCATGCCAGGATAGAGGGAGGTGATCATAATTCAGCCAACTTAGTACCTGTTTCCAGATGGCAGCATTAGTATGACATTCAAAGAAAAGATGTGCTCTGCTCTCATCACTATTCTTGCATATACTGCATGTTTTGTCAGTTATCAAGTTGAATCTAACCAACCTATCTTTAGTGGCCTGTTTTCCATGGCAAATTAACCAGGCTATGAACTGGGCACGTGGCCTTGCTATGTTATTGTAGAATAAGCCTCTCCACTCCACATTAGCATGCCTCTCACTAAGCACCTTGTAGCAGCCATTCATACCAAATGTGTTATTGGTTAGCATCCTAGTCCAGTCCAGCTGAGATTGCAACACAATGTCTCTCATATCCATGATCCTTTTAATGATCCACGAGCAGTTGTTGGGTACTTGAGCTGTCATGCTATTCCTCCCTTTGAGATAATAGATGTGAACCCACTTAACCCAAAAATTATCCGTTTTCTTACACAGATTCCAGTGGCACTTGACCGTTGTAATCACATTCCATGTAGCTAGGTTAATGATCCCCTGTCCTCCTTGACTTTTAGGCCTACACATAGTGCTCCATGCTACGAGGCTTTTCCTACTAGCATCAGTTTTACCTGTCCAGACAAAAGTCCTACAGAGACAATCAATCTTAGCAATAACAGCCTTGGGGAGGGGCAGACATTGCATCCAGTACTGAGTGATGGCATGAATCACACTCTTGACCAACATGAGTCTCCCAGAGTAGCTCAATAACTTGACAGTCCAGTGCTTCAATCTATTTAGAATTTTATCTATAAGAGGCATGTAGTGATTGACATTCAATCTTCTGCTGACTATGGGAAAACCCAGGTATTTCATGGGCAGCTGACCTTCAGCAAAACCTGTAACTTGACTCAACAACTCCTTAGTAATTCTCTCCATCCCACCACAGTAAATCCTGCACTTGCGAGGATTAATCACAAGACCAGTTGAGGATGAGAATTTGTTCACCATATTCATCAAGACCTGGACAGAATGTGTGTCTCCCCTGCAAAATAACAAGATATCATCTACAAATGTCAAGTTTGTAATACAAGATTTCTCACACTTTGAGTGATACTTGAAGTCAGATTCACCAATCATCTTCCTAAGCAGCCTATCAAAGTATTCCATCATGAGGACAAATAGCAGGGGTGATATAGGGTCACCCTGCCTCAAGCCTCTCCTAGCCTGCATCTGTTCAGTATTCTGGCCATTGATATTGAACTCATATGATACATTAGTCACAGTTACCATGATCCAGTTGCGAAATTCCTCAGGCATGCCTATCTCATGTAACACTTGCTCCATAGCAGTCCACTCAACCATATCGTAGGCCTTTTGAAGATCCAATTGAAGCATGCACCTAGGTGTCCCACCTTTTCCAGTGTATCCCCTCATCAATTCAAAAGCCAAAAGTACATGATTATGAATTACCCGACCAGGGATAAATGCTGCTTGATTACCTCCAACAATACTAGGTAAAACCTTTCCCAATCTCTGAGTCATTATCTTAGAGATAGTTTTATAAAAGGTAGAGCACCCAGCAATAGGTCTGTAGTCCTTAGCTGACTTTGCCTCATTAGTCTTTGGGATCAAAGTAACTCCAGTTCTAGTAAAGTCCCTAAGAATTCTCCCATGATGGAAAAACTCTTGTACTGCAGCCACAACATCATCTTGGATAATACTCCAACAAGCCTTGAAGAATTTAGCTCCATAGCCATCTATGCCAGGTGATTTTTGATCTCCAATCCCTGCTAGAGCTTGCTCAATCTCAGCCTTTGTTACTGGACTCACCAGAAACTTGCTTTGGTCTCTATCTACTTGGGCACCTTTCCTCATGGCATCAATATCAATATGCCTAGTACTATTATTTGCCTACCCCATAAGACTCTTGTAAAGGGTTATGAACTCCTCCTCAATATCATCCTGAGCAGTCAACAAAGTACCATCATCCTTCTGTAGAAATTGAATACTCTTGTAGTTATTCCTGGCTTTCACATAGGCATGGAAGAAGGCATTGTTTCCATCACCCATCCTGAGCCAGTTAATCTTTGATCTCTGCATCATACTTTGTTCTTCCATGTTGTTCCACTTTACAAGTTCCTCAGTGTAATCTCTGACCTTCTGAATGTTACTGCTGTCCATAGGCTGAGTCTTAAGAGCATCATAGGCCATATCCAGATTCTTCCTAGTATCAATTATCCTCTGCTGAAGATCAGTCATCTGCTTATTTAACCTCCTGAGTTTTGGTTGAAGCCTCATTAGTTTGTGCCAGAGAATCTCCATAGGCCTCCCTGTAGCATGCCTATTCCAACTCTGCCTAACACAATCAGAGAAACCCTCAAAGTCAGCCCAATTATTGTTGAATCTAAATCTCTTCCTTGGGCTTATCACATTAGGTTTGCTCAGATACAGGAGAGCATGGTCAGAAATATGGGGAGAAAGCATATTCAAAACACAATCCTGATTATCCTGGAACCAATCAGAGTTAGCAACAAGCCTATCAATCCTGGAATATATAGGATTCTCACTTTGTTTATTAGACCAAGTGAAGTGAGCCCCCTTGCTTTCCATTTCACAAAGACCTGTATCATCCAACATTTTATTAAAATCAACATACTCAGATTCCACAATAAGCTTCCCACCAATTCTGTCATTTGCTGAAGCTACATTATTATAATCCCCAATAGCACACCATGGTCCATTATAAAGCCTATGCAACTCCTTCAGATCCTTCCATAATTTCCTCCTACTATCAAGCTGATTTAAGGCATAAATTGCAGTCAGCCAGAATTTCAGGTCACCCTTAAGATCATAGACCCCACAGTGTATGAATTGGCTAGAACTGCACACATATCTAAGATCCACTTTAGTATGATCCCAATTAACCCAAATTCTACCATTAGCATGGTGGTTGTAGTTATCCATATAGGTACCTCTCAACTTCAGTTTGTCTCTAACAGCACGTGCCTTATCTTTTTTAACCCTTGTCTCTATAAGAATGATGATATTTGTCTGGAAATTCAGGAGATGGGAGCTAATCTCCCTGATTTTCCCAACCTAATTCAGCCCCCGTATGTTCCAGGATACTAACATGGTCCCCTATCTACAAACACCAAGTGGTCATTCCCAACCCCTAATGCCTCAAACCCATTCAAACAATCAACTAAGTGGGCAGTAGCAGGGAATGATGAATGCTTACCTCTATCCCTCCCTGATTTGTGAACAGTAGTCCATTCCTCCCCTGTGTCAGCTACATTTTCAACTTTGTAAATACTCCAAGGGATCAAGCGTTTGGCTGATTATCATTCCATAAATAATAATTCGAGCCTTGTGCCTTTTCTTTGCAATAAAGTCTTATTTAGTTTCTTGAAATGCGTTTTAAGTTTAAACAGTCATTTTTTCTTGAAACAAATGTTTTCATAAAATAAAATGAATTTACTTGCAAAAATAAAGGTGAAATTTCTTTCTAAGGTTTACATACAATAGGAAGAATGCAAACAGTTGCTCCAAGAACGGTTGAGACTGCCGATGATGGATCATCACTTCAATTCATGACAAGCAGCGGGGAACTGGTGGCCAGTTATCCCCAACGAAGTGCAAACTACAAGAAGTAGACATCTTCTGATCAACAAAGATTCAAGTCGTATCTCAGGATTTCACATCCGCGAAAATTTTATTCACTTTCACTTTACATTTTATAATCATCATATTCATGCATACTTGTCACATCATAATTGCATAGTTAACATAGTTAGCTTTTGATCATGTGAGTGCCCGAGTCACTTGGGCATATACTCAAGCTCCCCCTGCAAGGTTGTGAAAGGGTTTTCTTCTTAAGAAAGAAAGTTCATACGCCCAAATTTCCCGAGAGGTTAACAAATGGTGGTCTTCCAAAGAAAGATAGTTTGTTTACCTTGAGATATCCCAAGCAAAATCGACAATAAATATCTTCTTCAAATAAGATATTTTGTTCACTTTTGGAATTACCCAACCGAGGTTCACCTGTAGAGCGACGCTCAACAATCTTCTTCAAATAAGATAGTTTGTTCTACATTGGAATTCCTCACGGAAAAGGAGAGAGGAGTTTTTCTCCAAATAATTCTGATTCCCCGGCAGAGTTGACAAATGACAAGTTTTCTTTTTGGAATATGTTTCAACAAATCCCCGGCGGAGTTAGTAAATGATAGTCTTCATCAAGAAGATAGTTCAGATTTCTCAGCATAAAACGATGAACGACAGTTTTCATCTCAGAAAACAATTTGTTATCCCCCCAGCGGATCGACCAAAAATGGTCCTCCTTCGGAAGACAGTTCATCCACTTTCAAACAAATTCATTAGCCCCTCAAAAGGACGCAAGATCTTATGATATTCCTTTGAAAATGCCGAGTTGAAAGAAAGCATGATGAAGTTTCTTAGTTACCATCAAAAGATAATCTCTCCAATAAGGTACTAATGAGAGATTTGATGAAGGAATGAACTTTTGGAAATCTTCTCTTTATCTGAGATATTGTCCAAATTATAACTGAGACCAGTTCCGCGATTAGACATCCGGATCGAGGGGAGGTTATCACAACTGAGACCAGTTTCGAGATACGGACATCCAAAACGAGGGGAGGTTGTTTACATCATTATAACTGAGACCAGTTCCGCGATACAGACATCCGGATTGAGGGGAGGTTATCACAACTGAGACCAGTTTCTAGATACAGACATCCGAAACGAGGGGAGGTTGTTTACATTATCATAACCGAGACTAGTTTCGAGATACAGACATCCGAAACGAGGGGAGGTTGCTTACCTTTTTCTAAGTATCGACACTTAGTTAGAAAAGATGGATTGGGCATGTTACATTGCCATCCATGCACCAGAATCCACATAACATATTTTCTACAGGAGTCTGTCTCCCTATCCCCCACAGAATGCGACAACAGGATCAAGACATGTACAAGGATTTCATTATCAATGCAACATCTCAAGGACGCCCAAAATTCGGGCATTCTTTGGTATTTAAGTCTCTTTCACTCAGAAGAGATCGAGATATCAATCTCTCTCCCTCCAATTGAAAGAAACTTAAATAGGGGAATCTGTCATACTCTAATTTTGACCCCCCTGAAATGTCACACCTCCATACTTTTCATCAGATTAAAACAGATACCCAGAGTAGCCAGTTATTCATCTGGTACTTAATCGAGGATGTTCAAGGATAAAAGTGCTCAGGCAAAGGATCAATCAATAGAAGGATTAGTCTATAATACAATCATAGAAATCAAAAGCTTCATTTTATTTACCTATGATTCATTAGATACCCATCATCTGGACTCAGGTTTGCCTAGTTTACCAATCTAGGGTTTTTAGCCCATCAAGGACTAAAATCAGGGATCACATTTAGGAAACCCTAAAAAGCTTTTGAACATCCATCAATTGGTTCAAGTATCTTCAATTAGTTCATATGACATTATTCATTAGACATTACACTTCAATTCAAGGTCCACAGTTATCAATTTCATTTGGTCGACAATTAAGGTTTTTGACCTAATTCACCAAGATAGTTGACTTTTAATCAGGACATGGATCCAAAACTCAAAGCATGACTCAAGAGCTTCTATTACCTAAATATTATCCATTCACATCATTCATTTGAGGAGAAGAGTTTGATTCATCACAAAAGTCCAATATTTCACTTCATATGGAATAAGTTAACTATAAAAGATTACCTTTGACTTTTAGGATTTTTGGCCAAACCATGACTTTTCAAGATCAATATCATCAATATATGATTATTAAAGTCATTTGGCAAAATAAATTCAAGAAAATTCATCATGGATCAAAAAGTCAAGAATTAGGGTTTTTGAGGGTATTTTGGGAACTCAAAATTTTGCTTACACACTAAAAAATCTCACAAAATGAAAGTTATAGATCTTGCAAAATAACACAACATCTTACAAGAAAAGTTTTTTCAAGAAATCAATCATTTAAGAGATTTGGGAATTTTGAAGTTTTAGGTCATACAAATTTAGAAAAATTTTAAGTGTTTTTTGTAACACCCTTCTAAACCCCACGGAGATTAATCCAGTTAAATATGAGTAACATGCACAAGGGCGTCACAATTAATAAATAAAAATAAACCGCATCGGAATAAGTCGTCAGCGGAATAAGTCGTCAAACTTGCATTAAATCATCCATGCTTTAATCCTCAAATAAGATAAACAAAACAGAGTTAATGTCATAAACTAAAAACAGCGTTCCCCAGTGTATTCACCTATCAGAGCATGACCCGACGCTAACCGACACATTGACTCATGAGCTAATCCTCACCGATTCGAAGCCGCTATCCTCAATCTGAAAAATATAGTGTAAGGGTGAGTCTCATTCGCAATTAACAAATATTATTGCATTACAAATAACATTACACCAACAGTTATATCATTCACCCAACTCATCTATATTCAGATCATCCATCAAGATACACACACATACCATAAAACGATACAAGAGTATACATATAGTCATGTTATCAAATCCATGCAAATGAATGCAACTGACTCTATGCATGTGGTACCAATCATCATCAATGGGAATCGCCCACCGACCGATCTTTCATCATCCAGATACGGCCCTGCCAACACAAATTCCACACAATGGGAATTTTGCCATTCACTGAATCCTCTCATCATCTAGGATTCAGCCCTCATCAATGCTTATGAGTGCATGCAAACATATATATAACATACTTTCATCATCTCCATTCTATGAGTAGCATCATCTATACTCATTTCATCATCATCATTATCATTACTAAGCATGTTCATATATACATTAACATCATTCTATGCAATCAAATATCAGTAAACCACAAAATCACATTACCAGATTTACACAGTCTCAAACAACATACAAAACAGGCCTACAGATCGAAAGCTACGCATCATTGAACTTTCCAGAAAATCACAACACATAAATTTCACACACAGTGTCCATACGCGTATCACCTAGTCCATACGCGTATCACCCATAGTCCATACGCGTATCACCAGAACCAGATTTTGCCTAGAAGCAACCTCATACGCGTATCAGCCTTGCCATACGCATATCACCAGATTCAATTTCCTATTTAAAAATTTCCATACGCGTATGAGCATCCTCATACGCTCCTCATACGCAAATAGCCAGTACAGTGTGTTTTGGGACAGGACAGCTGCGTATCATACGCGTATAGCCCTTGGGGAATGTCCCTCATACGCGTATGACCTCATCCCATACGCGTATGACACTGTTTTAGACGCAAAACACCAGAAAAAATGTCCAGAACCTGCAACTTCGTAACAGTCCAAAACCCACTCGTTTTTACTTATACCAGTCCACGATTTTGAGTCTAAAACAATCCATTTTCATGTTTTCATTCATAGGATTCATTCATACAAATTAATCTATCATCCTATACCAATTCACACATCAAAATCACAAAATCTAAATCAATTCTTAGAACCCAAAACCTAACTCTGACATACAAATCGAATTGACTCAACAATACAGCTATTCATACACTATTCATCTATAATCACAATAAGAGATGATAATTGGAAGAGTCCCCCCTTACCTTAGCCAAATTCTTGCTCTTTGGTCTCTTCCTCTTTGTTCCTCTTCTACGTTCTTCGTGTTCCAACTTCTCTCTTTTCACGTTCTGTTCTTTCTTTCCCAATTCTAATTGTTTTATGAAAAATAATATTAAATTAGTAAGGGCTTTACTACACCACACCCCCTCTTCTTACTAATCTCTCACATGGCCCAAATGCCATCAACCATCATTTTTTTCAATTATTTTCATAAAATCCATAATAATAATAATAATTATTAATCTAATATTCAAATTAAATTAAAATTAAAATTATACGAGTGTTACATTTTTAACCTAGTTTTCTTCCAACTTTAGGCCCATTTTTCACAAATTTTCCAAATGATTCTGAAGAAACCCCAAACTAATGAATTGAAGTATATATTTAGGGATTTCCAAATTGTGCTCAACCTTCTCCAAATTCATTTTGAGCTAGGAGTTATGCTTGTGCAAAGTTTGCCTCATGAAGTAAAATTATAGGTCATGTAAAATCTGAAACTTTGCAAATTAGTGCAAATGGCTTCACTAATGGATGCTACATGACCCATAATACATATGCAAACATACCATGCATTCATTTTCACCATAGAATAAGTATTGAAGAAGATTCCTAAAAGCAAGAACATGTGATTATGTAATCATTACTTTTGAGAATTTATGGTAAGTGATGATTCATCAATTGGAATCTTCTCCTAAGCCAATAGAAAGCTTCTACACATCAGAAATGTTCCCTAATATCTTCAAGGATCAATGGCTAGAGAGAATGCTCGAAAAAGCCATCATTGCATTTTAGATAGTTTTGAATTTCTTCATGCTTAAGAAACCAAACTTACTTCACTAAACAAGCTCTCTATCTCCAATTGCTCTGAACATTTTGTCTATAAATAATAGTGCATACCTCAGTATTAAACACACCAAAGCAACTCCAATTCTTTATTTCTCTTTCTCTCACTCATGCTTATGTTTTTTCAAAGTTCTTTGGCAAGAAGAATCGATTTCTTCAAACCAGAGCTCTTCTTTGAGAAGTAAGCATTCTAACATCTCAAAGGGGTTCATTAGAGGTGATCCAAGCACCTGGATCACTTCTGTAAGTGGAGTAACACCATAGTCACTCTCACTTTGGAGCTTAAGCAATTGGAGGTCTGTAGAAGAATTCAGAAGGTGTCAAGCTAATCTAAGCATTTCAACATGTTCCTAGAGGTATAGTGAAGCTATTCAAATGCCTGCAGCACATCTGTAACTACAAATTCATCAACATCCATGTTCACTTGAAGCTCAATTTTAAGGAGTCGAGTTGGACGATTCAGAGGGACTCAAGTCATAATAAGTATTAAGTTAGCATCACTGAGTCCTCAGGAAGCTTTTAGGATCACTCACACAAACCTAGGTGTTCCACATCATCCTCAAGACCTCCATTTTCAGAGGTACTTTTTCAAACTCTAACCCACTTCTTCAAGTACTCTTTCTCATATATCTCGATACTAGTTTGTTCAGCATCACTAGAGGATCAAAAGCCCTCTACTCTCATGAATTTATTCATCATCATCATCATCATTTAATTTTATTTTTGAATTTTAGGGTTCTTCATGTATTTTGTTTAATTCAGTAGATATAGTTAATATAAATTTATGTTAGTTACATATTTGAAATCGTGAGAGAATTTAGAGCAAGTTTGCTCTTTACATCTTTGCAAATGGTTGAGAATTGAGAATGTTCAGAAATTCAAAAATTAGATAGCTTAAGGTTGAAGACGAAGATGGTGGTGGCGTGCAAAAATTCAAATTCAGGACTAAAGTTTATTTTATTTTGAATGGTGGTTGTTTTATAAACGACTACATCGTTATAGCCCAGTGGTAAAGAGAGTTTGTGTGTTGCGCGTGCCCAAGGTCTTGGGTTCGAATCCCCCTCACCCCAGACCTTTTGATTTTATTTCTTTTTTTGTTCTATGCACTTGAATAACCTATGTATTGCAATGGAGTCACTCCTATGACACCAAGCGCGCGTTGGACCAGTGGTGTTGTTTTGAGTAGTTGACTACAAGGGCGTGGGTTTAAACCATGGTAAGACCAAAACATCTTTTTTTTATCACTATTTTCTATAAGTTTCTTTACAATTTGTACCAATTAACTCACCTATCATATTAAATTATTTTCTCTTCATTTTTCACACACTTCTCCTTCAATATATCTATTTTGAGGATATACCAAAAAATCATAAGAATATATTATTCTTAGTATGTTTTAATTAGGTTTAAAATCACATGTTTTAAGTATATTTTAATACCTTAAAAAATATAAATTTCACTTGATTTTCAAAAACTAATCTCTTGTAAATATTTTTGCGATAAAACCCTAATCATTTAGGTCTTAATTAGGCATAGGCTTTGTCTTTACCTTAATTAAGTTGACATTTGTCAATTTTCAAAAACTGTTTCAATCTCCGATCAGACGGACGATCCAGGTTTTCAGACAACAAAACCTTGTATCTTTTCAATCATCCTTTAACTGTTTCTTATAAATAGAAAATCATTTCTTTGGTCCTCTAATAGAGTGTAAGTCCCAACCCCCTCTTTTATTTTACATATAATCAACCGTTTTTCACAACACTAATCATTTCAGTTGCAAATCATTTTCGACTGTTTCTTATAAACAGTAAACAAATCTTTGGGCCTCTAATAGAGTGTAAGTCCCATCCATCCTTCTTTTTCTTTCTTATATTCAATTATTTCTTTTCGAACAACTGTTTTCATAATAGTCAACCAGTACTATAAAGTATTGGGCCTTTAATAGAGTGTAAGTCCCAGCATCTTTTTCTTTTCATAGTTTGTTTTCCAAAACTGTATTTACAAAATCCTCTTTCTGTTTTCAAAACATTCTTCTGGTATTTGAAGGGCATTATTCCCGGTGAAACTCTTCAGATACCTATGTGACCTTTGTCCATCTTCACTTCTTCTATTTTCAAAAACCTTTAACTGTTTATAATAAATATTCAACTGTCATCAATAAAATTGATGGTAAGGCTTTGTACATACATCCTCAAAGGCCTCCACTGCATTCAGGTTAGGCTTTATAACTTTCAACTTACAGTCTTTATTTAAATTACTATCAAATATAACGGTTTATATATTAGAACTACATCTGAGTGTATACCCTAGGATAGTTAAACTATATATATTATAAGAATATGGCCTAGGATTGAGAATGTCTTCCCTGTGAAGGCTCTTTCCTAATTAGAGATTCGTAGTTCAAACCCTCAAGATGAATTATTCCCGGTGAAACATCTTGAATAAGCCTTAGAACAGAAAATAGGATACATCCACCCAAGAGGAATTATTCCCAGTGAAACCTCTTACCCATTTGCTTAAAGCCAAAATAAGTTCAAAAACCACATAGCTTTCTCTTGTGCTATAACAAGGACCCTCGATGACCCTCGATTAGCCTCCTCTTGGGCTTTGTATACAAGGACCCGTCAGGTTTCTTTTAAACATAGGTACAAGTCTTTAGTCACCTCTTAGCCTATCCTGGTGAGTTTCTTCCTTTCTTCAAACCAGACTTTAAACAAGCCAAGATTGTCTCAATCTCATATTGAGTACACCTTTTGGAATGAGAGACATGGACAGTCTCTGTCACCCTTATCTTCATCAATCTTCCTTAGCAGAGTCTAGCATCAATATTTGTTTATTCTTGGTTAGTGTAATCCTCAACCTTGGGCTTCATACAAGGCACAAAATAGAGTCTCCCTAAGTAGAGTCAGCCACAATTCTGGGCTTTGTACAGAACACCAAATAAAATTCAACAAATAAATACTCTCCAATTAGAGTCAGCCTCAATTATGGGCTTTGTACAGAACACAAAAACTCTTTAGTTTAAATCCATCCCCAGTAGAGTTATCTCTCAGGGTCAGTAAAACAATAAATCAATCAAAAGCCTCAAGTTTGGGCCTCATTCAAGCGAGCTAAAAATCAAATCATTCAAACAATAGATAGACATAGCTCATCTTCATAGGTAGGTATTTCTCCTATCTCACCACAAATAAACAATCATTTTAAACAAACAATAATTTCAAACAAACAATCATTTTAAGCAAACAATCATTTCAAACATTCTCCCATTTAGGACTCGTAAAAGGCATGATCTGGCCACATCCCAGACTTGTACATCCTTTCCCTAATTTGGTTGAGAATCATTCATTTAAGAGGCATGTTGGCTGTCATACTTGATCAACCAAGTAGGCCTCTCTTAATGAAACAAATTTAGCTTTTTTGTCACTTTAAGAATGTTTGTGGTGGAATAGTAGAAATACCTCTCTGTAAAGATGATTTCATGTCTCTTTACTATAAACATATAGTTAATTTAAGCTTCAACCTTGAGCTTCAAGCAAGGCACCAAAAATTATTAAAATCCCTAATTAGTTCTCCGGACTACAAAAAGCTCTGACTTCCATTAGGGATATGTAGCCATGAGCTCCGGACTACAATAAATAGTCGGTCTGTCTTCTTTTCAATTCAATTCAATTCTCTCTCCTAACACAAAGGAGAAAGTTTCCCAATAAAAAGCAACAATCACAAACACATAGACACAGAGAAGGTTCTCGGACTCTCCCTATGTATAACCAACCCCCCGGACTCCAGAATTTCTAGTCTAGGTGAATCCCCACACTTAGAAACTCCTAGGGTTTATTTGAGATCTTTTTCCCCTTTCCTACTCGTAGGATAATTAAAAAGTTCGGGTGATATCGTAGGAAGAACTGAAACAAAATTCATCCCGCCCCGGGCGCATTCTCCTTCCAAATTTTGCATGAAGGGTCTAGCGTGTCGTCCTCCCAAGTGAAACGGGGAGGTAAAGAAAATGAAAGCCACAGTTGGGACAAGGCTGCGTATCATACGCGAATAGCCCCCTGGGTTTGTGCCTCATACGCGTATGGTCCCAACCCATACGCGTATCATACGCAAACTGACAGAAAACTGTCTTTCCAAGTCTGCACTCTCGCCAGTTCGTTCTCACTCGTTTTGATCACTTCCAATCTGCGATTTCTGGTCCAAAACAACATAATTTCACCTATTAATTCACACCTTTCATCTAGATTCATTAACCTGTTATGCTACATCAATTCTACATGATAACAACTCAATTCCTACTCATTAGATTGGATAGTTGTACATTCAGATTCAATTCCTCTTATGAACATAACAACAACTTAACCAACATCTAATTCCACACTATCATTCATCAATTCAAAACAGAATTTCGTCCAGAATTCATACAATATCATCATTCAAGAAAACCTCATACAAATCAAATCAATTCACACATGAAGAATAAATCAAATTGGTCAATTATGAACCAAAAGAGGGGAAGGAACCCTCACTACCCTCTCATGTTGTAATCACCATTTAAAGAACCCATTCTCCCCCCTTATCTTAGAATTGAGCTTTGATCCTTCAACAATGGTGGAAGTCTTCCTTCTCTCTTGCCCTAGCCTCTTTATCTGTTTCTACGTTCTTCACAATTTTTGCCAAAAGAACTATTCCTTCTATTTTTTTCTTTATTTTTGTTAATATCTTACTAATCCTTAATTTTGCTAATGGGCTTACTATACACCCTCCCAATTACTAATCACCTACTTGGCCCAGATAATTAATTAACCATTTTACCATATTATAGTTAATTACTAAACTAATATAATAATAATTAAAATAACAGTTTAAACACCAAATACACCAATAACTACGTAATAAAATGAATGTCGAAATCGGGGCGTTACAACACTCCCCCACTTACGATATTTTCGTCCTCGATAATCTTACCTCGTTCAAACAACTAGGGGTAGGAGTCCCTCATATTGATCTCCATTTCCCACGTCATGCTTTCTCCGATAGCCCCCGTCCAGACTACTTTCACCAACGAAATATCTCTACCTCTAAGGGACTTTATCTCACGATCTGTGATCCGAATCAGCATCGTCTCTACTGTAAGATTCTCTCTCACTTGCACATCAACCATATGATTCAAGTGAGATGGGTCTGGAACATACTTCCAAAGTTGTGACACATGAAACACATCGTGCATATTCGATATGTTAGGCGGTAATGCCACCCTATAAGCAACGGTCCCAACTCTCTTTGTAATTTGATAAGGACCAATAAATCGTGGAGTCAACTTCTTAGACTTTAGGGCACGACTAACACCAGTGACAGGCGTGACTCTTAGAAACACATGGTCAATCGATTCAAATTATAACTCCTTCCTTCGCTTATCATGATAGCTTTTCTGTCTACTCTGTGAAGCCTTCATCTTTTCTCGGATTAACTTTACCTTATCTGTAGTTTCTCGTAAAATTTCCGGTCCAAGTACTACGCCTTCTCACATGCTCTCAATAAATCCTCTAGAGACTGAATAGTTATTTCAGTTTGACCATCCATCTGAGGATGATACACCGAGCTCAACCTTAACTTAGAACCCAAACTTGCAAGCTCTTCCAAAAATCAGAAGTGAATCTTGGATCTCTATCCGACACAATACACAAAGGAATACCATGCAACTTCACAATAACCCTGACGTAGATCTCGGCTAACTTTGCCACTGGATACATGATGTTAATAGGTATGAAATGAGATGATTTTGTAAGCCTATTGTCGCGGGGAAAAATCGTATCTTTTTTCGGGATGACACACCTGATGCCTTCTTTGGGCTCGAGTGCTCAAAAAATGATTTTTCTTTTGTTCCGACCAAACTTTTTATTGTTTCCAAAGTAGGAAAAGGAAAAAAGCTGCAATAACCTTAAAAGTGGGGGAGAGATTCCGGGTAAGAGGGTTGGTTATACGAAGGGAAGGTATTAGCACCCAACGTATCTATAGTACTCTATAGGTTTCTTTGCTATGTTTTTTATTCTATGTTATTAAGAGGTTCTTGTGAAATAGGTGGGACCTAAGGTGTTTGTTTGATTATGCTCGCAAAGATCGTCGCGATCCTCTGCATACATATCCCTTAGAGGGAATCAGAGCATCTGTAGCTCGAGGTCTACGGGTGCTAAGGTTTGAGTGGTTTGAGAGAGAAATTTTGCTCGCCAAGGATACGACCTTGTGCCTACGTATTCTCAAAGGGATGTTGAGAAAGTCAGAGCAATCGTAGTTCCCACTTATGCTAGTGGAAGCAAAGGATAAGAGACAAATGTCATCTTAATGTTCGATGTATCTAATCTATATCATCACATACATCTGTTTGTTTTGTTTGAAAATCTTTTCATTATAAGCCCTGGGCTGTGCCACATATGGCGCTTAGAATGACAAAGATGATTTTTTTTGTTTTAACCAGCCTTGTGGCAAAAACTTTCAATGAAGTCAGCCTTGTGACAAAAAGTTTTGATTAATCAGGCAGCCTTGTGGCAAAAGTTTCAATGAAGTCAACCTTGTGACATAAACTTTGATTAATCAGCCAGTATGGTGGCAAAACGGTTTGATTGATTAGCCAGCCTTGTGGCAAAAAGAAGTTTGATTGATTAGCCAGCCTTGTGGAAAAAAAGTTTGATAGATTGATTGTTTGTGATGATATAGAAGAGATACTCCTATCATAGAGATGATAAATGTCTAATCTCCTAGGGTATTTGTTTTGGATATTAGGGGATGCTTATAAGAAGCCCGTGGGTCCTTGTACGAAGCCCAAGAGGAGGCTATCCGAGGGTCCTTGCATTGTAAGCCCAAGAGGAGGCTATGTGAGGGACAATGGGAAATGGGCAGGTACTCAAGTATAGCTGTGGAAGTTTGTAGATTCACCGTGTCTGGTTGGTGTGTCGCTCTGATACGTAGCACTCGGGGGTTGTCTATATTGTTGTTTCTATGTTGTTCATGTTTTAGTTGTTGAGTTCCAAATTGGATAATGAGAAGTACTATGATGTTTGAAGTTGTTTCCGATTAAATAAGATGATTTGTTTATAAATTCGAATGTTATGATTCCGCTGCATATTAAAATGAAGTTGGTTTGTCTAAGAGCTGTTATAAGTTGTTTTGTGCTTCTCGGAGATTAAAGTGCTATGTATCTGTTTATGAGTTGTTTATAGGAAGTAAATGTGATATCCCAAATGCATTGTTGATAGTTTTTAAAATACTCTGATTTCTCGAATGATATTTTTGGGTAGAATTTGGGGTGTTACATTAGTGGTATCAGAGCCTGGTTGGTCCGTCCGGCCAAGTTGTCGAGTCAGTTGAGTTGTGTGACAGTTGAATGATGTTAGTGTTTTATTCCTTAGTACGCGACATGTGTGTGAAACACTGTTGGTACTTGTTCGTTTTGTTGCAGGGTTAGTTTGAGCGAAGTAGGGAAGAAGCTGTGCTTCTTGGATATGTTTCAGTTGTAAGTTATTGGTGCAATATATTTCTTAAGGAGACAGAGCAAGCAATGTAGAAGTTTGTTGGTTTCCGAATTCGAAGGTAACATGGATTTAAGATTTTGGTTGTTTAACAAGTCGGAACGTCTTGGAATAAGGACAATTGTTATAAGATGGAATTTAGGAAGTTGTCATATTCAGCATTATTGGTGGACTGTGAAGTTATCAGTTTAAGTAACCGTTGCGTAGGATGTTGACGTAAGAATAATTATTAAGCGACGAATTACGGTAGACCTTGTCAAGGGATCCTTGGCAAGAGATTGGAAAAGTTGTCGAAGTTGTTGGAACGTTCAAGTCGGAGTTAGAAATGCGAAGGGACGAGTATGATTCCAAGAATAAAAAGTGTTGATAGTGGTGTAAAGGAATTATGTTCTAATGTTATCACAAGGTGTGTGTTAGCATGTTCAAATGATTTCGGGAGTTAATGAAGTATGGTACTTTTGGTGACGTAAAGGATTCTATTGCAGTTAAGTAACGATGGTTTACGCTACCATTATGGTTGTCGGCTATCTATTGACAAATTGAGGAACTGATCACCCTTAATCTCTTGTTGATAGTAGACGGAATCGTATTGGAATGAGATAGACTTGTCTTACCAGCTTGATAATATTGGAAGTGAATAAGTCTGTGCAAGATGGTGCAATGTTGTTTAGGTTGTTTGCAACTTTGGATGTTCATGAGGAAATAACGATTGAGGGATTATTGATAGTTGGTGCATTTGCATAAGTGTTTCCTGAAGATGTAAGTGATTTACTGTCAGAAAGAAAAGTTGAGTTTTCGATCGATTTAGTTCCTGGAACTAGTCTTGTATCGAGGGCTCCATATAGGATGTCTGCTTATGATGTTGAAAGAGTTGAAGAGTCAACTTGAAGATTTGTTTGAGGAGAGGTTGATTCGTTCGAGTGTGTCGTCTAGAGGTGCATATGTTTTTGTTGGTTAAGAAGAAGGAAGTTTTTGCAAGGCTTTATGTTGAAACAAAAAGGACAAGTTGTAGCTTATGCTCCAAAGCAACTTAAGATTCATGAGAGAAATTATCTGACGCAAGATTTTGAGTTGGCCGCCGTTGTTTTTGTTTTAAAACTTTGAAGGCAATACTTATTTGGATCGAGATTCGATGTGTATAGTGACTACAAGAGTTTGAAGTATTTGCTTGGTCAGAAAGAGTTGAATATGAGACAGAGAAGGTGGTTGGAATTCTTGAAGGACTAGGATTTTGCTTTGAATTATCATCCGGGAAAAGCGAACGTTGTAGCCAATGCATTGAGTAGGAAATAATTGCATATGTCTATGTTGATGATTCAAGAATTGGAATTGTTGGAATAATTTCGAGATTTGAGTTTGGTATGTTGAAGCTTACTTGTAGTATTCGTGATGAGATTAGAGAAGGTCAGAAATCGGATTTGAAATTGGTTGACAAGATGAAATTGATTGATTGAGGATAAGGTGATAATTTTCGGATTGACGAGAACGGTGTCATGAGATGTCGTGACTGAATTTGTATTCCAGATGTTTCGGATTTGAAAAAGAGAATTTTTGGGATGAAGGGCATCAAAATGGTTGAGTAATTATCCTGGTGCTACTAAGATGTATCAAGACTTGAGAAAGTTATTTTTGTGGCGAGGTATGAAGAAGGATATTGCGGAATTTGTGTATTCGTGTTTGACTTGTCAGAAGTCAAAGATTGAACATCAGAAACCGTCTGGTTTGATGCAACCATTGTACATTCCTGAGTGGAAGTGGGATAGCATTTCTATGGATTTGTTTTGGGTTTTTCTAGGAAATCGATTAATTGTGAGGCAATTTGGGTCATTGTAGATGGATTGAAGAATTTTGCTCACTCTATTCCGATAAGCATGGATTATCCGATGGAGAGACTTGCAAAGTTGTATTTTGAAAAGATTGTGAGTTGGCATGGTATTCCATCGAGTGTTGTTTCTGATAGAGATCCGAAGTTTACTTCTAGATTTTGGAAAATTTGTAGAGTACTTTGATTATTAAGTTGTGTTTGAGTTTTGTTTATCATCCGCAAGCTGATGGTCAAACGGAGAAGACGATTCAGTAACTTGAGGATCTTTTGAGAGCTTGTATTTTGAAGCTTTGTATGGTCGAAGGTGTGTGTAATACGGTGAACTGACTTTTTATTAATCGGAATGTCGCGGTAAGCAAGAGTCGCCACCGACTTTTATTTTATCCAAACAATATTCGGAAAGGCAAAAAGAAACAGAAAAAAACCTTTTAAGAAATCTAAGTTCGGGGGGTAATTTATGCAAAGGGAAGGTATAAGGCACCCTTTGCATCCATGGTTTTCCATGGGCTCTTAATTGCTTTGCTTGCTCGTTTGTTTAGAAAATGTAGATGAAAGAGATAGGGACTTTAGCTCGTAAATGAGCGTAGCCCTTTTGAAAGATTATGAGAAAGAATATAATGAAAGTTTGAGCATTGCAAGGCAATTAGGGGCAATTACCTTAAACTCAGATGATAGGTCTCTTTTTAGCCTTTCAGAATGAAAGGGTCTATCCTTGCCATAAGAGGGCAGGAAGCCTTTCGTTTGGAGGTTGAAGGGTCGTCGAAGCATCCTTTGCCATAAGACTGTCCCATGCCATAGAAGGGCAGGTAGTCTAAGGCAAGGATCAGAATAAGCCATTTTACGTTAGGCAACCAGAAGATACCTCAGCCATTTTCCGTAGGCAACATCCTAGGGCGAGGTCATAATTGTGTATCGAAGGCAGCATCATTTAGGGTCGCATGACCTTTTATTATCGAGGCAGCATGGCTGAGGTATCCTCGTATTCGAGGGACATAGCTTATTCTGCAAAAAACACAAAGGCAACAGGCAACAGGCAACAAGGCAACAAGGCAACAGAGAGGTTACCCCAAAAGAGTGTGTGTGTGCCACAATCACGTGGTTCAGTTCAGTCATTTATCTTGTAAATTTAGTGATTCTATGTTCAATTCAAAAGTTACACTCCCTAGGATTACCAACCACGCATTTCAATAATTTAATCAAAACAGATTTGGGGGAGGGAAATTGTAACCAGCGGATCCCTTAATAGGGTTTGACATAAGTAATAATAAAAGCCATAAAATAAAATAAGGTTTAGGGTTACCAACAACGTAGCTTTGGCATTTGACAAACCCTGAAAAGAAAAAAAGAAGAGACAGAAAACAGAGAGTGAGTGCATTATCGGTTCGAAGGCGAACTTTATTAACCATAAAAATAAAAATAATGAAATTACTAAATAAAATAATAATAAAAGACACTTAGCTTCGAATTTGATCTGATATGGTTGGCGGAAAGCCTCGGGGGTAACCCTGAAAAAGGCAAAGGCAGAAAAATTGAATGTAGGCAATGTTCATGTAAGACAAACCCTAAAAACAGGAAATAAAATAGATTTTCAATTTTTAGCGTCGAATACTTAGCTTCGGTTTTTTTTGAAGGCGCGTGATCGGGAGGAATCATGTTGCTAACCCTGATTCAGCGTGGTGGAGGTCTATGAAGACCGATGGAGGTCAACAACTCGAATGTACCTCGCAATAAACAGGAAAATGGTAGTACGGGTACATAAAATTATATATGAAGAATGACAAAGAATATAAATAAGTATTATCAAGGAGAAATCAATTGAATTCTATGTGAAGTTAAATATTGATTTTATATTTTTTTTTTATGTTTGTGAATGGGTTAGATGTTTTTAGAAAACTAAATTGAATTAATATTTTACTAGCTAAATTAATTCTAAGTATTTAACTAAAACTAAGATGAATTGTTTTTTTATTTTTTATTTTTAGAATAGCTTAAAACCTAAACTAAATACTAACCTAATAACTAATTAATTCATTATGAATCTAACAGGATGAAATCGATACTATTTGTGTTTTCAGTATTGGATAAAACTAAGAAAAACTAATCCATAAGAAATTGAAATGACTTAGTGATAGTTAAATGTATAATTTAAAGACCAATTCAATCTAAAGAACAATCAAAACAAACAATTATATATAAAAGAGAGAAAAATAAATGGTGAAACCGAGGGCTATTCGTATCGGGACGCTACCATCTGTGTACCGATGCCAACATATTTTGAAATGTAAATGGCCATTTTCTCTTGACTTTTTCCACTCATTGGATACCCACTAAACAAATGACACATGGCGGTTTTAATTCTAATAAAAATAAAATTAATAACATAAAAGGGTACACCAAGAGGTTATGCATAGAAACTCAGATCCATAAACCATTGAAAACGAAAGTGGAAAAAACAAAAACAAAAAAGTCAACACCAGTAATTTCATGTTAACATCAGTACCGAGCGGTAAGGGCATACCTCAGGATGCGCGGTCGGGAGGGACAATCGATGATGATGGATGCCAAATCGGAGAGCAGTGTGGAGACCGGCGGTGGTTCTCGTCGAGCTCTGATCTAGGTTCTTTCGGCAGTGGCTGAATCGCGTTGTTACGGTTTGCGGTCTCTGTGCGAGAGTTAGTCCATGCGAGAAGCATCAAAAGCTTGTTTCTCTTGTTACTTTAATTTGTGTTCTTTGACAACCGCGTTGTGCCGTGTTGGATCGGTGCCGGCGTTGGTGTGGTTGCACTTTGTGTGACGAGTTGCTCGATTCTGACTATCGGTCTCCTCTTCTATTCAAAGCGTCTTTGTATCTGCAAAATAACACAACAAGAATAATTATTAGTTTAAGTTTGTATGATTAATGTGATTGGAATTGTGGCAAAACTGTTGTTTAATGATAATCTGAATTCATGTTGAGGAAGTTGTTGCAGTTGTATGAGTCGGTGTTGGATCCGATAGCCGCGGTTTGGTTTCGGAGGAACAGAGATGTCGTGGCTATGTGATTGGTCAAGGCAGAGACGCGACAGACGTTGATTCACGGCATGACGTCCATTGAGGAGATCCGGTTGGATGTGTGGAGGTTCGTAAGCATCGGATTTGTCCCGATTTTGTTCTCCTCCTCTCTGCGAAAAAACTAGAACCAACAACAAAAGCAAAACAGCAACAACATGATAATAGTGATGAATGTATTGGAAATTGTTTTGATAGAAACTGTTTACAGATTTATGATCTTCAAGGTGATAAATTATTACGGAGATAATGGCATGGATGTGGTTTCTGGAAATTGTTAGTTGCTGTGAAAAGTAGGTTAGGATTGTTAGTTTGTGAGAGAATGAAAAATAAGGGTTAAGACTTTGTGCGTATTCGTCTCCCCCCCAAAAGTGTAGAAATTGTGACAATTTATAGTGTAAAATTAGGTTAACAAAATTGGAAAGATAAAATTCAAATGGATCAAAGTAATTAATAAAATATTCGTAAATTTAAATTTAAATTGATTATTTTCTAAAATATAAATATTATTCTAAAATGCAAAGAAATCTTTTTTTTTTTAATCTTTTTTTTTTAATTTTTGAATAAAATATGAATAAAGTAAAAAAGGTATTTTTAATAAACAATGAATATGAAAATAATACTTAAATATATAAAAACATTTTTTTTTGTGATTTTTTGAACAAAAGTGAAATAAAGTTAGAATTAAATAAAAGGGAAAAATGTTAGAAGTGAGATTCGAACCAGGGACCTCTCGTTATTGTGCTTTTCACGCTCAAATTCTTACCAACTGTGCCAATTCATTTATTCGAAATAAAATGACATTTGTAAATATATGAGGGCAAATTTTGGGGTATGACAGCTGCCCCTGTTCAATTTTCTTAAACCTGAAGATGTAGAGTGGTTTGTATGCCAGTCGGTATCTGAAGGTGGAAGATGATTGAACACTAGAATACCAAGAAATTTGCCCTAGCTGAGGTAGGGACTTTTGTCGGGGATGGGCTTTAAGGATGCCATCCAGTAGTTGTTGGAGTATTGATTGTTGCGAGGCTTTTTTTTTTTTTTAGTTTTTGAATGTTGAGGAACCGTCTGAGGTATCGACTCAAGTCTGAATTGGATTATTTAAGGAACCGTCAAAGGTATCGACTTAAATTCGAAGCATATCATTAAGGAACCGTCAGAGGTATCGACTTAGATATGAGGGTAGATTGTATAAGAAACCGTCAAAGGTGTCGACTTATATCTGAAGTAGGTCGTTAAGGAACCGTCAAAGGTGTCGACTTAACTTATTAAGGAACCGTCAAAGGTATCGACTTAATTCTGAAAGGTCGTTAAGGAACCGTCAAAGGTGTCGACTTAACTCTGGAGATAGATTATTAAGGAACCGTCAACGGTATCGACTTAATTCTGAAAGGTCGTTAAGGAACCGTCAAAGGTGTCGACTTAACTTTGAAATGGAATATTAAGGAACCGTCAAAGGTATCGACTTAATTCTGAAAGGTCGTTAAGGAACCGTCAAAGGTGTCGACTTAACTCTGAAGTGGGTTGTTAAGGAACCGTCAAAGGTATCGACTTAACTCTGAAGCATATCATTGAGGCACCGTCAAAGGTATCGACTCAGATAAGTAGATAGATTGTATAAGGAACCGTCAAAGGTATCGACTTATATCTGAAGTGTGTTGTTAAGGAACCGTCAAAGGTGTCGACTTAACTCTTGATATATTAAGGAACCGTCAAAGGTGTCGACTTAATACTTGAAAATAGAGGTAGTAGTATCCTGAAAAGTAGAGGTTAGTTTTCTTACGTCATGATGCATGTGTTTATGTAATGAGTATCTCAAAATAAATGAGAAACTTCATATGTTATGGATTTGTTATGCAGTGATGTATGCGATGTATGTTTGTGTCATGTGGTATGCGAATATGATTTATGTTATCTTAGTCGAGAAAATAAATCTCCAGGTCTTTGTGTTTTTGATGTTTGATTTCGTCTTGAAGATGCTCAGCTGGGGATTTATAATTTCTGCTTGGGGATGATCAGTAGTTTGATGTACCCTGATTTAGAGATAAACCATGTTGGAGAAGAGCAACATGTTGGATGACCGGTAGTGTTGAATATGTAAGCTCTGTTGGGGAACCATGTCTTTGTCGGGACGAGTATGTTTGAAGATATCTTCTTAATGATTACTCTGTGGGGATATGATCTTGTGAAGCCAGAGTTGTGGGAAGGCATGGATGCCTTGAACATTGCCCCCAGTATTATAGTAACTACCATTCCTGGATTTGTATTGATTAGGACACACCACTGAGTATTGATCAAGATGTCAAACTGGACTTGCATAGATTTGCCCCAGTTAGCAGGAACTTTGGAAAGATTCGCCTCGCGAGGACTTTATGAGATGTCAATATGGGCGATATGCCCCCAGTAATCATAGGCTCGTGACAATGTCTCACGTTGATTGGGGAGTAGCTTTTAGATATACTTGGATGCATGCCCCTGATTGTTCGAGCATCCATGAGAGATTCTCGGAATCTTGACTTGATTGCCCCAGATTGATCGTGGGAATAATTTGAAACCCACTTGGGATATATGCCTTTGACTATTTGTTATTTGAGAGATTCTTGGAATCTTGACTTGATTGCCCCAGATTGATTGGGCAAAACGTGCCATGTCCCTTGTATACGTAGGAGACATTGCTTCTTTGGTGTAATCTTTGTTTGTCGGGATAACTTTCAGTCATTAGCCATACCCTATGCAAATTTATTCTGACGCTAACATTTGAAATTATGTAGCAGAATATGTTTAATAATGAATTCATGGGATGCAATGCATACGTCTGTCTTGAGTTTTTGAAAAACATTAAAACTGGAGATGTAAAATCATGATATTTATAAAACATGATGTTTGTAAAAAACAGGATATCAACTTAACATTTGTAGTAAACCTTAAGGAGTCGGGCTACCTTTTTGGTGACAGTATGCTTTCGAACTAACCATGCTTCAATTAGGACTTTCAAGGGTTGTAACGTGGCTTGGTTCACGGTTTAAGAAACAAAGGATAAAGGCTCAAAATTTGATTGTACCCACCCCTCTTCGTGATGATCTTCTGTCCTAAGCTCAGTTGATTCAACTTATGCATTCAGGTTCCAAGAGACTTTTGGATTTGCACCTTTGATAATGATGATGGTTCACAAGCAGATGGAACTTTTGAGATGGCAGTCACTTCTTCCTTTTGGTAGTCACAAATTTGAGTTGTTCAAGAATTTATTGACTTCTTTTTTTCATCTTTTTGATATCCCTAACTTTTGCCTGAACTGTTTATTTTGAGTTTACAGTCAGCGGGATGCCTTGATTTTTGCCTAAGTCATCTTTTTGATTTTTGACTTAGCAGGCTTTTCTTTGTATATATGTTTTTTCATCATTTTTCTTTTTGAAAGATACTGACTGCCTTGTTTGATGATTGATGAACCGTCATTGTCTTTTGGTTCTTTTCCAACACTTCTTTGATGTGTGCGGATGAACGCTTGTGATTGAAACCTTTGTTGAAAGGTATACTAAATGATTCTCTTAAAATAGAATGCACAACCAAATTAACTGAGAACTATCCTGCCCCAGGTTATAATCAAAGGTTTTGAATTTTCAAGAAATAAAACTCCTACGCCTTAGGCTCAAAGGGGTTGACGAGGGATTAGCATCCTTATATCTCCACTGTTTAGGAATTGAAACAATGCCTGTACATCGTCAGCATAGTCCGTTCAAAAGCATACTGTATGAAGTTGCGGTATCGTTTTCGTCATCCTCCCTTAAAAGGTATACAACTTTAGCAGGAGTTGAATATCACACAACATATGCAAAGTAAAGACATAATTTAAAATGAGTGATAGCGAAATAATTAATTCAAGACAAACATATGCAATGCACTGATGATAATTATTAAAACAGATAATGTCTATCATGATTCAAATGTTTAAACAAACAGAATAAAATTTGCGCATGAAAGTAAATCTAATGATTAAAAGTTCATCCACTTAGACATTAATCAGTCTTGTCGTGACTAGGCATAGGAGCGGTGATCACCACATGAGTTCTCGGATGGTTGAATTCAATTTCTGCAGCATCGATCATGTCTTGAATCTTGTTTTTCAATGACCAGCAGCTATTTGTATCATGTCCAGGACTATCAGAGTGATATGCACACCTCACATTAGGATTATAGCTACGAGCAGAAGTACTAGGATTCTTAGGGGGATCCTTTAAAGTGATCAACTCCGACTTCAGTAGGTGTTGTAATGCTTGAGCCAATGACATATCGATCTTTGTGAACTGACGTTTGGGTGCGTCTACCTTGCGTCTTTGTTGTGGAACTGGTGTAGAGATCAGAATTGTCCCCACAGATCGGTTGTGTCCATTGCGACCTTTCAGATTGTGCACAGCATTGTTCGTGATGAGAGGAACGGGTCATACATTTGGACTATATGTGATAGAGGACGTCAGAGCAAATAGATCATATATATTGAGGGACATCAGAACTAGTCGTACATTTAGACCTTGTCTGTTGAAGGATGTCAGAACGAGTTATTCATTAGACCATATCTGCAGAGGAATGTCAGAACGAGTCATACATTGGACCATATCTGAGGAGGAATATCAGAACGAGCCATACATTAGCCCATATCTGAAGAGGAATAGCAGAACGAGTTGTACATTAGACCATATCTGTTGGAATGTCAGAACGAGTCATACATTGGACCATATCTGAGGAAGGATATCAGAACGAGTTATTCATTAAACCATATCTGAAGGAGAATACCAGAACGAGTCATACATTAAACCATATCTGATGAATAATGCCAGAACGAGTCATACATTAGACCATATCTGACTAAAAATACCGGAACGGGTCATACATTGGACGATATCTGATAGAGAATATCGGAACGGGTCATACATTAGACCATATCTGATTGAGAATACCGGAACGGGTCATACATTAGACCATATCTGATAGAGAATGCTTGCTTGTTAGAGTCGATGAGTTATTTGACGAAGTTTTGGAATGTAAAAGGGCTTGTCAGAATGAATCTCCAGCTCGATTATATCTGAGAGGAATGATTGTCGGGGCGGAACCTGAAAACAAAGTTAGAAATATGCAATGAATGCAAATGAAATGTTTTCAAGGATCTTTAAGGAATTTAGTTAGCAACGTTGGAAAGTGATTTGGTCGCATATTTGTTTGAAGAATTCTGACTCTTGTCTTTGAACATCCTTCTTTGAGAATCAAGCTCACCATATCGAGTGGGTCATCGCCTCTGATTCGGGACACTTCTGAATTTGAAGATACATGGCTAGAGGAAAATAAATCCTCTTGCCCCTTGATAGGTATTGAGTCTTTGAATTGGAAGGCATGCGGCTTGAGGAAAATAAATCCTCCTGCCCCTTGATTAGGAATTCAGTCCTTGATAAGAGCACCTGAAATAGTGCGCCCTAAATCCCTAAGATCCTTGAAAGGGTCAGTTAAATCATGTTATGCTTATGATGTCATGATGTCATGAAGTTATGCAAATGCAGTTCATTAAGCATAGTGTGGGGTAGTAAGGACAAACAAGTCCTTTTAACAAAACCTGCAAGGAAACGAAAGTTAGTAGCAAACACAAACAAGTCACGCAAGTCACACAAGTCACACAATTTTGCCTTATGGTTAGGCTTGCACGTGGTCAAAAGGTATGTACCCTCCTCCTGAAGTTTAGTTGGTTCAAACCTGTCCTATATAAAGATCGGGTTCTAGGGAGCTCATATCATTGACCTTTCTCGAAGGCGCTTATCTCAGTTCGGCAATCGAATCGCCAACCGAAAAGGTCCTGAAAGTCCAGTCCATATGAGTGTAGCTTCGAGTATCAACCAACTTCAGTCGGAACCAAAGCCAGCCATCTCGCTACTTTCTAATAGGCTAAAGTCAAGTTCGACTAAGGTTCTAAGGGCAAATTAGTGCTTAATGACACCACGCGGCAGCCAAGCATTTCCTCAGGTCGGATCCCAAGGAACACCAGGACAAACCAATGTGTCACACTAACGATGGCCATCAGATCAACCACATCAGTATACGCTGTGCAGTCTCCTTGATCTCATGCCATATACCTAAGGTACTCAGATCGAGGTTAGGATCTTTCACACATCAAGATACCCAAAACAGCCCTGCAAAAATAAAGCAAGCAAAGCAAACAATAGAAAACATTTAAGGTGAATCCTAAACTTTTAAGGTAACCCCTCTTTTATCGAAATTTATCCCCAGCAGAGTCGCCAGTTCTGTAATACGGTGAACTGACTTTTTATTAATCGGAATGTCGCGGTAAGCAAGAGTCGCCACCGACTTTTATTTTATCCAAACAATATTCGGAAAGGCAAAAAGAAACAGAAAAAAACCTTTTAAAAAATCTAAGTTCGGGGGGTAATTTATGCAAAGGGAAGGTATAAGGCACCCTTTGCATCCATGGTTTTCCATGGGCTCTTAATTGCTTTGCTTGCTCGTTTGTTTAGAAAATGTAGATGAAAGAGATAGGGACTTTAGCTCGTAAATGAGCGTAGCCCTTTTGAAAAATTATGAGAAAGAATATAATGAAAGTTTGAGCATTGCAAGGCAATTAGGGGCAATTACCTTAAACTCAGATGATAGGTCTCTTTTTAGCCTTTCAGAATGAAAGGGTCTATCCTTGCCATAAGAGGGCAGGAAGCCTTTCGTTTGGAGGTTGAAGGGTCGTCGAAGCATCCTTTGCCATAAGACTGTCCCATGCCATAGAAGGGCAGGTAGTCTAAGGCAAGGATCAGAATAAGCCATTTTACGTTAGGCAACCAGAAGATACCTCAGCCATTTTCCGTAGGCAACATCCTAGGGCGAGGTCATAATTGTGTATCGAAGGCAGCATCATTTAGGGTCGCATGACCTTTTATTATCGAGGCAGCATGGCTGAGGTATCCTCGTATTCGAGGGACATAGCTTATTCTGCAAAAAACACAAAGGCAACAGGCAACAGGAAACAAGGCAACAAGGCAACAGAGAGGTTACCCCAAAAGAGTGTGTGTGTGCCACAATCACGTGGTTCAGTTCAGTCATTTATCTTGTAAATTTAGTGATTCTATGTTCAATTCAAAAGTTACACTCCCTAGGATTACCAACCACGCATTTCAATAATTTAATCAAAACAGATTTGGGGGAGGGAAATTGTAACCAGCGGATCCCTTAATAGGGTTTGACATAAGTAATAATAAAAGCCATAAAATAAAATAAGGTTTAGGGTTACCAACAACGTAGCTTTGGCATTTGACAAACCCTGAAAAGAAAAAAAGAAGAGACAGAAAACAGAGAGTGAGTGCATTATCGGTTCGAAGGCGAACTTTATTAACCATAAAAATAAAAATAATGAAATTACTAAATAAAATAATAATAAAAGACACTTAGCTTCGAATTTGATCTGATATGGTTGGCGGAAAGCCTCGGGGGTAACCCTGAAAAAGGCAAAGGCAGAAAAATTGAATGTAGGCAATGTTCATGTAAGAAGACAAACCCTAAAAACAGGAAATAAAAAAGATTTTCAATTTTTAGCGTCGAATACTTAGCTTCGATTTTTTTTGAAGGCGCGTGATCGGGAGGAATCATGTTGCTAACCCTGATTCAGCGTGGTGGAGGTCTATGAAGACCGATGGAGGTCAACAACTCGAATGTACCTCGCAATAAACAGGAAAATGGTAGTACGGGTACATAAAATTATATATGAAGAATGACAAAGAATATAAATAAGTATTATCAAGGAGAAATCAATTGAATTCTATGTGAAGTTAAATATTGATTTTATATATTTTTTTTATGTTTGTGAATGGGTTAGATGTTTTTAGAAAACTAAATTGAATTAATATTTTACTAGCTAAATTAATTCTAAGTATTTAACTAAAACTAAGATGAATTGTTTTTTTATTTTTTATTTTTAGAATAGCTTAAAACCTAAACTAATTTTACTAACCTAATAACTAATTAATTCATTATGAATCTAACAGGATGAAATCGATACTATTTGTGTTTTCAGTATTGGATAAAACTAAGAAAAACTAATCCATAAGAAATTGAAATGACTTAGTGATAGTTAAATGTATAATTTAAAGACCAATTCAATCTAAAGAACAATCAAAACAAACAATTATATATAAAAGAGAGAAAAATAAATGGTGAAACCGAGGGCTATTCGTATCGGGACGCTACCATCTGTGTACCGATGCCAACATATTTTGAAATGTAAATGGCCATTTTCTCTTGACTTTTTCCACTCATTGGATACCCACTAAACAAATGACACATGGCGGTTTTAATTCTAATAAAAATAAAATTAATAACATAAAAGGGTACACCAAGAGGTTATGCATAGAAACTCAGATCCATAAACCATTGAAAACGAAAGTGGAAAAAACAAAAACAAAAAAGTCAACACCAGTAATTTCATGTTAACATCAGTACCGAGCGGTAAGGGCATACCTCAGGATGCGCGGTCGGGAGGGACAATCGATGATGATGGATGCCAAATCGGAGAGCAGTGTGGAGACCGGCGGTGGTTCTCGTCGAGCTCTGATCTAGGTTCTTTCGGCAGTGGCTGAATCGCGTTGTTACGATTTGCGGTCTCTGTGCGAGAGTTAGTCCATGCGAGAAGCATCAAAAGCTTGTTTCTCTTGTTACTTTAATTTGTGTTCTTTGACAACCGCGTTGTGCCGTGTTGGATCGGTGCCGGCGTTGGTGTGGTTGCACTTTGTGTGACGAGTTGCTCGATTCTGACTATCGGTCTCCTCTTCTATTCAAAGCGTCTTTGTATCTGCAAAATAACACAACAAGAATAATTATTAGTTTAAGTTTGTATGATTAATGTGATTGGAATTGTGGCAAAACTGTTGTTTAATGATAATCTGAATTCATGTTGAGGAAGTTGTTGCAGTTGTATGAGTCGGTGTTGGATCCGATAGCCGCGGTTTGGTTTCGGAGGAACAGAGATGTCGTGGCTATGTGATTGGTCAAGGCAGAGACGCGACAGACGTTGATTCACGGCGTGACGTCCATTGAGGAGATCCGGTTGGATGTGTGGATGTTCGTAAGCATCGGATCTGTCCCGATTTTGTTCTCCTCCTCTCTGCGAAAAAACTAGAACCAACAACAAAAGCAAAACAGCAACAACATGATAATAGTGATGAATGTATTGGAAATTGTTTTGATAGAAACTGTTTACAGATTTATGATCTTCAAGGTGATAAATTATTACGGAGATAATGGCATGGATGTGGTTCCTGGAAATTGTTAGTTGCTGTGAAAAGTAGGTTAGGATTGTTAGTTTGTGAGAGAATGAAAAATAAGGGTTAAGACTTTGTGCGTATTCGTCTCCCCCCCCCCCCCAAAAGTGTAGAAATTGTGACAATTTATAGTGTAAAATTAGGTTAACAAAATTGGAAAGATAAAATTCAAATGGATCAAAGTAATTAATAAAATATTCGTAAATTTAAATTTAAATTGATTATTTTCTAAAATATAAATATTATTCTAAAATGCAAAGAAATCTTTTTTTTTTTAATCTTTTTTTTTTAATTTTTGAATAAAATATGAATAAAGTAAAAAAGGTATTTTTAATAAACAATGAATATGAAAATAATACTTAAATATATAAAAACATTTTTTTTGTGATTTTTTGAACAAAAGTGAAATAAAGTTAGAATTAAATAAAAGGGAAAAATGTTAGAAGTGAGATTCGAACCAGGGACCACTCGTTATTGTGCTTTTCACGCTCAAATTCTTACCAACTGTGCCAATTCATTTATTCGAAATAAAATGACATTTGTAAATATATGAGGGTAAATTTTGGGGTATGACAGTGTGGAACGCCTTTGTGTTCGTGTGATTCTGGGGAGAGTAAGTGTAGTTTTGGAGATGAGATGGTTGTGTCGATGGTATTTTCGAGGACGAAAATATTCTAAGTGGGGGAGAGTTGTAACATCCCGATTTTTATTAATATTTTTATTAATTATATTAGTAATTATATTTTTTGGTGTTTTTAATAATAACTTATTTATTTAGTTATTATGTGATATAATGATTATTTAAGTATTTAATTATGTGAGTGTTTGTGTTGTTTGACTTAATTGAGTTATTAGAGAGATATAACTAAATGGGCCTAAGTGATAGAAACATAATGGATGGATTGGTGGGTTAAGCCCAATTGACATAAGTAAGATAGTAAGAGAAGGTTAGGGTTTTAGAGGTTACTATTTTCATTTGGGGGAAAATATAGGAAGAAGAGAAAAGAGGCAAAAGGGAAGAGAACAATGGTGGAAGAGAAAAGCTAGAAGAAACCTCATTTTCGCAGCAAGTTTCAGCATTGAGTCACCTTAGCAAAACGGATGTATCTCTCAATCCAACCTTTGGATCTTCGCGTGGTTTTGACACAACGTTCCTGACTCATAGAGGTAAGTTCTGACCGGAGAGATTTTGATTTTGAGGATTTTAAGTTTGTCTGATAAGCTGATTTCTGAACTGGTTTTTAGGTGTGTCTCCAAATTATGTTTGAAGGATTTATTTTGGAGAAAAGCTTAGAGCTATGGTGAAAGATTTCATATTTGCCAAGGTAAGGGTGGGGTTCTTTCATGCTAAAGGGTTGTATGATAGTATGTTATAGTGGGTTTAATTCTATACTTTGATATCCATGTTCTTCTATGTTGCAATTTTGGGTATTTGATGATTTGTTGGATTGTGATGATATAAATGTGATAAGTTGTGTGCAATTGATAATCTATGTGTATTAGATTGTTATGTTTGTTGTGAGTAAACCATTGATAGTGAAATAATGGGTTTTGTAATAGAATTGGAAAATAATGGAATAGAAATATAATAGTTGAATTGAAATTAATATAGTTTAATTATTAATTGGATAGTTAAATTATTAGTTGAATTGATTCCAATAAGTCTATGTGATTGGAATATACTTGAACTTGGACCAATTATTCGGTTTATCGGTAAATTACGGTATTTTGAGAAATTGTTTGTAATTGTGTTTTGACTTGAATATGTATGTTGAGAAATATATATTGTCATGCCAATGATGTTGTTTTGATATTGATTCTTTATGGTTAGTTGGTTAGCATTAATTCTAATGACTAATTGCTTGATGTTGAAAATGTGTGTTCATGTATAATTGACAAAAATGAGAATTAACATGAGATAGTATGATTACTAGTGTTAATTGGATTGTGTGAATCGTAATTGATTAATTGGCCTCTCATATGTGAATGATGTGTGTGTGTTGTGAATGTTGTGTACAATTGGTGGATAATTCATAGAGTTGAATTTTTGTGATATGTGGAAAGTTAAGATGGTAGAGATGATCTTAATTGCATATATTTGTGAGATTGTACATACATTCATATCATAGTGTGCCTTGAAACATAGGTGAAATTGCTTTGAAACACAAGCGTGGCTTGGATTCTAGAGTGAATCGGAAAGCGGTAAACTATATGTTTACATTTGGTGGCTTTGGTCTTGTCCGGATCTGAAGCGTGGCTAGATTCTATATGAATCGGAAGCGGTGGAACTTTGGGTCCATATTGGGTACCACATGCATAGAGTCACATGTCTTGCATTGAGTTACATTGGAGTTATGTGATGTTTGAATATATGTAATTATGTGATTAGCTGATTGTTATGTGTGCATGAGATGTGATAATTAAATTTGGTGATGTTTGATACATGATTTTGGTGATATATGTAAATGAAACGTATATGATGAGAATGCAAATATATATATGTATTAATGATATATGTATATATGTGGAATATATGAACCATATTTTGCCATTGTTGATAGTTGTATTAATTTACGTTGTGATTATGAAGTATATGTTATTATGTTCTTGAATGACATACTTGTAAACTTGAATACATTGTTATAGTTGATAGTTAACATTATTGTTGTGATGCAAATTGCTTATATTGAGAAGTGGTGAATTGTGTATGATTTTATCTTTGCTATATGTATTATCATACTTTCCTTTATAATGTTTGATATCTCACCCCTTCTGCTGATGTTTCCCCTACCATGGGAAATGGGCAGGTACTCAAGTATAGCTGTGGAAGTTTGTAGATTCACCGTGTCTGGGTGGTGTGTCGATCTGATACGTAGCACTCGGGGGTTGTCTATATTGTTGTTTCTATGTTGTTGATGTTTTAGTTGTTGAGTTCCAAATTGGATAATGAGAAGTACTATGATGTTTGAAGTTGTTTCCGATTAAATAAGATGATTTGTTTATAAATTCGAATGTTATGATTCCGCTGCATATTAAAATGAAGTTGGTTTGTCTAAGAGCTGTTATAAGTTGTTTTGTGCTTCTCGGAGATTAAAGTGCTATGTATCTGTTTATGAGTTGTTTATAGGAAGTAAATGTGATATCCCAAATGCATTGTTGATAGTTTTTAAAATACTATGATTTCTCGCATGATATTTTTGGGTAGAATTTGGGGTGTTACACAATCCAGGGTCCTTGCATTGTAAGCCCAAGAGGAGGCTATGGGAGGGACAAGTCGTTTGTACAAAGCCCAAGGGGAGCAATGGTATAGTTGGTTTGAGCTCTTAGAGTGATTTCACCGGGAAACCATACTCTATGTCCTAACCTAAACTAGGGAGATTCTTTGCACGAAGCCCAATAGGAGGCTATGGGGAACCTAGTGTTGTACTAAGTTGAACAAGTATATATAACACAATCACAAATATGAACAAGTACGAACAAATATGAACAAGTACATGAACAAATATGAACAGTTATATGAACAGTTATATATGACAAAGTGTGTGTATATAATGGAGTTTATGAAGGAAATATACCTGTAAGGATGATCCATTTGTATACACGGGGGCTCGGGACTTATACTCCGGGAGAGGCCCACTTGAGTTCATTCAAAAGCTTTGCAAACAAAATATTTACAAGAGGCTTGGGACTTATACCTACATGGAGGCCAATGTTTTTTGGGAAGATTTAAAGAAAACCTTCATTTTTGATTTGTTATTCGAAGTTAAAAATCAAATTGATCGAGGTATGTACAAAAAGGTGTACAATGAAATACCTAATTTCATGTACAGGAATGGGACTTATACCTATGTGGAGGCCCATGTTTTATTTTATAAAACATGGTTGATTGTTCTGTTAAAAAGAGGTTTGTCGTTTGAAAACAGTTTGACAGTTTTGAAAGAAGTTTACTGTTTCAAAGAAAAAGGAAAGGGACTTACACTCTCTAATATTCGAGAGGCCCAGTGTGATTTTGAAGAAAACCCTAATTTTTGATCTTGTCACTCGAGGGTTTAAATCAATTTGATCGAAGTATAAAAAGATAGGTATATTTATAATGAAAAACCTAAATTTATACAAAGGAATGGGGCTTATACCATAAGGGATGCCCAAGTTTGTTTTGAAAATCGATTGATTACTCCAAAAAGATTTAATCAAAAGTTTTTTTGAAAGGAGAACCAAAAAGAGATGGTTTTGAAAGCGATTTGTTTTGAAAAGCGTCAATCGTTTGTTTTGAAGTTTTGAAAGAAATCAACTTAATTAAGGAAAACACAAAGATTATACTTAATTAATACCTAAATGATTAGGGTTTGATCACAAAATATTTACAAGTGATTAGGTTTGAAAAATCAAATGAAAAACAATATTTAAAGTATTTTAAAAACACTTAAAAATATGTCATTTTAAACTAAATTAAAAATGTATTAAATAAATATTTTTTTGTGATTTTTTTTTATATTCATAAAATACATATATAAAATAAGAAGTGTGTCAAAAATGAATAAAAAATGAGTTAATTTGATAGGTTAAAATAATTGATGAAGTTGTGAAGAAAAATAAGAAAAATAGTGTTTAAAAAAAAGGTTTTGGTCCCTAAGGGTGTTGAACCCACGCCCTGAGGCTCACTACTCAAAACAACAACCAACTAAGCTGCGCGCGCAGCTTGTTAGTGACACACGTTCCATTCAATATATTGAAAAACAAACATTTGAAATTTATGAACAAAAAAATGGCGCCAAGAACACATCCCTATTCTGATTTTGAATTTTTCTGAAACTGAACCAATTTGATCAAGTGAATAGCCTATCTTGCTCGATTTTTCACAAGGAACATGATGGTATCCTCATAATTCATTTATTTCCTCTCTAAGATCATCAATTTTCTGGAAATCGTGAAGAACCCTAATTCTATGATTCAATCTGAAATCGTGTATGTGCAAGTTATGACGCAATTGATTGAGGGTTAATGATCCATATGTATGCAGAAACATGATGGTAAACCATATTTTCATTTATGATGCATGAATGATACAGTTTGAAGTTCAAAGCACTTACCTCAAAAACTTGCAAAACTGGAAATTGAAATCGTGCCAAGAGGTGTTACAGATGTTGCTTCTCTATCTGGACAGCTTCAATGGACCTTATGGAAGGTGTTTGAATGCCTGGAATGAACTGGAAACCTCTTGATCAATCTATGGTACCTGATCTGCAGTATGGCTCAAGTGAGGATCTAGCTTGATGATTTTGATGTTTCAGATCATGGATGATGGTTGGAACAGTTCATATGAAGTATATGGATGATGTTTAGAAGGTTAGTTTGGACAGAATTGGCTTGGTATGGATTTTGGCATGATAAGGCTCTCTTTATGCATACATGGAAGTGAGGTAGTGATTTTTGAATTTAGGTGTTTTTGGAGTGTGTGAGGGGATCAAGCACATCCCATATGATGTTTATGAGTTGTTGGAAGCATTACTTTGGCCAGAACTTCAAGGGTTTAGAGGTTGAGATTTCTACCTCTTTGAAACTTAAGAAACTTGCAATTCAAGAAAGAAAGAGAAAACCTATCTTTTGTGGGGTTTTGGTGTGATTTGAAAAGTGGAAATGACCTCTATTTATAGGCCAAGGATTCTGAATGCAAAGCTTTGCAAGTTGATCAAAGAATGGTGATTTGGCATTTGGAGATAAAATGGAATCTTTACATTTAATGCAAATGGTTAAAAGTGACTAAACCATGGTTAAATCTCCAAGCTTCTTATCCTCTTCCATTCTGATCTTCAAATCAGGAAATATCTCTCAATTATTGCATTGATGCATCATTACTTGCATTATAGGTCATATAGTATTGAAACTTAGTGAAAATGGTTTGAAATTTCAAGTGAAAATGATCACTAAATGCATAATTCAAAACCATAGCTATGCTCCATATTTTTTCATGCTCTTGGACATTTTGGAAAGCTCATATTACACACTTCAAAACTCTAGTTGAAAGTTTCTTCAAGACCTTTAAGGAAATGGGTGAAAAAGTTCCATGAACTTTGAAGAAAGTGAGATTTTTAGTGAAATTTTCAAAAGATACCAACTTTGAAGCTCCATATCTCTTAAATGGTTGATCTTTTGGAAAATCATTTTAAGTGACAAAGTTGTTTATTGGATCAAAATCTACAACTTTCATGTTGGAATTCTTTTTCAGTTTGTAGGTGAAATTTTGAGTTATTCCCTTCCAAAGTTTGGAAAAAATCATTGAAAAACACTTAGGAAATTTTTCTAAGTATAAAAGTCAACCTTTGACTTTTTGATTCTTGATTGATTTTCTTGATTTTCTTTGATCAAATGACTTCATATATCATATATTGATGATTTAAAACTTCAAAAGTCATGGTTGACCAAAATTCCCCAAAAGTCAATGGTGATTTTGTACAGTTGACTTTTTCAAACGAATCGTGTTTCTGGAGATTTCAAATGAACCAGGCTATCCTCACCAAATGAGTGGTATGAATGTATCACATTGAGTTATTGGAGGACCTTGAGCCATGGTTTAAGTTGTGGCATCATGTTCTGATTAAAAAGTCAGTTGTTCAGGTGAATTAGGTCAAAAACCCTAATTGTCGACCCTGATGAAATTAATGACTGTGGATCTTGAATTGAGACACAATTTCCATTGGATATTGTCATAGGGATTATTTGAAGATGATTGAAACCTTTGATTGACTCCCTGGGGATTTTTAGGGTTTCCCAAATGTGATCCCTGATTTCAGTCCCTGATAGTTCAAAACCCTAATCTGATGATTTGAAATTTCACTATTGATCAATCCTTGTGTAGGAGATGTCTTGAGCCAATGGATTAGGTCAAAATGATGTACTTGGGGTCTTGAGGTCATGTCCCAAGTCATTAGGTCAAATCCTGAGCCAAAGTCAGGAGTATGCTTTCTTCAGTCAAAACCCTAATCTGGTTGGTTCAGAGCCTTTGAGCTTGTTGAGATGAATCTCTGAGGATCAAATGTTGATTGTTGATGAAGATGTTTCATTTGAGATGAAGGGAGAATAAAACCCTGATTGTTTGTTGCTTGCACTGATGAGTGATTTCTCAATTAAACCCTGCTGAGTCACAAATAACAAACACAAGTTATGCAATTTGTTAGAGATGCAAATGATGCATATGCTATGATATGAGGTGGTATCTTAGGTAAAAAATTGGGGTATGACAGATGCCCCTATTTAAGTTTCTTCAACTTGAGACGTGAAGATTGAAAATCTTCGTTTTGATAGGGTGTAAGAGACTTAAATATCAGAAGACGCGAATTTTGGGCCTAAGATACCAAAATTGCGAATGACGCAAGGATATCTTTACCGAGGGGATATCAAGAACTGACTCCACTGAGGACAAGAGATTGGGAAGGATGTCTCAATCCGTTTTAGGAAGAGAATCCGTTTCTTTTCGGGAAAGCAAGTGTATGCTTCACCGAGGAATGATAGCTTTGTAAGAAAAGCTTACCTATCGACATTATCGACTATCTGCACAGGGATAGACTTGTTAATAACGCGAAGGTGAAAGGTATGAAACTTCATTACCGACTATCAGCATGGTGATAGACTTGACATGGTAAAAAGAGTTTCAAAGGTTCGGTAAATATTACCGACTATCAGCATGGTGATAAACATGTTAAATAATATAACCAGAACAAAAAGTTACCGACTATCAGTCATGTGATAGCAGTTTTGAAGACATGATCAATTATCAGCCGAGTGATAAAATGATCCTAGAGACTTTGCTAGGGAAATTACTGGTTATTCAGCCTTGTGAACAGTAATAAGGCCCTGATTGTCAAATGGTCTTCATGATTGATTTCCTAGAGAGGAAAAGTGTTTTGAAAGAAACATAAACTGCTCAGATGATGAGGCTATTGTTTATGGTACGTTTTTTCTCGACTCTATTTGAGGAATCGGAATTTGAATCTCTGGTAAAGACAAGGTTCTAACCAATGAATGAATTGGAAAGAAACAGTCAAACAAGACTTTGTACCCATGAGGAATGAACTCAACTGGGGATTTTCTCCTTTATTTTGAGAGGAAAAACTAAAGCAACCTTCTTCCACGAGGGATGATCTCAGTGGGGAACTGGAGAAAGAAGACGTTATTTCTGCTTATGGGTGGCAACCTACTGGAGTGATGACACGCCCATACCTGTTTTGTTTTTTTTTCTTTTTTCTTCTTTTTTCTCTTTTTTTCTCTTCTTCTTTTTTGGGATAGATATATCTTAAACAAGTGAATATTGAAAAAATGCAAGAATGCATAAATGATGAAAATATGTATGAATGATGAATGTCATGAATGTAGCATGCATGCTGACGATACTGACAGACAGGGAAGTATATACTGGAGAAGGACCGACGTCGCAATACAACCAGATACTTGGCAAATGTTTTTCAACACGGGTGATGAATGCTGTTGCATGCTTTCAACCTCTCTGGGGAAGATAAGCATCTTTTCTCATTGAGATGGAAGAACCTTTTCACTTAAGATGGAAAATCTTCGTCACTGGGGATAAAAGACCCTCTTCACTGGGATAGAAGAGCTTCTTCACTGGGGATAGAAGAGCTTTTCCTATCTTAATCTTTGACTCATCCTATGGAGATAGCTGTTGATGTTCCTTCTATTGTTTACCACTCAAAGGAAGGTTTCGCTTTTATTTTGAAAAAAGAAAGTAAATTCATTTAAAACTTTTTTCTTTTCAAAAGTGAATAACACAATTAAAGCGTCATTTTGCAAGCTAAAAGAAATTAGATATTGCAAAAAAATGGGCACAAGGCTCAAATTTATTTAATAGGATGGAAATCAGCTAAAGGCGTGATTCCATGGAGTATTTACAAAAGTTGGAAATTGTAATTATGCGGAAAAGGCTACATTGAAAGCAATAACCACTATTCTCCCTAACAACTTTGAGTTCCAACTGTGCTTGTCGCTTCAGATTGGCGATGATTTGATCGAAGATCCTTTGATGAAAAAGACTCCTCAGGTGACGAAGTATGTACTGATGCAGTTACTTTGTCATTATTCCTTAATTTTTTCCTAGATTGCCCTTTCAGGTTTTCAATCTACCAGGATGAATTTTTTCTGTTTATTGTCTCTAATTTTTGCCTGGACCGCCCTTTCGGGTTTTTAGTCCATCGAGACGCTCATTTTTGCCTAAGTCGCCCTTTGCGGGTTTTCGACTTACCGAGATGTTCTTTTGTATTTTTTAGATAAAGTATTTCTTGAATACATCAGCATTGATAGGACGTGGGAGTTCATCACCATCCATGGTTGTAAGAGTCATGGCGCCGCCAGAAAATGTTCTTTTGACAACATACGGGCCTTCGTAATTAGGAGACCATTTGCCCCTGGAATTTTGTTGAAAAGACAAGATTTTTTTAAGCACGAGGTCGAATTTTTGAAATTCACGAGGTCGAACCTTTTTGTTGAAAGCTTGTTTCATCCTTGCTTGGTATAACTGTCCATGGCATAGAACAGTCATACGTTTTTCTTCGATTAAGTTCAACTGATCGTATCTGCTTTGACACCATTCAGCCTCTGATAACTTAGTCTCCATGAGGACTCTCATTGATGGTATTTCAACTTCCACGGGGAGCACAGCTTCCATGCCGTATACTAGAGAAAAGGGAGTTGCCCCTGTTGAAGTACGCACTGAAGTACGGTACCCATGTAAAGCAAATGGCAGCATTTCATGCCAGTCTTTGTAAGTGACGACCATTTTCTGAACGATTTTCTTAATGTTCTTGTTAGCGGCTTCGACGGCGCCATTCATTTTTGGTCTGTAAGGAGAAGAGTTATGATGCTCAATCTTGAATTCCTCACACAATTCTTTCATCATCTTGTTGTTTAAGTTTGAACCATTATCAGTAATGATCTTGCTGGGAACACCATATTGGCAAATGATGTTATTCTTGATAAACCTCACAACCACTTGTCTTGTAACGTTGGCGTAAGATACTGCTTCGACCCATTTGGTGAAGTAATCAATTGCTACCAAGATGAAACGATGACCGTTTGAAGCTTTCGGTTCGATCATTCCAATCATGTCGATACCCCACATGGAGAAAGGCCACGGAGATGAGAGAACGTTGAGTAAAGTCGGTGGCACATGGATCTTATCTGCGTAGATCTGGCACTTGTGACATCTCTTCACGTGTTTATAACAGTCTGATTCCATTGTCAACCAATAGTATCCTGCTCTTAAGATTTTCTTGGACATTGCATGCCCATTTGAAAGAGTTCCAAAGGACCCTTCATGCACTTCATGCATTAACATGTCTGCTTCGTGTCTATCCACGCATCTGAGCAAAACCATGTCAAAATTTCTTTTGTATAGCACATCTTCATTCAGGAAGAAATTGCCAGAAAGTCTCCTTAGAGTTTTCTTATCTTTGTTTGATGCACCAAGCGGGTACTCTTGAGTTTGAAGGAAGCGTTTGATGTCGTGGAACCACGGCTTATCATCGATGACTGCTTCAGTTGCAAACACATAGGCAGGCCTTTCAAGGCGTGTAATTCTGACTTTAGGCATATTGTTCCAGTGATTGACTTTGAACATGGAAGATAGAGTAGCCAAGGCGTCTGCCATTCGATTCTGATCTCGAGGTATATGATGCAATTCAACCTTGTTGAAGAAAGTCAATAGACGTCTTGCATAATCTCTGTAAGGAATCAAGCCAGGGTGGTAAGTTTCCCATTTGTCTTTGATTTGGTTGATCACGAGGGTTGAATCTCCATATATGTCGACGATCTTGATCCTTAAGTCAATGGCTTCTTCGAGACCCATGATGCAAGCTTCATATTCTGCGACGTTGTTGGTGTAATCAAATAGCAATCTGGCAGAGAACGGGATATGAGTACCCTTGGGAGTGATGATGATTGCCCCAATTCCATTGCCAAAAGCGTTAACTGCTCCATCGAAAATTAGGCCCCATCTTGATCCAAGATCAGGACCTTCTTCAGGTAACGGTTCGTCATAATCTTTCATTTTCAAGTACAAGACATCTTCATCAGGAAAGTCAAACTTGAGAGATTGATATTCATTAATTGGTTGATGCGCCAAGTGATCGGCGAGAATGCTTCTTTTGACCGCTTTTTGAGCACGGTAATCGATGTCATACTCAGATAACAACATTTGCCATCGGGCAATCCTTCCTGTTAAGGAGGACTTTTCAAAGACATACTTGATCTGATCCATTTTGGAGATTAACCAAGTAGTATTGTTGATCATGTATTGGCGGAGACGTTTTGAAGCCCAGGCCAAAGCACGACATGTTTTTTCGAGCATGGAGTAGCGAGACTCACAGTCTGTGAATTTCTTACTCAAGAAATAGATGGCATGCTCCTTCTTACCGGTTTCATCTTGCTGTCCAAGCATACAACCCATGGATTCTTCCAACACGGTAAGGTACATGATTAATGGTCTTCCTTCAACTGGAGGAATCAATATCAGTGGTTCTAACAGGTATTCCTTGATACTGTCGAACGCTTTATGGCAATTTTCAGTCTATACAACCCCTTGATCTTTGCGGAGAAGCTTGAAAATTGGCCCACAAGTAGTAGTCATTTGAGAGATAAATCTGGAGATATAGTTCAATCGTCCGAGAAATCCTCTTACTTGCTTTTCAGTCTTTGGTGCAGGCATATCTTGAATAGCTCTGGCTTTGTCGGGATCTACTTCAATACCTCTTTGGCTGACAATGAAACCCAAAAGCTTTCCAGATCTAACCCCAAAAGTACATTTGTTAGGATTCAAGCGAAGCTGATATTTCCTTAGTCGTTGAAACAACTTCAAAAGGTATTCAATATGTTCTTCTTCTGTGCTGGACTTGGCTATCATGTCGTCCATATAAACTTCAATTTCTTTATGCATCATGTCATGAAAGAGAGTAGTCATTGCCCTTTGGTAAGTTGCGCCTGCATTCTTTAATCCAAACGGCATCACTTTGTAGCAAAATGTACCCCATGGGGTGATGAAAGATGTCTTCTCCATGTCTTCAGAAGCCATCTTGATATGATTATAACCAGAGAATCCGTCCATGAAGGAAAAGACGTTGAACTTAGCGGTGTTATCAATCAGCATGTCGATATGTGGTAATGGAAAGTCATCTTTTGGACTGGCCTTGTTCAAGTCATGGTAGTCAACACACATTCTGACTTTGCCATCTTTCTTCGGAACTAGCACTATGTTGGCCAACCATTGAGGATACTCTGAGGTGACAAGAAAACCTGCGTCGAGTTGTTTTTGAACTTCCACTTTGATCTTCTTAGCCATATCAGGGTGAGTCCTTCGCAATTTTTGCTTAACTGGTGGACATTCCGGTTTCAATGGCAAGAAATGCTGAACAATATTGGTATCCAACCCAGGCATGTCTTGGTAGGACCAGGAAAACATTCGGAACGTCGACAACTTTCCAGTAGCAACGAACTCCTCTGTGTATTATGTATTCAAGAAAATTCCCCTCAGAATTATCTTCAGTACTGACATTGACCGCTGGTCGAGCAGGATTTGAAGGTCCTGGTTTGTCACCCTTGTTCTTTGTAGAGTTGAAACGGTCTTCTTCTACTTCTTGAAGAGCATAAGACGAGTCACAATCTTCAGAATTTTCAGGATGTATTTCCCAGTCTTCAGGATGAAGAGACTCATTATCAGAGACACTTTCTGACTCAACTGCGGGGCCATCTTCCCCTTCATCTTCAAAAATGGCATTTATGTGATAATAACCATCTTCAGGATTATAAATCTTGGTAGATGCGTTGAAGCCGAAATCTTCAGTAATTTCAGGCTGCTGAGAAAATTGACAAGGCTGATAAGCCTCTTCTGGTTGACTATTATATTCAAAGGAATCTCCCCATCCAGTTGGTTGGATATCTTCAATCGCAATCTTTGAACTTTCAGGTGCAGTATATTTCACCATATAATCATATTTGCCACTTGGTTGTCCCAAGGTGTCCCAGATTTCTGCAGGAACAGACTCAGTTTCTTTGCCTTTGGATTTCTCTGAAGGAGGATAGAACGATGCATACTGTTCTTCCTGAGATATATATCCCGAGTCATTAGGATAACATTTCCATTCTTCTTCAGTATCAGGTAGACCTTCTTCGATGCATTCTTCGATAAGGACATTAACCTCTTGAGGAATTGGGTTAAGGAATCCTCCACAAATGAATGTTTCTTTGATCGGACGAAGGGTTTCATCCTTCTTGGTGCAGTTTGAGAATGTTGGTGAACATCCGAGACCTGCTCTAGTTTCATTCTTGGTAGGGATCACAACTTGCCCCCAGCCAGTGGTAGTTCCATCTTTTACTACTTTCACTGCCTCTTTGTAAGAAGAGATTGATGCTTTCTTCTTGGAAGGTTCGTCTTCTTAAGAGAGACCTTGGGACTGAGTTCCTTCCACATCATCAGCACTGATAAAATAGAAATTGGACAAATGGCTCACCATCAAGGCTTGTTCTCCACTTATCGTTACCAATTTTCCATTTGTTACAAATTTTAACTTTTAATGGAGCGTAGAAGTTACTGCCCCTGCTTCATGGATCCATGATCGTCCTAACAGACAGCTATAAGCAGCTTGAATGTCCATGACCTGTAAGGTGATTTGAAATGTATGTGGACCAATTGTCATGGGAAGGTTGACTTCGCCAATAACAGATTTTCACGATCCATCAAATGCTTTGACTACTACACCACTGAACTTCATAGGCATTCCTTGGTAAGACAAGCGAGCAAGAGTCGTCTTTGGCATCACATTCAAAGAAGATATGGTGTCTACCAGCACATTGGACAAAGAGTCTGACTAACAGTTCATAGAAATGTGTAGAGCAAGGTTATGATTTCTGTCCTCCTCAGGGAGTTCTTCATCACAGAAGCTTAAATTGTTGCAAGCTGTTATGTTGGCTATTATCCCATCAAAATGGTCAACAGTCACATCATGATCTACAAAAGCTTGATCCAAGACTCTCATCAGGGCTTCCCTGTGGGCTTCAGAGTTTAAAAGCAATGAGAGTATTGAGATCTTTGAAGGAGTGTGCCTAAGTTGATCCACAATCTTGTATTCACTTCTTTTGATAAGCTTCAAAATTTCATCAAAGTCAGGATTGACATTGGTTCCACTAGATTGGCCAACATCAGTGTTTGTATTACTGACAAGAGTTTCCACAGAATTCCCCACTGGTGTATTGATAGGATTTTGCCTGGTTGCAGGAGCAACAGGCTGTTTTGGAGGTAGTGGAGTATACACTCGTCCACTTCTTGTTACTCGACTCACATCAGCGATGTTTACGACAGATGAAAGAGTAGGTAAAGGAACTTCTTGTCCATTCTTTATCATTGTTGCATTGTAGTTGTATGGAACTGCCTTGTCAGAGTCATAAGGAATAGGTCCAGGTAGACAAATGATCAAAGGAGCAATAAGAACCTTTGGTTTGTTGTAGATAACTTCCATGCGCTCGGGCATGTTGAAATAAGGAACGATGACATTAACTTTAGGCATTTCCGAGTTGATATCTGAGACTAAAAGCTCATGCGGATAGCATCCTATCATGTTAACTTCATCTTCATTACTATTTCTGTAAATCTGAATAGTACCATTATCCAACAGAACTTGGAGATCTCTTATCACAATCGAACATCCGTGAGGATCTACACAACATATGCTACAGGAACCGTAGTGATGCTGGCGAAAATTCTGCCCTTGACAGAGAGTGGCGTGCATTTGTACCAAATCTGCTCTTGAGAAATTGATATTATAGGCTCGGTATGGACCAGGACATCCGTACACCATGTTTACAACATGCCCTCCATGATTGGGCAGCGGATTTGCTTGCACATTTGGATTCAGATTTCTGAAAGAGAGGAGATTAGATCTAACCAACCTCTGAACTTCATATTTCAAAGCTATGCAATGCTCGAGATCATGGCCAGGTGCTCCTTGATGATAAGGGCATGAGACCTCGGCTTTGTACCACCATGGGAGTTTCTCAGGTACTGGTGGTGGCGCTTTAGTTTAAACAAGACCTCTTTCAATCAAAGCAGGGTACAACTCTGTGTAGGTCATTGGAATCGGATCAAACTGTGGAGCTCTTTGCACACGATTCTGATTGTTGTTAAACTGTTGAGCCTGTTGTCGAGGCTGTTGTTGCTGAAACTGCGGGGTAAATCCCGGATTCGGTGCTGTATTAACGACTGGCGCAATAGCAGCAATCTGTCGTTGACGATTGACATTTCCTCTTGGCCTCCCTTGGAATACCATGTCAACACTTTGTTCCTTCTTCTTTGGGAAACCACTTCCGAACTTTTTGGTTCCGCTTGAAGATCCACCTTCTTTAGTTAGACGTCCGGTTCGGACTCCTTCTTCTAGACGCATCCCCATGTTTACCATTTCGGTGAAATCACTTGGAGCACTAGCAATCATGCGTTCATAATAAAACGGGCCAAGAGTATTCAAGAAGACCTTTGTCATCTCTTTCTCTTTTAACGGTGGATTAATCTGAGTAGCAGTTTATCTCCATCGTTGGTGTGGACCTCCGTTTTCGGCCATACCTCTCGCGGAGAGATACGTGAACTGACTCTTTTTTTTGTTTCTACTTTCGTATTTGAAAATCAGAGAGTCGCCACCGACCTTTTATTTTATCCAACTAAGGAAAGGTTTATAAAAGAAACAGAAAAAAGACCTTTAAGAAATTCTGGGTAAGGGGGTGGGTTATACAAAGGGAAGGTGTTAGCACCCTTTGTATCCATGGTTATCCATGGGCTCTTTAATTTTCTTAGCTCACTTGTTTTCAATTGCTTTTAAATGCTCGTACGTGGTTTCAAATACCTTTGTAAATTGAATTTGTAATGATCCTTGTGCGGATGTATACAAAGTGTTTTTATCTTTCAAAAGATGTTTTTGAAAAAAGAACGTTAACTTCGTAATGATCCTTGTTTGGATATATACAAAGTATTGTCTTTTTGGAAAGTTTTATTTTGAAAAACAACAGTATATGAGAATTTTGTTTATTTTGATTTGAGCAAGCAAATTAGGAGGTCTACCCTGAGTTATAAGGTCTTTATCCTATTTCCTTTAAAAATCTATCCTTTCACCGGATATAGACAAAGGTTCGATTTTGTGTTCGAAACAATAGAATGTGACTTTGATTTTGAAAAGAATAAGAAAGGGATTACCTTAAGAGGTGCAAATGTGATTGTGTTTTGATTCAGGTATTTTATCTTCGGAGTTAGTGATCTAAAGGTTCAATTTTATCTTTGGCATACACGCAGTTTATATATGCTGGAATTTAAAATGCGGAAATGTAAAATGCGGAAAGTAAATCTACGCTATTACATCGATTGTGCGGGGAATGTAATCTACGCTATTTACATGAATTTGACAACCTATACATTTATCCAGGAATTTAAATTGTAAGAAAATAAAGAAATGTTTTTGGATTTTTTATGATTTGATTTTAATTATAATTAATGCATGATTAATTAAATTAAAATGAGGAAAAAAAAGATGAAAATAAATTTAAACCTAAAAATTAAGTTCAAAATATGTTCAAAATGCTTTTTAATTAATTTTAAAACAAAACTAATTTTTTTGGAGTTTTTGAAATTGATTTGAAATTTATTAAGTTAATTAATACATAATTATACAAATAATTAAAATTTAAAGAGAAAATTATTCAAAATATGTACAAAATTAGTTTATAATATATAAACAATATTTAATATAAAGAACAAATTTTTTTATGATTTTTGATTGGTTGAAAATAATTAAAAAGCAAATATATAAATATATACTAATTAATTATACAAAATATTGAAATTATGAAGAAAAATAAAATATTTTTATATCAAAAAATAAAACATTATTTTAGAAACTTAAAAATATTTTTTGTTTATTTTTTGGATATTTGAAACTATTTTTAATTAATTTTACAAAGAAATTAAAACAAAATAGAAAATAAAAAGATAGTAATCAGATGTGGAAATTAAATAAAACCCATGGTAAGGATGAGTGTTTTGATGCGTTGGATTGAGAGTTAATGAAATCAGAGGGCTCAGATATTGAGGCACATGGCAAAAATGACACCTGCAAAGCACCGGATCACAAATTAATTTCAAAAACACGCGCGCGCGTTCTGATCAATAGGGAGAGGCCACGTCTTCGTCTTCAACCTCTCGCCACCTCTTTTAACAGCGTTTTCTTAAGAAAAGCGCTGTAATAGGTGAACCTTAAACCTGGAAAATAACGAATAGGGGTTAGACACAAAAGAAATTTGGCGCGAGGTCATGGTTCGATTCGTCTAGTCCATACGAATTCAATGGTACCACTTAGAAACTGCAATTTTTCCTAATTCAAAAAGCCCTAATTTTGAGATCATGAACCCTAAAATGGTAGCTTCGTGAATACTCAACCAAACCTTAATTAAATGTCCAGAAACGATCAGGACATTAAACTAAACTCAAATATATGTCTACATCTTGTTAAACATGCATGTATTATGAGATACGAGTTGATTTTTGTTTGAACAAATCGTGACCTGTAATGCTTGATTCAGTGAGTTTCAAGGCTTGCAATTGATCTAGTTACGTTTAGTGAGGGTCAGGGAATGTGTTTGAGTACTTAGTTTGAGTTAAAACAAGCTGGAAATTAAAATTCGACTTTTAAATTTCCTTCAAAATTTCAAATTGATACAAGTGTGTTTACAAGCATAGAATGGTTCTCAATTCGTGTCTCTTTATTTGTGAAGTACTCTAAGCTATTTATAAGCCATGTTGTGCTTAGAATTGAAGTTAAGAAGCCTTTGGTTGCCTTTGTTGAATTCTTGATTTTTTTTATATTAAAACCTTTGAATTGTTGACCAAGTCTTGCTTCTCCTCAATGCTCTTGCCTTGTACCTCAATCTTCTGCAGAAAATTAAAGATTCTTGGATGACTCATGCTTAGAAACTAAGCTATCCATTATCCTTCCATTTTCCATTTTCATTTAATCTTAAAATAGGATAAAATTAAACCAAAAATGGATAAAAATGGTGTGGGCTTTGTCTTGGTCTTGGGAGGCCCACAATATCATGGCAAACATTTTTGAGCAATGTTGGTTTTATGCATTTTCCCAAAATTTAGCCAACTTCAACAAGGTGTAAATCTCGCAATTTTTGTCATATGAAGGAGATCTGGCACTTTTTGGAAACCTCAAAGAGTCATCTAACCAATGTCTTTGGTCTCATGTCAAAAGATTTTTGATGCTCCTTGTGTGTCCTTTTGAAAAAAATTTCTTTTTGTTGACTTTGAAAATGACTTGTAATGTCTTTGTCCATATTTTTCAAATGGTGAGTGTAATGAAAATGGGATCAATTGCATTTGAAAGATAATTGAATTTCCTTCAAAATGAGCGTTGGTTTGAATTTTTTGGATGAAGGATGAGAAAGTTATGACTAGTCAAAGTTCAGTTGACTTTTTAGGAGAAAACCCTAATTTTGAATCTTAGGGTTTTGTTGATTTTTGATCTTTCCTTGATGAATTATGATCATCCAATGATCAAATGATGAATCCTTTGACAAAATATGGATGTTGACAAATAATTTCATTTTTGACTGTCTGTTGACTTTTTTGGTCAAACGGGTCGTCTGTTGACTTTTTTGGTCAAACGGGTCGTCTATTGACTATTTGAGCTGCTGACGGTGCGTCTGAGTGAATTGAAGTCTGAAAATTTGTGTGATGGTACTTTGAGATGTATGGAGGTCCATGAAATCCATTTGAGGTCTCAAAAACTTGTTTGTCCTGAAAAAACAAGAAACCCTAGTCAGGGACTGTTTGTGTAGGAGACAGTTAAGCGTACCTGATATTCAGAAGACTTCTAGGACAAAAATCTTGGAATTTTGAAACTGCAATAGTTTGATTTGGTTGATGGTACAAAACACTAAGAATTGTACTGCCAGCAGTTTGACTGTCAACTGACTGTTCAGGCATTAATGCAGCAGTTAGAGTGAAAAATCAACAGTCAAAGTTAATTTTCTTTTTGTTGTTTTATATGAAAGATGAAAGTTTATTTACATGACTTGTTAAAAAACACAGACATAATAAATAACTATTATTTACCGTACGCGAGCAAAATTACCGATAATAACCCTGAAAATCATTTAATGCACAGAAAAATGAATATTTGACTGGAAGAAAACACACAAAACATTATCTGAATAATTAAGCAACAATATGACAAATAGTACAACATTTAATACTGACAGTACAAACATTACATACTATAATGAACAGTACGACGAATAAACGGTACATTTAAGAAAATAAGAGATACGACAAACTTTAAGAATGACGATTGATAACCCATGCTATAAAAAATAATATGTAGATGATTGGGAGTGCAAGCATCTCAGGTCCACAATTTTCAGGGCTATGTAGACAGAAGAAAGACATGATTACCACCACAACGATGATGACCATAAGAAAACACGTTTCCCACCGCTTCGCCATTTTGTCGGGGAAGAAGAAAGAATGGATATGAAGTAGAAATTTGACAGATGAGTTAGAATTTGATGTGAGACTTTATGGAAAAAATGGGAGGTAATTATAGAATGAAAAGAAGGATAGAGACATTGGGGAATGAAGTGATTCCGTACAAAAAGAAAATTTGAGTGGCAGTAAGATTTGAAAGAAAGTGTATGATATTGTTGGGAAAAAGAGATGTATAGAATAAAGTTAAGATTTGATTTTTGAAAAAAGAGATTTGAAAAGATTTTGAAAATAATGGAATATAGTACAAAAGTTAGTGGGAAACAAAAATTAATAATAATCTACTTGTTACCAGTACAGTCTGAGTTTATTGATTCTGCGCCTGCAAAAGATTTAATTCTGTAACAATTGTGTCAGTACTATTTATCTGTAAATAAATATCAAATAAATAGCGTGTGTGAAGTAATAAACAGTATTTGGCGTTTGCGTAAGAATAAATTCAACTGCAAGCCAAAATACTGTATAAGAAAAATTCTAAAAACTAAGTATTTCATATGTCAGGATATTTATGAAATAAAAATCCATGATTATATGAAACTCCTAATTTTTAGATTGGAGTTTTATTGAAAAAAGATGTGGGCAAATTTTGGGGTATAACAGTTGCCCCTATTCAATCTTCTTAAATCTGAAGAGATTGTCTGAAATCTGAAGGTAGAAGATGATTAAATATTTAGATGCCCTGAAAATTTGCACTTACCTTGATCAGAAGAGATGTTGGAAGTTGCATTTGAATGTTGTCTGCGAAATGTTGTTGGCAGATTGAAACATTACCTGAGATGGGCTTTCAGATGCCACCTGGCAAATGTGTTGAGGGTTTGTTCATCAGAATGAATCCATTGATTACATCTTGATGAAGGATTTGAAAGTCTTTGCGTTGACTGTTTCGGAACCGTCCAAGGTTACCGCTTTAGGTCTAGGAGGATGATCGTTACGGAATTTGTCCAAAATTTTTCCGTTTTAGATTTTGGAAGTTGATCATTGTGGAACCGTCTGAGGTATCAGCTTTAGATCTTCGATGGTAGATCGTTATGGAACCGTCTGAGGTATCAGCTTTAGATATTTGATGGTAGATCATTATGGAACTATCTGAGGTATCAGCTTTAGATCTTCGATGATAGAGCATTCTGGAACCGTCTGAGGTATCGACTTTAGATCTGCGATGGTAGATCGTTCTGGAACCGTCTGAGGTATCGACTTTAATCTGTGTTACTTTTTTTTTGAGTTGATAAGTGATTTGGAAAGAGAGATCTTTTCAGAATGAATCTTCGGCTTGATTATATCTGAGAGGACTGCTTATCTGAAAAGAATTCAGTGGAACACTGCATGTGATTGAGAACATCTTTGTTGAAGATATCCGTCTGCCTGAAAAAATCAAGTTAGCGATATGCCATGTTTATGATGCATGTAATGTAAGATATTCTCGAGCTAAAGGAGAAATATGCATGTTATGTTGTGTATGAATATGTGTATGAATATGCGTATGAATATGCGTATGATGTATTATGGGAGCGTGTCAAGCTTCTAGTTGGGAAAATAAATTCCCGCCAGTCATCTGGATATGACTATATTGTGATTGTTGCTGATCTTTTGTCTTGTTTGAGTACCCTCGGCTGGGGAACTTCGTTGAGAACCATGGTGCTCTGTTGAAGGATCTTCGACTATCGCTTGGGAACGAAAGGTAATTAGAAGTTCTGATTTTGATGCCCTTTTAAGTGGGAATGAGGAAGATGCATAATCCTCCGATGCACTATCCGACCAAGTCTTGGTGTGGAGATCACACTTTCTGGAGATAGTAATCTGGAACAGCCCTGCTGGGGGATAAGATTTCTCGAATCACTTCGTTTAGAAATCTTTTTTTGAGGAATTTGCTGAGAAATGTATTTCTCTTGGGGATTTTTCTTCTGATGCTAGATTCGGAATGATGTCCAAGGGATTAGGACATTACCTGAATGCTATTCCTGTTTTTCCTGGTAAACATCACTCATATTCAAATGAACATGTTCATTCAAAATTATCATTGGGACATTTACGTATTCAAAACAGAAAAAGTGAAAATGTTGATTTTGAGCTTAAGCTGCATTGATTTTTTTTTGAAAAAGAGCCATTATAGGCTGATTAGTACAGGGAGACAACAATCCTAGAAGTAGGAAGTTGTCATAAAGTTTTGGAAAATATTTATAAAGATAAATAGCTATGTGAAAACAATCCAGTCAAGTTTCAATTCTGCTATTACCAATCTGTCTTCGAGCATCTCATCCCTCGCTTAGTGGAAGAAAGTGATTGGAATGATCGGTGTCTTTGATGTATTGAATCTTGACGGTGATAAGGTAGCTGAACGGAACATAGTTGTACGCTTTATTCCCTAACTTTTGCCTAGGCTGCCTTTTCAGGTTTTCAGCCTACCGGGACGATTTTATTTAGTCTCTAATTTTTTCCTGGATCGCCCTTTCGGGTTTTCAATCCACCGAGACGCTCATTTTTGCCTAAGTTGCCCTTTCGGGTTTTCAACTTAGCGAGCTTTTCTTTTCAAGCGAAATACTTTTTGACTATGTCCGCATTTACAGGGTGTGGGAAATCCTCGCCATCCATGATGGTAAGCAACATGGCACCGCCGGAGAATATTTTCTTGATTACGAATGGTCCCTCATAGGTGGGAGTCCATTTGCCTCTGGGATCACCTTGTGGTAAGATTATGCGTTTGACAACCAAGCCACCAGTTTGGTATGCTTGACTTTTGACTTTTTTTGTTGAAGGCTTTGACCATGCGCTTCTGGTACAATTGACCATGACAAATACCTGCGAGCCTTTTCTCATCAATCAAGTTTGTCTGGTCCAACCGTGTTTGAATCCAATCGTCTTCGTCTAGATCGGCTTCTTTCATAATCCTTAGGGAAGGAATCTGAATTTCAATTGGAAGAACTGCCTCCATACCATAGACTAAGGAGAATGGAGTTGCCCCTGTTGAAGTACGCGCAGAGGTGCGATAACCATGAAGAGCAAAAGGTAACATCTCATTCCATTCTTTGTAGGTTACTGTCATATTTTGTATGATTTTCTTGATGTTTTTATTGGCAGCTTCCACTGCGCCGTTCATCTTTGGTCGATATGGAGAGGAATTATGATGTTTGATTTTGAACTGTGTGCAGAGTTCAGTAATCATTTTGTTGTTTAAATTTGTGCCATTGTCCGTGATGATCCTTTCAGGGATGCCATACCGACAAATGAGATTGTATTTGATGAACCGGGCCACAACATTCTTGGTGACAGAAGCAAATGAAGCTGCTTCTACCCATTTTGTGAAGTAATCAATAGCGACCAGGATGAAACGATGTCCGTTGGAAGCGATGGGCTTGATTTCTCCAATCATATCAATACCCCACATTGCAAAAGTCCAAGGAGCCGTCAGCACGTTTAACGAGGCTGGAGGTACATGTACTTTGTCACCATATATCTGGCATTTGTGACAGGTTCGGGAGTGATGATGGCAGTCTGTTTCCATGGTAGACCAGTAATAACCTGCTCTTAGGATCTTTTTAGCCATTGTATGTCCACTTGAATGAGTACCGAAGGCACCATCGTGTATGTCTTCCATAATCTGTTCTGCTTCCTTCTTGTTTACACAACGAAGTAAAGTTCAGTCATGGTTGCGTTTGTATAGGGTTCCACTACTTAGAAAGAATTTGGCAGCAAATCTCCTTAGAAACTTTCTGTCGTTAATGGATGCCCCTTCAGGGTACTCCTGAGCTTCGAGATATCTTTTTACTTTATGGAACCATGGTTTTTCTTCTGTTCTTTCGGCATCGATGTCATTGCAATAGGATGGTTCATCTTGTCTGTAAATGGTGATCATTGGCGCCTCATTGTCCCCCCTGATTTTGAACATGGATGACATGGTAGCTAAGGCATTAGCTAGTTGATTTTCCTCGCGTGGGATGTGTTCAAAAGTGATTTCTTCGAAGTAAGGAATCAAACGCAGCACATATTCTTTGTAAGGAATTAGATTCGGGTGCTTCGTGTCCCATTCCCCTTTGACTTGGTAAATTACCAAAGCCGAGTCTCCGTAGACTTCCAGGAATTTGATTCTTAGATCGATTGCAGCTTTAAGACCCATAATACATGCTTCGTACTCAGCTATATTGTTAGTGCAGTTGAAGCATAATCTGGCAGTGAATGGTGTATGACCTCGTGCAGGGGAGATGATCACAGCTCCGATGCCATTACCAAGTGCGTTAGAAGCTCCGTCAAAAACCATAGTCCACCGGGATCCTGGCTCGGGTCCTTCTTCTGGTCCTGGTTGTTTGTAGTCATTGACTAGCATAATGTCTTCGTCTGGGAAGTCAACATTCAGTGCTTGATAATCATCCACTGCTTGATGAGCCAGATGATCAGCTACCACACTTCCATTGATTGCTTTTTGTGAATTGTATTGAATGTCATATTCTGTTAAGATCATTTGCCATCTTGCTATTCTTCTAGAGAGAGCAGGCTTTTCGAACACATACTTGATAGGATCCATTTTGGAGATTAGGAAAGTGGTGTGATTTAGCATATACTGTCTTAGTCGGCGAGCCGCCCATGCTAAGGCACAACAAGTTTTTTCGAGTAGTGAGTATCTTGTTTCACACTCGGTAAACTTCTTGCTAAGATAGTAGATTGCGTGCTCCTTTCGGCCGGACTCGTCATGTTGCCCTAGTACACACCCCATTGAGTCTTCTAACACAGTTAGGTACATTATCAGGGGTCTTCCTTCCACAGGTGGTAGCAAGATTGGCGGTTTTTGGAGATACTCTTTGATTTTGTCAAAGGCTAACTGGCATTTGTCATTCCACCTTTCCACTTGATCTTTCTTCAACAGTTTGAAGATCGGCACACAAGTAGTAGTCATGTGGGCAATAAATCGGGCGATGTAATTCAGACGTCCCAAGAACCCTCTGACTTGTTTCTCGGTACGGGGTATAGGCATTTCTTGAATGGCTTTGAACATGGCAGGATCAACCTCAATACCTTTGCTGCTGATGATGAAACCTAAGAGTTTTCCGGATCTCACTCCAAAGGTACACTTATTTGGGTTCAGTCGCAACCTATATTTCTTGAGTCTGTCAAACAGTCTGTGTAGATGACCCAGATGTTCTTCTTCGGTGTTGGACTTTGCAATCATATCATCGACATACACTTCTATCTCCTGATGAATCATATCAGGAAACAGAGCTACCATTGCACGTTGATATGTAGCTCCTGCGTTCTTTAAACCAAAGGGCATTACTTTGTAACAAAAGGTTCCCGAGGTGTTGTGAAGGTTGTTTTTTCCATGTCTTCGGGTGCCATCTTGATTTGATTGTACCCTGAGAATCCGTCCATAAAGGAGAATACCTTGCATTGTGCGGTATTATCAACCAGTACATCGATGTGAGGTAAAGGGAAATCATCTTTGGGGCTTGCCCGATTCAGATCTCTGTAGTCTACACACATTCCGACTTTCCCGTCTTTTTTAGGTACAGGCACGATGTTAGCTATCCAAGGAGGATAACTTACAACTTTCATGAATCCGGCATTGAATTGCTTTTAAACCTCGTCTTTGATTTTTTTCGACATATCAGGTCTACTCCTTTGTAGTTTCTGTTTGACTGGAGTGCTACCTTCTTTGATTGGCAGGCGATGAACCACAATGTTCGTGTCAAGGCCTGGCATATCTTCTTAGGACCAGGCGAATATCTCGACGTAGTCTTGCAGCATTTGAATCAGTCTTTGCTTGACACTGTGTTCTAAATCAGCCCCTATTTTGACATCTTTCTTTTCTTCGTTGCTGCCCAAGTTGATAACCTCAATTGGTTCCTCATGAGGCTGTATAGCCTTCTCTTCTTGTTCTAGAAGCCTTGCAAGTTCTCTTGGTACTTCACAATCTTGCTCACTTTCGTCCTCCGTTTGGTAGATCGGATTTTCAAAGTCATGACGGGCAATAGCAGAATCGTTATCGACTGGATCCAAAGTGAATGTGAATCTGCATGTTATTTATGTGAGTGTGTGTGAGAAAACATAGCTATTTGAAAAGCAAAGAAAGAAAGAAAAAGGATCACAAAATTTGAATATGCAAATGTCCCATGATTTTATTGAATGCACATGATCATGATATGATAAGCCCTTATAAAAGGACCAGTGTGCTTCGGGCAAGGCACACGGCTTTCAAGCTCATGGTTCGATAGTACAGGAACCATTTTTATCTTTGCACAATATACATAAAGAAAACAGGAAATTGCATTTACTCCTGATCAAAGGAGACCACATCCTCAGCTTTCCAGTTGTTCAATCCATTGTTGTGAGCAGGGAGTATCCAGCTGTTCTAGTTGTAGTTGTCTTCTTCATCTTCCACAGCATTGATTTCATTAGTGGGGAAATGAGTTGGTGATCTTTCGGGATAAGTGATATACTCTGCTGGATACGAGAGCCCAGGCTGAGATATCTCTGTTGGCTGAGCGAGATGCTCGATAAGGCCGTCCCATCCAGTCGGGATGATGTTTTGGATAGAGACTTGTGTATCCTGGTGGGTGGTGTATTCTAACAGAAAATAACCCTCGTTATTTGGCGTTTCCCTGGCTTCTTCAAGAGTAAAATTGTCGTCATAATGTTCATCCCATCCAGTTGGGACAATGTCCTCCATGGCGACTTGTGAGCTCGGAGGAGCAGAATATTTCACCATAAAGTCATATTTGCCACTAGGCTCTCCTAGCGTATCCCATACTTCTTTAGGTGGATTCTGATATTGCTGAGTGCTAGGACTTGTGAGACTTTTGTCATTCTCAAATTGATCACCCCATCCAGTTGGGGTAATATCTTCCATAGCAATAAAAGAACTCTGAGGTGCGGTATATTGATAATTATATCCGATGCTTGGATCTCCCAAAGTATCCCACATTCCCATGGAAATGGGTGGAATTTCATCTGGATATGGCTGAATGATATCGTTCAAGAACACTCCATCGTCTTCAATGGCATTTACTCCTTGGCTGATGAAATGTGACATTAATCCTCCAGAACAAGGACTTTGATCATTCTTTTGATTTCCACTATCATAGCCCAGGCCTAGCTTGTCGGACTTGTAAGGTATATCGAGAAGCTGTCCCCATACTGTGCAATCACCTTTTTCGATCACAGCTTTGGCATCTTTGAGAGAATCCATAGTTGTAGTTGGAGTAGCAGAAATATGCTTGGTGGCAGAGACATCTGGAGAGACCACCTCAAAAGATTGGCAGGGAGTTTCGATGAATTCGTCATCCAACTCAACATATTTGGAATTACTCAGGTGACTAACCACATATTCCTCTTCGCCATAGACTGTGATAATCTTTTCTTTTACTGGATATTTCAACTTCTGATGCAAGGTAGAAGTTACAGTGTTTGCCCCATGTATCCAAGGGCGTCCAAGTAAACAGGAATATGCTGGGTGAATTTCCATTACGTAAAAGATAGAATCAAAGATCTGAGAGCCCACTCTGATTGGGAGATTCACCTTTCCGTATACTGTTCTTGTAACATAATTCCTTCGAAGTCAAGCTTTTCTAGTACTGTTTTTGGTAACACGTTCAAAGAAGAACCGTTATCTACCAGCACATGAGATAGAGTGGTGCCATTACATTCAATGGAGATATGTAGGGCTTTATTGTGATTCTTTCCAGCAGGGGTTAGATCGATATCAGAGAAACCAAGGCTGTTACTCACGGTTAGATTGGCAACACAATTCTCAAATTGATCGACCGAAATCTCTTGAGGCACATGCGCAGCTTTCAGGAATTTCATCAGAGCTTTGGCATGAGCTTCTGAATACTTTAGCAGAGATAGCATTGAAATTTTTGAAGCAGTGTGCTCGACAATATTGTAATCACTCTTACAAATGATTTTCAATATTTCCTCCATTTCTTGTTTTGATGGATCGTCAACAGTGACTTCCACCGGTATTTGAACTGGTTCAACTTGTGGCTCTTTGCCTCGAGCGTTGACATTTTGATTAGGGACTGGGACCTGGACTGGACCAACAGCAATATTTGGAGAAATTTCTGGTGAAAAGATTCTTCCACTTCTCGTGATCTTGCTGGTACCCACAATATTATCCACAGTCGGAGCAGTTAACTTTGTGGCCTCTTTAGTCGAGGTATCCTGTTTAACTCCATGGACATAAACATTAGTGTCATAACCCCACGGGACAGCTTTGTCTGAGGAGTATGGAAATGGAGTTGGACTAGCAATGATTACTAATGCTACTTTGAGTGTAGCAGAAATTTTGAACGGAGCCTTGGCAGAGATTTTGAATGGTAAGCTGGAGATTACTGAGACATCCTCTATCCTCATCCCGTTTACAAAGACTTCGCATATCACGTCCATAGAAGGGGGCCTCTCAAACATAATGATACGGCGATCCATCCACTTTTGAATTCCCATTCTCAGATTTTCACAACCGTTGGGCGAGTAGGTGCAATAAAAGCAATCAGGGTCACAACCTGGAAAGTAACCAGCTTGGATTAGCTTTCCTTTGACTTTGAGGAGTGGAGTTGATAATTCGTTCACATCATAGATGTAAACAGTGTCCAGAATAGCATTAACAGCCTTGTCATGCTTCGGCATAGGTGCCGTGATGATAGTTGGAGTTTCTGGAGGATCGAACTCAATTTCCCCAGCATCTATCATATCTTGTATTTTATTTTTCAGGGCCCAGCAGTGATCTGCGTCATGTCCTGGACAGTTTGAGTGATACGCACATGTTGCATCGGGGCGATAACTCGGAGAGGTAGTGTTGACATTCTTTTGAGGGTCTTTTAATGTGATCAGATCTGCTTTTAGCAAATGCTGCAATGCCTGAGAGATTGGCATGTTGATTCTGGTGAAATTTCTTCTTGGCGCATCTGGTCGACGCGTATATTTTGGCTGTTGATCTTTTTGAGACGCAGATGCGGAGATCAGAACTGCCCCTACAGATTGGTGATGCTCACTTTTGCGACCCTTCTGAATTTGCATTGTATTGACCTCATTTCTTCCACTGATGGCCTTTTTCGTAGTACCAGAGGAGGAGCCTATTTGAATTTTTCCATTTTGAATGCCACTTTCGACACGTTCTCCGGTCAATATCAGGTCAGTGAAACCTGATGATCAGCTTCCCAGCAAATGACTATAGAAAGGGCCAGTTAAAGTGCCCATGAACATGTCGACCAGCTCGCGATCAGATAAGGGTGGTTGAACCCTTCCAGCCATATCTCTCCATTTTTGTGCATATCCTTTGAAACTCTCTTTTGGTGCCATGGACATGCCCCTTAGTTGAGTACGGGTTGGTGCAAGATCAGCATTGTATTGATACTGTTTGTAAAAAGCAGCAGCTAAATCTTCCCAGGTATGGACTTTTGTACTTTCCAGTTGGTAGTACCACTCGAGTTGTGTACCCGACAGACTTTCTTGGAAGAAGTGAATCCATAATTTGTTATTTGTTGTGTGAGGTTGTATCTTCCTTATATAGGACCTCGGATGTAGTTTTGGGCAAGAAACTCCATCATATTTTGCAAAGACAGGAACTTTGAACTTTGGAGGGATAACAACATCTGAGATGAGTCCCAAATCATTGAAATCTAAACCAGGTATTTTTTGTATCTCCATAGCTTTCATGCGTTCTTCCAACTGCTGGTGTTTGCCATCATCCGGTTCGTCTCCAGAATGATCATCTTCTTCATTGGAAGAGAGAGATGGTTTAGCAGAACCCTGGTTGCTGTGATTGTCTCCTTGTTCACCATCACCGACTATTTCAGGGATCGGTGGTTTTTTGAACTTTTTGGCTGGGATTCTGATCTTTCTTTTCAGTTGGCTCAAGCCTACAGATCCTTTGGGCTTCTTTTTCTTCTTGATCATCAGGGCTTTCAGTTCTTGTTGCCCCTTTGCCAGTTCCAGAATTGCCACTTGAACTTGGGTGTTCTGTGCTTCGAGATTCTTGATGCTCATTTCAGATTCCATCTCTTCTGACTGAAATAAACAGCGAGGAGATGAGAAATCCGTCATGTGAACCTGTTATGCAATGTGTATGAATGAAATGTATATGCAATGTTTTCAAGGATCTCAGAGTTTAGATTTGTTAAAACAAAGGAGAAACAAACATTAGTTAAACAATTTATTTCTTTTTTTTGCATTTTTTTCTTTGCCTCATTCGGGCTTACAAAACAGAAATAAAGGAAATGAATGATCCCTCAGGTCTCCCATGGACGCTTTCTCTTTTCACCCAGGAATGTGTTGATCTGATGTTCTTCTTGGAGTTGTCCGGTGACCTCTAATAATCTTCTCTCATAGTCTTGACAGTGTGCCTTGAAGGTGTCTCTTTCCTCTTTTAATTGAACCCAAGATTTCTGTAACTCTTCTAGGTCAGTTGGCATATCCGGCTATAGAATAACTTGAGGTTCGTCTCCTTCGACCTCTGGCTCAATAGTCACAGGTAGAATAGCGGGATATGGCATGATGAGTTTCTGAGCATGAGCCCGCACCCATCTGAGGTAAGGTTCCATAGGGATAGAATTCCATTGCCCTAGAGTTTTGTTTTCTATTCTATAGACACTGCCCCATGCATGTGCAAACCTTCGTCGGTGTCTATGGGAATCATCCTCGTAATCAAACACAATGCCATGGATAATCATGTCATGAGGACCGTTGCTTCTTGCATATCCGAATTGGCGTAGAGCTAAAGAGGGATTGTAAGTGATGCCCCCTTTGATGCCAAGTAGTGGAACATTAGGGTACTCTTCACAATGATCAATGATAGTAATGTCTTTTTGAAAGAAGTTGTTCCACCGGATATCTGAATGAGACAAAGACATAATCCTGCGAGACCATTGCATTCTTTGTTCATTTCTTAACACTGATCGGGGAAGATGAAATGTAAACCACCTAGCCAGTAGTGGTATACAGCACATAAGAGTTCCTCGTTTCTTTAGGGTATGAGTGTGCAGAGAATGTAGAATGTTTCCCAGCAATGTTGGTACCGGGTTACGGGTTAGGAAAAGGTTGATAATGTGTACACTTATGAATTGGTCGGGATTAGGGAATAAAACCAACCCATAGATCAAAAGAGCCACAACCTCCTCGAAAGCTGGATAACTTTTGTTTTCTAGCAGTAATCGAGCCTTTTCCATTAAGAACTTAGCAAGAAAACCCTTAACTCCACTCTTTGTTTCCCAATTGGACTCAATTTCTGACTTTCGCAAATGTAAAGCAGCAGCAATGATTTCAGGTTTTGGAATCTTTTCTAAACCAGTGAAAGGTAATTGATCTCGAACAGGTAATCCAGTTAGTTCAGAAAACTCTTCCAAAGTGGGTACCAACTGGTAATCAGGAAATGTAAAACAATGATGTTCGGGATCAAAGAACTGGAATAAGTCCCGTATCATGTCTTCTTCAAATCTTGAGGTAACCAAATGGAGTAGGTGACCATGCCTTTCGGTGAACTAAACATTCCTGGGGAATTCCAATATTAGGTCCTTAAGTTCAGATGGTACCGTTGAGATGTTGATTCGGATGTAATCTCTGGTAACGGGAGCCATTACCTGTAATAAACAAAGGTAAACTCTTTGATCCTTGAAGTGTTTAGTGAGAAAATGATATGCTTATGATGCTTATGATGTCAAACATGTGGCACACACAAACAAATCAAACAATAGCCTTAGGTTTAAAGGCTTGCATGAAGCTGGTAGGTGATACCCTCCCCCCTGAAGTTGAGTTGGTTAAAACCTGTCCTAGAATAGTATTCGGGTTCTATGATCCTATGAGGTAACATCTCAATACGGCGCTCGAGCGGCCGATCAAAATATTCCTCGAGGATAACTAACTTCGATCAATTTCAAAGCTAGCCACTTAATAGGCCACAAGTCAAGTTCAACTAAAAAGGTTCTAAGACAAATTAGTGTTTAATGACATTTCGGAAACCTAATATACTCCTTGATCGTTTTCAAGGGACATCAGTATAAACCAAAGTATCGCACTAACGATGACTACCAGATCAACCGTATTGGTACATGCCGTACAGTTTCCTTGGTCTATTGCCACATACTTAAGGTATCTCGAGATTCGGGTTAGAATCTTTCACACAAGCAAAATACCCAAACAAACCTTTGAAAAATAGAGCAATCAAGTCAAACAATTGAAAACATCGAAATGATCTATTCTCTAAAGGTAACCCCTTTTGAAAACATTTTTTTTTTGAAAGTAATTGTCCCCAGCAGAGTCGCGAGTTCTGTGGACCTCCGTTTTCGGCCATACCTCTCGCGGAGAGATACGTGAACTGACTCTTTTTTTTTGTTTCTGCTTTCGTATTTGAAAATCAGAGAGTCGCCACCGACCTTTTATTTTATCCAACTAAGGAAAGGTTTATAAAAGAAACAGAAAAAAGACCTTTAAGAAATTCTGGGTAAGGGGGTAAGTTATACAAAGGGAAGGTGTTAGCACCCTTTGTATCCATGGTTATCCATGGGCTCTTTAATTTGCTTAGCTCACTTGTTTTCAATTGCTTTTAAATGCTCGTATGTGGTTTCAAATACCTTTGTAAATTGAATTTGTAATGATCCTTGTGCGGATGTATACAAAGTGTTTTTATCTTTCAAAAGATGTTTTTGAAAAAAGAACGTTAACTTCGTAATGATCCTTGTTTGGATATATACAAAGTATTGTCTTTTTGGAAAGTTTTATTTTGAAAAACAACAGTATATGAAAATTTTGTTTGTTTTGATTTGAGCAAGCAAATTAGGAGGTCTACCCTGAGTTATAAGATCTTTATCCTATTTCCTTTAAAAATCTATCCTTTCACCGGATATAGACAAAGGTTCGATTTTGCGTTCGAAACAATAGAATGTGACTTTGATTTTGAAAAGAATAAGAAAGGGATTACCTTAAGAGGTGCAAATGTGATTGTGTTTTGATTCAGGTATTTTATCTTCGGAGTTATTGATCTAACGGTTCAATTTTATCTTTGGCATACACGCAGTTTATATGTGCTGGAATTTAAAATGCGGAAATGTAAAATGCGGAAAGTAAATCTACGCTATTACATCGATTGTGCGGGGAATGTAAACTATTGTATTTACATGAATTTGACAACCTATACATTTATCTAGGAATTTAAATTGCAAGAAAATAAAGAAATGTTTTTGGATTTTTTATGATTTGATTTTAATTATAATTAATGCATGATTAATTAAATTAAAATGAGGAAAAAAAGATGAAAATAAATTTAAACCTAAAAATTAAGTTCAAAATATGTTCAAAATGCTTTTTAATTAATTTTAAAACAAAACTAATTTTTTTGGAATTTTTGAAATTGATTTGAAATTTATTAAGTTAATTAATACATAATTATACAAATAATTATACAAATAATTAAAATTTAAAGAGAAAATTATTCAAAATATTTACAAAATTAGTTTAAAATATATAAACAATATTTAATATAAAGAACAAATTTTTTTATGATTTTTGATTGGTTGAAAATAATTAAAAAGCAAATATATAAATATATACTAATTAATTATACAAAATATTGAAATTATGAAGAAAAATAAAATATTTTTATATCAAAAAATAAAACATTATTTTAGAAACTTAAAAATATTTTTTGTCTATTTTTTGGATTTTGAAACTATTTTTAATTAATTTTACAAAGAAATTAAAATAAAATAGAAAATACAAAGATAGTAATCAGATGTGGAAATTAAATAAAATCCATGGTAAGGATGAGTGTTTTGATGTGTTGGATTGAGAGTTAATGAAATCAGAGGGCTCAGATATTGAGGCACATGGCAAAAATGACACCTGCAAAGCACCGGATCACAAATTAATATAAAAAACACGCGCGGGCGTTCTGACCAATAGGAAGAGGCCACGTCTTCGTGTTCAACCTCTCTCCACCTCTTTTAACAGCGTTTTCTTAAGAAAAGCGCTGTAATAGGTGAACCTTAAACCTGGAAAATAACGAATAGGGGTTAGACACAAAAGAAATTTGGCGCGAGGTCATGGTTCGATTCGTCTAGTCCATACGAATCGAACCATGACCTAATTTTGAGATCATGAACCCTAAAATGGTAGCTTCGTGAATACTCAACAAAACCTTAATTAAATGTCCAGAAACGATCAGGACATCAAACTAAACTCAAATATATGTCTACATCTTGTTAAACATGCATGTGTTATGCGATACGAGTTGATTTTTGTTTGAACAAATCGTGACCTGTAATGCTTGATTCAGTGAGTTTCAAGGCTTGCAATTGATCTGGTTACGTTTAGTGAGGGTCAGGGAATGTGTTTGAGTACTTAGTTTGAGTTAAAACAAGCTGGAAATTAAAATTCGAATTTTAAATTTCCTTCAAAATTTCAAATTGTTTACAAGCATAGAATGGTTCTCAATTCGTGTCTCTTTATTTGTGAAGTACTCTAAGCTATTTATAAGCTATGTTGTGCTTAGAATTGAAGCCAAGAAGCCTTTGGTTGCCTTTGTTGAATTCTTGATTTTTTTTTTATATTAAAACCTTTGAATTGTTGACCAAGTCTTGCTTCTCTTCAATGCTCTTGCCTTGTACCTCAATCTTCTGAAGAAAATTAAAGATTCTTGGATGACTCATGCTTAGAAACTAAGCTATCCATTATCCTTCCATTTTCCATTTTCATTTAATCTTAAAATAGGATAAAATTAAACCAAAAATGGATAAAAATGGTGTGGGATTTGTCTTGGTCGTGGGAGGCCCACAATATCATGGCAAACATGTTTGAACTTTGAAAACTTGGCCCCGTTTGGAAAAAATACATTTTTTAGCAACGTTGGTTTTATGCATTTTCCCAAAATTTAGCCAACTTCAACAAGGTGTAAATCCCTCAATTTTTGTCATATGAAGGAGATCTTGCACTTTTTGGAAACCTAAAAGAGTCCTCTAACCAATGTATTTGTTCTCATGTCAAAATGATTTTTGATGCTCCTTGTGTGTCCTTTTGAAAAAAGTGTCTTTTTGTTGACTTTGAAAATGACCTGTAATGTCTTTGTCCATATTTTTCAAATGGTGAATGTAATGACCATGGGATCAATTGAATTTGAAAGATAATTGAATTTCCTTCAAAATGAGCTTTGGTTTGAATTTTTTGGATGAAGGATGAGAGAGTTATGACTAGTCAAAGTGCAGTTGACTTTTTAGGAGAAAACCCTAATTTTGAATCTTAGGGTTTTGTTGATTTTTGATCTTTCCTTGATGAATTATGATCATCCAATGATCAAATGATGAATCCTTTGACAAAATATGGATGTTGACAAAAAATTTCATTTTTGACTGTCTGTTGACTTTTTTGGTCAAACGGGTCGTCTATTGACTGTTTGAGCTGCTGACGGTGCGTCTGAGTGAATTGAAGTCTGAAAATTTGTGTGATGGTACTTTGAGATGTATGGAGGTCCATGAAATCCATTTGAGGTCTCAAAAACTTGTTTGTCCTGAAAAAACAAGAAACCCTAGTCAGGGACTGTTTGCGTAGCAGACAGTTAAGCGTACTTGATTTTTGTGCAGTACTGAGTCTCTGCTAATCATGTGATATTCAGAAGACTTCTAGGACAAAAATCTTGGAATTTTGAAATTGCAATAGTTTGATTTGATTGATGGTACAAAACACTGAGAATTGTACTGCCAGCAGTTTGACGGTCAACTGACTGTTCAGGCATTAATGCAGCAGTTAGAGTGAAAAATCAACAGTCAAAGTTAATTTTCTTTTTGTTGTTTTTTTTTTTGTTTTATATGAAAGATGAAAGTTTATTTACATGACTTGTTAAAAAACACAGACATAATAAATAACTATTATTTACTGTACGCGAGCAAAATTACCGATAATAACCTTGAAAATCATTTAATGGACAGAAAAATGAATATTTGACTGGCAGAAAACACACAAAATATTATCTGAATAATTAAGCAACAATATGACAAATAGTACAACATTTAATACTGACAGTACAAACATTACATACTATAATGAACAGTACGACGAATAAACGGTACATTTAAGAAAATAAGAGATACGGCAAACTTTAAGAATGACGATTGATAACCCATGCTACAAACAATAACATGTAGTTGATTGGGAGTGCAAGCATCCCAGGTCCACAGTTTTCAGGGCTATGTAGACAGAAGAAAGACATGATTACCACCACAACGGTGATGACCATAAGAAAACACGTTTCCCACCGCTTCGCCATTTTGTTGGGGAAGAAGAAAGAATGGATATGAAGTAGAAATTTGAGAGATGAGTTAGAATTTGATGTGAGACTTTATGGAAAAAATGGGAGGTATTTATAGAATGAAAAGAAGGATAGAGACATTGGGGAATGAAGTGATTCCATACAAAAAGAAAATTTGAGTGGCAGTAAGATTTGAAAGAAAGCGTATGATATTGTTGGGAAAAAGAGATGTATAGAATAAAGTTAAGATTTGATTTTTGAAAAAGGAGATTTGAAAAGATTTTGAAAATAATGGAATATAGTACAAAAGTTAGTGGGAAACAAAAATTAATAATAATCTACTTTTTACCAGTACAGTCTGAGTTTCTTGATTCTGCGCCTGCAAAAGATTTAATTCTGTACCAATTGTGTCAGTACTATTTATCTGTAAATAAATATCAAATAAATAGCGTGTGTGAAGTAATAAACAGTATTTGGCGTTTGCGTAAGAATAAATTCAACTGCAAGCCAAAATACTGTATAAGAAAAATTCTAAAAACTAAGTATTTCATATGTCAGGATATTTATGAAATAAAAATCCATGATTATATGAAACTCCTAATTTTTAGATTGGAGTTTTCTTGAAAAAAGATGCGGGCAAATTTTGAGGTATAACAGTTGGGCATATTCTTTGAAAGCTTCGTGATCTTTCTGAGCCATGGATCGGAGCTGATCTCTGTCTGGAGCCATATCTGAGTTGTATTTGTATTGTAGAACAAAGGCCTCACCTAGGTCATTGAAAGTCCGAATATTGGTGCTATCCAAACCTGTGTACTACTTTAGTGCGGCACCAGTCAAACTGTCTTGAAAGTAATGGATAAGCAACTGATGATTATCTGCATAAGTAGACATCTTCCTGGCATACATCACAAGATGGCTTTGTGGACAAGAACTACCTTTGTACTTCTCAAAGTCAGGGACCTTGAATTTAGCAGGTATTTGTACACTGGGAACCAAACATAGTTCCTGGGCATTCTTTCCAAACAAATCTTTTCCACGGATAGCTTTAACTTCTAGCTGCATCTTGTTAAACTGCTCTTGGAGATCTCCCACAAGATTACGCTGATTTATGCTATCATCCTGATCATGATAAATCTCATTGCCACCATAAGGAACTGTGTGAACCGTAGGGGTCGAAACTGTCATAGTGGGTTGAGAAAGTGCCATAGTGATTTGGGAAAAAGTTACCCCTGAATGTGGAATAAACGCCGAACCTTGTGTAGCAGGCGCTTCAGTTGTGGTTGTTTGAACCCCAGAGAAATTATGGCGGAAACCTGCACCAAAGCTGAAAGGTGTGCCCCAACCTTCTGGCATGGAGAAAGATGGAATGCTGAATGCAACTGTAGAAACTGGAATAGTGACTTCAGATGTTACCGTTGCTTGACTGTTGGGTGGCGGCGGCTGATTCTGTGCGGCCATTAAGGAGTCAACCAGAGTAGTGAGACTTTCCAATTTTTCCTGAAGGGTGGTCACTGTACCACGGAGCTCAATATTCTCTTGTTCAGAGTGTTCCATTACTCTTCTGCTTGAACGAGTATTGTATCTGTGATCTGATTGCGAGCGCGGTCGAGAAACTTTGAGACGCGGCAACTTGACGATCTAATGGAGAAAGATGCAAAAGATGAGACTCTATACAACAGACTCGATATGCAGAATGATGTATGTAAAAAGAAATTTATGATTTTTCCAAACATTTTAAAGATTATTTCCTTGCAAACATTTGAACACAAACTATTCTTTTATTGAAATAATGGGAAATGTTACAACATTGGAGCGTAGCTCCTTACAGAAGCAAATGATAAGTAAAAAGCTAAACAAATCCCAAACACCTTCATCGGACGAAGAACCAAATGCATTGTGCAACTTGAGCTTCAGGATTTCTTTCCTATAGTCAGCTTTCAATTCGGCCTTTTCGGTCCTTAGCTTGTCAGGAGTTGGAGCGTTGCTTGTTGAACCTTCAAGATTTTTCTTGCTTTCTTTGATGTACCTCTTGATTGAAGCGTCTTTTTGACGAATCTTCTCATCTTTACTCATGAGCCATCCATCTTGATAATAGAGAGTTTCTTCGTGATCTTTCACTCTTTTCTTCAACTTTTTATTTTCCACATCAGTTCTACGAAACTTTTCTTCCCAAGCGTCTTTTTCTAACCTCATCTTAGCCAAAGTGTCTTGGTATTCCTCCATAGTGGGAATGTTGGGCCGTTGAGATACCACTGGAAACATGGGTTTTTCATAAGCATAAGGCATTTGGAACTCCTTTGCTCTTTTCTTTACCCAGCAAGTGTAGGCGTCCATGGCAATGCAATTTCTTGCCTCACCTTTTTCTTTCCATCGGACGTTGTTATACCCCAAAATTTGCCCACATATTTTTCAAGAAAACTCCAATCTGAAAATTAAGGGTCTCATATAATCATGGATTTTTATTTCAACAAATATCCTGACATATGAAATACTTAGTTTTTAGAATCTTTCTTATACAGTAATTTGGCTTGCAGTTGAATTTATTCTTACGCAAACACCAAATACTGTTTATTACTTCACACATGCTATTTATTTATTTACAGATAAATAGTACTGACACAACTGGTACAGAGTTAAATCTTTTTGCAGGCGCAAAATCAGGAAACTCAGACTGTACTGGTAACAGTAAACATTAGTTATTTATTATGTCTGTGTTTTTCTAACAAGTCATGTAAATAAACTTTCATTTTTCACATAAAACAAAAACAAAAAAAACAACAAAAAAGAAAATTAACTTTGACTGTTGATTTTTCACTCTAACTGCTACGTCAATACCTGAACAGTCAGTTGACAGCCAAACTGCTGGCAGTACAATTCTCAGTGTTTTGTACCATCAATCAAATCAATCTTTCACAATTCAAAATTCCAAGATCTTTGTGCTAGAAGTCTTCTGAATATCACGCGATTAGCAGAGACTCAACACTGCACAAAAATCAGGTACGCTTAACTGTCTCCTACACAAACAGTCCCTAATCAGGGTTTTTCTTGTTTTTACAGGAGCAACAAGTTTTTGAGAGCTCAAATGGATTTCATACACATCCATATATCTCAAAGTACCATCATACAAATTTTCAAACTTCAATTCACTCAGACGCACCGTCAGCAGCTCAAACAGTCAACAGACGACCCGTTTGACCAAAAAGTCAACAGACAGTCAAAAATGAAATTTTTTGTCAAAGTCCATATTTTGTCAAAGGATTCATCATTTGATCATTGGATGATCATAATTCATCAAGGAAAGATCAAAAATCAACAAAACCCTAAGATTCAAAATTAGGGTTTTTGCCTGAAAAGTCAACTCAACTTTGACTGATCATAACTCTCTCATCCTTCATCCAAAAAATTCAAACCAAAGCTTGTTTTGAAGGAAATTCAATTATCTTTCAAATGCCATTGATCCCATGGTCATTGGATTCACCATTTGAAAAATATGACCAAAGACATTACAGGTCATTTTCAAAGTCAACAAAAAGACACTTTTTTCAAAAGGACACACAAGGAGCTTCAAAAATCATTTTGACATGAGACCAATGACATTGGTTAGAGGACTCTTTGAGGTTTCTAAAAAGTGCAAGATCTCCTTCATATGACAAAAATTGAAGGATTTACACCTTGTTGAAGTTGGCTAAATTTTGGAAAAATACATGAAATCAACATTGTTCAAAATTGCATTTTTTCCAAATGGGGCCAAGTTTTCAGCATTCAAACATCATTTCCATGTTACTATGGGCCTCCCACGACCAAGACTAAGCCCATACCTTTTTTTATCCATTTTTGCATGATTTTATCTTACTTTAAGATTAAAATTAAAAGGAAAATGCATGGATAAATGGTAGCTTACAAATCAAGCATGACTCACCTCAAAGAATCTTCCTCTTTCTGCAGAAGATTGAAGAGCAAGGCAAGAGAAGTAAAGGCAAGGTGACTTGGTCAAGTTTTCAAAGATTTTTAATATTTAAAAATCAAAGTTTCAACAAAGCTCATCAATGCTTTTAGCTTAGTTTTTAAGCAGCCCTTGGCTTATAAATAGGCTAGTATACTTCAATGTAAGGAAGACACACGAAATAGATCAAAGATATAGCAAGAACACACTTCATATTTCAAAAAATAATCAAAGAAACTTCAAAATTCGTATTCAAATTTGCAGCTAGTTTCAAAGCAAACTAAGTCCATAAATCACTTCCTGGAACTTATTTGAGTAAGTTCAGATCCATAACCAAGTTCATAGAGGCCTGAAACTCGAGTTCTCTCACTCTCCGATTTGGTAAACTTTCATTTAGTTCAAATTCAAATTTTATGCGTTGTTAACATGTCTCATGGCTATGGTTGAGTTTATAATCACCATCAGATCAGGTTTGAACCCTAGCATGAGAGTTCTAACGTCCTGAACATAGGTTGCCATTGTCAACCGTGAGTTTATGTTTCTCTTCGAATCTCTTAACACAAGCACTTTCAGTCCAAACTAACCTCACCAATGGATTCCCAGGCCTCGATTTAGGGGGGTAGGGCCTTCATTTGGTGTTTAAACTAACGTTTTCGCAGGTTTGGCAAGCTACCTCGCCGGAGAAGACAACCGGAAAACACTATTCCGGCGGTCAGCAAAGCTAGGGCAGGGTTGACTGCACGCGTGGCTCCTTCCCTCGCTCCTATTGGCTGGTCAATAAGTCTGTGGCATGCGTGGCAAAACGTTATAACATGATTGGCTCTGGTTTAAAAACGTGGACCCCACATAACTAAAAATCAGAAAAAATAAAAGAACAAGTGGACTGGGCCTGTACGTAGTGATATCCACACCCCTGGTTTCTGGCCCAAAAAGCATCTCTTGAACTAAACATAGTTCTTTTCCAGATTTGCTTAGCACACCCCCCTGCAGGTTTTAATTAATAAATCTCTATATTTTGCATTTTTATTAAAATCAACCAATCATAAAACACCAAAAATATTTTTATTTTTAGTTTTAATCTGATAAAATATTTATTTATTTTTAGGCATAAAAATATTAATATTTTATTTAAATTAAGGCTATTTTGCATAATTAATTAGTATATAATTATATATTTGCTTTTTTAATTATCCTAACCAATCAAAAATCATAAAAAAAATTGTTCTTTGTGTTAAATATTGTTTATATATTATAAACTAATTTTGTACATATTTTGAATAATTTTATCTTTAAGTTTTAATTATTTGTATAATTATTTGCATAATTATGTTTTAATTAACTTAAATCAATTTCAAATCAATTTCAAAAATTCACAAAAATTAGTTTTGTTTTAAAATTAATTAACAAATATTTTGTATATATTTTAAACTTAATTTCTAGGTTTAAATCTATTTTCATCTTTTTTCTTCATTTTAATTTAATTAATCATGCATTAATTATAATTAAAATCAATCATAAAAAACCAAAAAACATGCCTTTTACTTTTCTTGCAATTTAAATTCCTAGATAAATGTATAGGATGTCAAATTCATGTAAATAGGCTAGTTTACATTTCCTGCACAATCGATGTAATAGCGTAGATTTACTTTCCGCACTTTACATTTCCGCACTTTAATTTCCAGCATATATAAACTGTGTGTATGTCAAAGATAAAACTGAACCGTTAGATCACTAACTTCAAAGATAAATATCTGAATCCAATCACAATCACACTTGCACCTCATAAGGTAATCCCTTTTCAATCTTTCAAAATCAAAGTCAAATTCCACTGTTTTGAGTACAAAATCGAACCTTGCTTTTATATCCGATGAAAGGATAGATTTTTAAAGGAAATAGGATAAAGACCTTACAACTCAGGGTAGACCTCCTAGTTTGCTTGCTCAAATCAAAACAAACAAAATTCTCATACACTGTTGATTTTTCAAAATTTTCAAAAAAGACAATACTTTGTATACATCCAAACACGGATTATTACAAAGTTAACGTTCTTTTCAAAACATCTTTCGAAAGATAAACAAGCATTTTGTATACATCCACACACGGATCATTACAAAATTCAATTTACAAAGGTATTTGAAACCACATATGAGCAATTTCAGAGCAATTGAAAAGTGATCGAAAAACAAGTGAGCTAAGCAAACTTAAGAGCCCATGGATAACCATGGATACAAAGGGTGCTAACACCTTCCCTTTGTATAACCTACCCCCTTACCCAGAATTTCTTAAAGGTCTTTTTTCTGTGTCTTTTATAAACCTTTCCTTAATTGGATAAAATAAAAGGTCGGTGGCGACTCTGTGAATTTTCAAAATGCGAAAGCATTAAGCGACAAAAAAGAGTCAGTTCACGTATCTCTACAGATCAGAGGTATGGCCCGGTATTAAAAAAAAATCGGAGGTCCACAGAACTGGCGACTCTGCTGGGGAAATACTTTCAAAAACAAAATGTTTTCAAAAGGGGTTACCTTAAGAGAATAGATCACTTCGATGTTTTCAATTGATTGACTTGATTGCTCTATTTTTCAAAGGCTTGCTTGGGTATTTTGCTTGTGTGAAAGATTCTAACCCGAATCTCGAGATACCTTAAGTATATGACAATAGACCAAGGAAACTGTACGGCATGTACCGATACGGTTGATCTGGTAGTCATCGTTAGTGCGATACTTTGGTTTATACTGATGTCCCTTGAAAACGATCAAGGAGTATATTAGGCTTCCGAAATGTCATTAAACACTAATTTGTCCTAGAACCTTTTTAGTTGAACTTGACTTGTGGCCTATTAAGTGGCTAGCTTTGAAATTGATCGAAGTTAGTTATCCTCGAGGAATATTTTAATCGGCCGCTCGAGCGCCGTATTGAGATGTTACTTCCAAGGATCATAGAACCCAAATCCAATTCTAGGACAGGTTTTAACCAACTCAACTTCAGTGGGGAGGGTATCACCTATCAGCTCCATGCAAGCCTTTAAACCTAAGGCTATTGTTTGATTTGTTTTTGTGTGCCACATGTTTGCATCATAAGC